>NC_092030.1:16160443-16500005 GCF_042242105.1 Pempheris klunzingeri | reverse complement strand
CGGGGAGCGTCAAATCGTCCCCCACGACGGAATCCATGATAGCGGTTCACTTATTTTGTGTTCTCCCCAGGATAATAAGACATTTTACTGACTGCATGTGGAGTAAACTTCGAAAAGCGGGACGGAATTCAAAATAGTCCAGGCTACCGCCATCATGATATGGTAAACGTCACCATTGTGCACGTTGGAAATTGGTGATGCCTTCAGGCTGTGTAGGAAATGTTTGAACATACGACGTAAACTCCATAATTAGATGCCTTAAAAGATGAACATGACGATGTCAAGATAAAAATTCACAACATATTCTCTATGCTTATCTTAAGCCCTGTCTCAGTATGTTTTCACAGTGATGCTTACATGCAAGTATGTTTTTACGACTGCAAATATAAGAGTTTTCGAGCTGTGGAAAGGCACCATAAAAAAGGGTGGATACTGGGACAAAGTGATTGGCCAAAACAAACACTTTGGGGAGGGACATAGAGGCTCGAAAACACAGACGCTGTTGGAGGAAGAGTTTGCCCTCCAGATCATATTACCGCCTCTGACAGTGACACAGTCATAAAAAAGCAACTTCTTTTGAGTGGGCCTATGAATCCATATCCTCTCCACATATAAAGATCATCACGGTCAAACAGAGGACAGTGATCATAAAGGTCAGAAATCTGGGAGTATAAATAAGCAGTATAATTACATTACTTACAAGAAAGGGGAATAGACTTGTGCCGTGTGTTTATCTCACATAGTTAAGAAAATATAAGTAAATAAGGCTTGTATCTGGCTCTTGGATCATCTCCTGACTAGAACTGAAGCAATGATGCCTTATGCCCTAAACATAATTTGTATGTGTGTGATGGGTGTGTTGCATGGATAATTAACATTTACACCAGTGGGCTAATTTTAACATTTAGTAGGAATACAGTCTCCAGTAATGACCACAGTCTGGGTGTTTAATCACCAAATTCAGACATCTATGACTTCTTTGGTGTAATCAAGTCTCATAGATCAGCCGCACATGAAATTCATCCAGACAACAATAGTGACATCAAGTGGTGTAACTCTGTAACTCTCAGCCGTCATTGAGCACAGTGTTCAGAATTAACTGTTTGGGTGTCATCCTTTTATTAAAAGACATAAAACTGTAGATGCAGTGTGTGAGTTTTGAATGAACCAAACTGGTGTTCACTTTAGCAGCTATTTCACTACATATATACTAAACTGTGTCCTTCAAACCGTTGTGTGTGTTTGCTTTTTATATATATGTACATATTGACACACACTTGATGACCGCGGTGTCCAAAGCTCCAAAATTTGATTAACTGCAAATATAACCTACAATACCAACCGAGGATGCCCCTCTACATTATTAGTTAAATTTGTGGGCTTGTGTTAAAATGTAGCTAAAAGAGCATTAGTGTTTGTGTTTATAGTGTGCTCAAATGGTACATGTTCCTAACACAGTGTTATTCCAGCATAAAAGTTGCTCTAGAACTTAAAGGAAACTTGAAGGCAATAATGCACATACACATTGCATCACAGGGAAGTAGGTGCAGGGTCAGTAGGAGCCCCCTAACAGGTTTATCTGGACAATCCTCCTCTCAGCTCCTCCACGTATATTGGGATACAAGCTTCCTGATGGATCTTGGAGGTCTATGGAGGTTTCTGTTGTGGCAGCTACGAATCAACTAGAGATGGTGTTTCTTGCTCCTTGTGGGAAAAACTCTTTGCATCTGATACCAACTTTACAGAACTGAATATGTTAAAAAAAAGTCCATAATAATAACCATTGAGATCTTGAGTGAGCAACAATGTGATATGATTTTAAGAGAAATGGCGTTGTTAATTGTACCCTCAGAAGCTTATTAGGTTTGTAAATATCAAGTTAAGAGGTAGGTCAAAGTAATAATCCACACACAAATTGAAAGTATTTATTGAACAAATGGACACTGAACAATGAATAAACAGTTGACAGATAAAGGATGCTGGCACCAGAAATAGTCTTGTCCAGAGTTTGATGACTTACTGTATTTGGCTGATATTTCCCAACAGGCTTTAGTTATAAAGGCAGCAGAAAATCCTTGCTCCAAGTCGTGTAAAAATGTGAGGTATTCTTAGCTCGTTTTAATGTCTACAACAGATTTACAAAATTAAGAAACAATTTTCACATATTTGCATAATTCTTTAAAACACAAGTTATAGTATAGCACAGAGTCCTGGTACAGTACATGGTTGATTATCATAGAGGAAAAACAACATGAAGCAAAATAACAAAAATTAAAAAAATAAAAAGATAATTAACATTGCAATAAATTTGTTCTCTGGAGCCCCAAATTTACACATAAAAAAATCTATAAACTCCAAGACCAGTTGGGCAAACTGATATATAAAGATGTCAGAAAGAGTAGTATTGCTTCAACCAACAGAATTTTGCTCAGTTGGCAACCACGTTAACAACATTAAATAACATTAAATTAGCAAGAGGGGATCCATTGTATACAGCAAGGTTTGCACAGTTATACACACTTGTGTCCAGCTACAACTTTTATTTAATTAAATCTCCACTATTAATCTCCACTAGTTGTGTTCCTAAAAATATTACATACAGCTGTGGGGGGCTTTGTACAGAGAAAAAGAAAACTTTATTCTTAACAAATACTTCAAACCCTGTGAACAAAGCACTGAACATGTTGAATAAGCGACAGATGGCTGACTATTAAGGAACTATGTAGTATTGGATGGGATATTACCACGATAGTGCATTATGGAAGCTATGGCAATACATTATATGGACTTTTTAAAATTCATCTAAGCAAGCATGCACTATAAACATCAGAATATTTCTAGCAAAGTGGTGTAATTACAGGGGTTAAGGTTAGCACCTCAGATAATTTACTTAGCACCATGCATTAGAGAGAGGATGGGATAGAAGATGGGGGTTTTATTTTGTTTCATGGACCCACTCTCCTCTCTCCTGTGGCTCAGTTCTCCTCTAAGGAATGCCTGTACCTGTAGTCTGTCTACTGGCAGTGGGGTAGAAGAAGAGACTCCTGGTCCCGTATGGTGTTGAGAAAATAATAACTGTCGACCTCCTATCTTTTGTCATAAGCGAGGAAGTGATACGCCTGATTTCACACTCCACAGTTGTAGAGAAGTTAATAAAACACTACTGAGAACTAGAGCTCTATACTCTTGTTTCTTTTACTCTGACCTCTACTCTCCAAAACCACAGATATTCTCCCAAATCATCAGTGGCATCCAGTTCAATTATGCATGAGTAATAAGTATAGCAACTATTTAATGCATTGATTCTCCATGCGGAGGACAGCTTTTGTGCATCAGTGTGTGGGTTCAGATGTTTTTACTGAAAGTTGACTGGGTCCCACTGGTTTTCTGCATTAGGGGGGAAACTGAATGCAACAATTTCCCACTTAGAGAACTAGTAACTACAGATGTGATTTACGCTCAGTTTAAGCAAATGAGCCTGCCACTGGATTAATTCACACGGGCAAGATCACAAGGAGATGAGCACCAAAACCAAATAAAATGGCACCCCTGAAAAAAAAAAAATCCTTCCATATATGTTTAAAATATCAAATTATCTTCTCATTTTCTATTGCACTTTAAGATTATTTCTTTACATAAGATATACATGTATAAAAGTTAATAATAAGCATACATATATATGTACATTTAACTGATCCCAATTACTTTAATTCTTCTCTTCTAACAGAATTGAATTCCTGGTATTTCCAAAAAAAATTACACACAGTATACAGACTGTATACAGTTAAAAAAATAAGTTACTATAATGTCCGCTGATTAACTTGGCCTTGGTCTCCCTTCACTTAGCAATGTTCCAGAGAGATTGTGTGGCATTGAGCCTTTTTTTCTCCAAGCGGACGTACATATGGAGATCCTTCTTGAAGAGCTTGAGGAAGCTTTTGCCGAATGGAGAAGTTATTAGTGCAAGAACTCCCCTGCTCCTCCTCAGCTCTTCTTTGTCCCAGCAGCTCCCCGTGCTTCCTCCCTCTGTGTCTGCAGTCCAATGGGAGTTTGGCAGAGTGAAGCAGGATCTGTTTGGGGGGAGGCTTGTACTCGCTTGGATTGCTTTGCCATGGATTGGAAGAGACTGTTCCGATTTCCATGCCTGCATGAGGGTGTCACCTAGGGCTGATGATCCATCCCTCCATGCTCGGACCACTTACGCTGCAGCCTTCACAGGAAGCATACAGGACCTACTTCTAGGTGGTAATGTGAGCCAGGGGTTGTATCAGGGAGGTTGTAGATGTCGACCACAGGGAGCAGGGTTGGGTCCAGGGAGTGAAATACAAAATGGGTCTGGTGCCAACGGCCATCTTTTATCTGAAACCCAGATACACAAGAATTATTTTAGTCCAAAACATGAATGTCACACTAGTCTGAAAGTCAAGAATGATGTCAAGAAAAGGGCATTAAGCCAGATGACATCATGTTGGTCCTACCCAGCAGGAGTCTTCTATAATTTCTGGCTCGAGCTCTCCTCCCACCTCGAACACCTCCCCACTCCAGGCCTTGAACCTCACAGAGCCCTGGGCACCCAGCCGATCCTCAGCTGACTTCCAAACCGACATGTTCAGGCAGTGGATGATGATGTGCTGCACCGCCTCCGAGCTCAGCAGGTGCAGGAAGTTCATCTGGACACGGCCAACGCTGATTGCTGGCTGCTCAAACAAGCAGAACAGGTGCTGCTTAACAAATCTGGTATGTGCTGATGTGTGTAATATTTACCATTCTTTACATTTTATAGTCTTGTAGACTTTGCTGATGGTTGCTCTTGAGTTACCTTGGATACCGTTATTGGTTTTAGGCAAGTCTGCCCATCTCCAGTAAAGTTGCAGGAGACTTCTATTGTATCTGACGAGCAGCCCAGGTTGGGGTCAATCCAGTAAGTGCCTGAAAATACAAACACATTTGGGATACCTGGTCTATCCAAACATAAGATTCTCATCTCTGTTTCCAACACAACACAACACACAGCCTCACCATCGTTTAACTTCTGTTCACAGCTGTGCAGGTCCCTGCAGATGCGGGCGGGGTTGTCCCGGGTGCCCAGTGGGTTCTTCAGGCTCTGGATCAGGTTACTGAGGTAGTGGAGGGTCTTAAAGATCTCTGCGCCCTGGTCCAGCATCGGCAGGTCCATCACTGGCTTATTCTGGAGGACAGATGAAAAGATGAGTCTGTGCAGTTTGCAAAAGACAGAAGACAGAAATGTCGATGTCATGCCCACTAACCTCAGTCCTGAGTGGGGTGTGTGAATCCATGAACAAAAGACCATCTTCCTTCTGCAGCGAAATAACAAAATCTTATAATATCTCATTTGTTCAATGCAATTATATCTCTCTGGATAACACATTACAGTATATTTTAGCTAACTTTAAGCTGTATTAGATGTAATGAAATCAGAAAACATAACATGACTTACAAATGACAGAGGAACACCTGGCAGACCCTAATATGAAAAAGAGTTGTTTAGACAATGAATCATGCAACTTAAATCTGACATTATGTATGTTTGAACTGTTTTAAAGGTTTGGTTGATCCTATAACGGTGGAAAACTTACTGGAGGTCCTGGGGGTCCACGAGGTCCAGGAGATCCCTAATAAAATGAAAAACATACATGCTGGATGAAGTTAAATGACGTCAATCAAATGTCTGCAGTAAAATATAAGTGAGTTGTAACAACAGAAGAAACGGCAATGCCACGCAAACATACCCTAGGGCCTTGCAATCCCTGTTAAGAAGGAGAAAAGACATATTTTCAGTCTGGATACTGTCAGCCTGGAAACTGAAAGAATAGCTGTGGCAAGAAGTCAAGAGGACTTACAGTCTCTCCATGATTGCCCTTGTCTCCTCTGGGACCCTGTAAAGAGATGAACACAGTCAGTTGGCTAAAGAATAACACCAGAGAGAAATGTTGAAGCTTGTTTCGATCTGTATGATACATACTGCGCTTCCAGTGGGACCAATAATTCCTATTGGGCCAACAACTCCTCCTCTGCCCTGATGGAGGGAAACAATTGAGAAAAAGAATGAAACAAGAGTTCTAGTGCATTTTATAAGTGTAATTTTGATCAACCGTCTACTTACCATTGCACCCTGTGGTCCCTTTGGCCCCCTTATCCCCTTTGGCCCCAGGTCTCCCGGAGGCCCCTGAAAACAGAAGCAATAACTGTGTTCACCTGTTCAGAATTGTATTATTTGATGCCTTTTTACACACTACACTATACAGTATCTACATCTCATCATGGAACATCTGACATCCCCTAACTGTTTCCATATTGAGGCCAATGTTTCCAGCTGTCCTAACAGATTTTGGCTTTGGGTTCTGTGTAGTGATTTCAATACAATAGAAAAAAGGTTTTTCTCAACTGTCACTCAACCACATGGAATGTGTTTATGGTGCATGATGGAAACTTTGCTTCACACTAGCAGTTGTATTATTGTTTAAAAACCACATAAAAATACATACAAGCAAATATGCTTTTAAAACTGGCGCTTGTAGATTGTTCCAGAAAGGAGCAACACAAGCATGTCATGGGCCAGCAAGTGAGGAAAAAAATCTGCTGGCTTGCTTCAAAGTGTGCTGTCTGTAAATGTGATCTGGTGATGGGAGAGAACAGCCAATCATTTTGAAAGCCTTTAGGACAAAAAGGACAAAGCTGTCATGCAGAGTAACTGCTCACTGAATAGTCATAAATAAGGTATAATTGTTTCTTTGATGTATGTGTAAAATGGGATATATATATAATCATGTAACAGTTCAGCAGATGTTTGTGCAAGCAAATGTGTAATTATTGTTACTGTGACAAGCTCTGCTTCGCAAAAGCCAGGTGTTGCAAAGTCCAGACTACACCTGAATCCCAAAACAAGCCATATTTGAAGAAGTTCACTAGTTAGAGAGTGAGCCACTTCCTGAAAAGACACTCTACGTTTGATAAAGCAAACTGTCCTGGAATCAATACAACTTCTAATCCAAAAAGGGCTCATTCTAACAAAGCTCTAGTTCTCTTTGTATGGTACTGTATAGGATTAAGTATGCTGTCCATTTCCTTCAGTAGAATTGTGATGCACTCATTTGCCAGTGCTGATGAATTCATTTGCTATATTGTAATATCATATGTGTTGCATGTCAACAGCCATGGTTTGTACTATATACGCAGAGTGCAGATGATGTGCAGCTGTTGGATGCTGAACATACCCTTGGTCCAAAAACTCCCAGAATTCCTGGAAATCCTGGTTCACCTGTAACACCCTGAACAAGAATTTAGTAAACAATCAGAGACACAGAATTTCCAAAAAGAAACACACAGAGTGTCATGAAATCATATCCATCAAGATCTTGGTAAGTCATTGGCTGTATTACATATGGTTATGTGTGTGTATCTGAGGCTGACACTCACAGGTTGTCCTTTAGTTCCTTTGTCTCCCTGTGTCCCTGGAAGTCCCATTCCGCCTCTGAAGCCTCTTTTCCCTGGAGGTCCATTCTGGCCTCGAAGACCCTGCTCACCCTGGATGGATTAACAAGTGATCATATGACTGAGTGAAGATCACCCATGGCCAGTTAAACAATTATTTACAAGCTCATTTGATAATCATAGCAGTTGTACTAATAAATCCTTTGCACAGCAGCATAATTGCATCTAAGATTGCACATTGCTAACCCATTAACACACGTCATTACAATTATTTTACTTTTTTAGCCTGAATGTTCTATACAACATACTGTTTTCCCCTTACCTTTGGTCCAATGCCCCCCTGATCTCCTGGGAGTCCTGGAACGCCAGTTTTACCACGTGAGCCAGCTTTGCCAGGAAGACCAGCCTCCCCATCATCACCATGCTCTCCCTAGATACATTATTATGAAAACAAGATGGATGAGAATCATACCTAACACACACGATACACAAACGTTTGTCCTTGTAGTACTGTGGCCTTAAAATGTTGAAAACTATTAACTAGTTTTTTGTTCTGTCCGACACATTTGCATTGTGTAACATAATGAATATTCAAGCATCTAGGGCATGTTTGCAAAGCTATAGACTCTTGTGTAAATACGATAAATAAGATATTAATTTATTTGCCTCACCGGCATGCCTTTACTTCCATCCTTTCCTGGGACTCCATCCATCCCGGGTACACCCTCTTGTCCCTCTCGGCCCACCACACCTCTGGGACCAGGAGGACCACCAACACCCTGAGAAGAAGAGAGCACTTATTAGAAATTTTGACTGGCTTCTTTTTCATCTGTCTTTAATTGAGTACATTGGCACCATCAGTTTTCCGCTGTCTAGATTTCTATCTATTTTTTCTATCTTTTGTTTCTGCCTTATTTCCAAGTATTCTAGTCATGAATGCAATAATAGTAAAGGCTGAGAGGATGCAAAACAGTCTTTTGTAATGAAATGCTGTAAGGCACTGAAGCAGATTTGGATATATATGTCAAATCAATGACTTACCTCTGTTCCTCTGGTTCCTTTTTGTCCTGACTGACCCTTTTTGCCTTTTTGACCCTTTAGAGAGAGAAAATGTTTTACAGGTGATATAAGATTGTTGATCATTCTTTGTCACTACCAATAATGTACAGCTACATTTAAGCAGGTACAAGTGACCAGCATGTCATTACTGCATATCAAACTACAACTCTTCAAACATACACACAGAAGCACAATCACCCTCTACCATGCACAGCAAACACCTTAATCCAAAACTATGTCACATATTTGTTGCACATAATCTTTTTGTTTTAACATCCTTACTTGATCTCCTTTGGCCCCCTTGGGTCCTTGTTGCCCACGAGGTCCAGACTGTCCCTGAAATTGCCAGTTATGTTAATAACAGCATATAAAGACAACTTGTGTGAGCATGCTTGCCGGTTGTTTAGGCAGACCTCATGACAGAACCGTGTACTAGAGATCAAAACTTTTGACACTCACAGGTTGTCCAGGAGCTCCGGGCCTGCCTCTCTCTCCATCAACACCAATCTGACCCTGAGAGAGAGTAACAGAATATAAACGTCCTAAACCCAAACACCCAAATAAATAATGTTAAAATCACCTGGAGTGACGATACATACTTGGTACCCTGGATCTCCTGATTCCCCCCTCTCTCCTCTGTCACCTGGAGGACCCTGATAAAACAAGGAGTACATGAGTAAATTGCAAATCTTTTGATTTCTGCAACCTTATAGCAGACAACAGTAGAAGGAAGGAGAAAAGTAAGTCAGGTGTGACTTACTATGTCACCTGGAGGACCAGGAGGACCCTCTACTTTTCCATCATCTCCCTGCTCGCCCTGCACATCAAAATGAGAACATTTCAGATTTAGATGGTTTCAATAAAAGACATACCCCTAACGTTTCTGCTTTTGAGAAAATGTTACATATCTTGGAACATTTGCCTTCTGTAGATACGCTAATATAACTGATTTTGATGTGCTAAAGCAGAAATCAACAAAAACAACCTCCCCATGTGAATAAAATCAGTTCTCTCTGCCTTTGTGTGGAATAAAAGCCACAGTACATTAACAGGCTGCTTACACAGGGAGGTGCATTTTGGCATATTGTTGGCTTCATAGCTCGGTGAAAAACATCTGCTGTTATTGATCTACTTTCAGGTTGGGGCCAATTCAAACTGGTATAAGTGGTATATGCTGAGAAAGTTAAAGTTAAGAGTTATTGAAGGTAATGTGGAAGAATGAGAG
Organism: Pempheris klunzingeri; assembly: GCF_042242105.1. Taxonomy (NCBI): domain Eukaryota; kingdom Metazoa; phylum Chordata; class Actinopteri; order Acropomatiformes; family Pempheridae; genus Pempheris; species Pempheris klunzingeri. The sequence continues at coordinate 16,490,269 of NC_092030.1, read as the reverse complement.
ATTGGTGTTACACATAAAGTAAACGAGGTGTACCTTTTCACCTTTTGGTCCTGGAGGCCCCATTGGGCCCTGTGGTCCCTGATGACCCTGCAAAGAAAGACACATGGAATGATGTTATGTCAAATTAGACATCTAAAGGTTTAAAATCCATCCAGTTGCAGACCCATACATATAATAGGATAATCTTACCTCATAACCTGCAAGACCAGGTTCCCCCTGTTGACCCATTCGACCAGGAGCTCCCTGAAAAAAACCAATGTGTCACTTTACGTAATTTAGGACATTAGATGTCATTCAAACTTGTGATGAAAACCATTTAGGAATTTCAAAGATGAATGATAAATATCTTTATCATTACTGTTCCACTTTACCACGTGTCCAATGGTTCCTCTGGACCCCTTCTGCCCAACAAAACCTGGTGGTCCAGTCTTCCCCACAGGCCCAGTCTCGCCAAGGTGACCTTGATGACCTTTGGCACCCTAAACATACACAATGGATAAGCTATAGAATAGCTGACCACATAGCAGTTCTATGTCATTGGGTTTGAATCCTTTTAGTTTCTGAAAGTCATCAGAGATGATTTGATATTCATACCTTTGATCCTGGTTTGCCTCGTTCCCCAATTTTGCCAGGTTTCCCTTCTGGACCCTTTAGAGAGAAAACAAAATTAAGATACAGCTTAAGGTCTGATTTGAGAGTCTGAGAAAGTCAATTTGCAAAAAATGTGTGTCTATGAATTCACCAGAAAAGCAGAATACTTACTCTGACCCCAGTGAGTCCAGGACTTCCAGGTTGGCCTTCCTTTCCCTTTTGCCCAATTTCACCTTTTTCTCCGTTGTCGCCTTGCTGGCCCATGTCACCCTTTTCCCCCTGAGCACATGCACATAAAAACATGACTCTTTGTCTCAAGCATGGATAGGCAGATTAAGATTAGTAGTGCATTATATTGATTACGACATTTTGGTAAAACATGCCACCTTGGCTCCATCGGGACCAGCTGGACCAGCTTCTCCCTCTAGGCCTGGCTCTCCCTGTTATCACACGCATACAAAGGTTAATGCAATGAACAGCTCTACCTCTGAGGGATGCAAAATATTTGATAGTTTAATGCTGATAAACACACCCGCTGTCCCATTAGTCCCTGCTCTCCGATGTTCCCAACAGGTCCAATGGCTCCCTGACACACACAGAAACAAATACAAATGATGTGCATCTGGTGTTTGCTTGATATTAATCAGTGTAGTTTCATCAAATTAAGCATGCAATTGTTTATATCAAACTTTAAGAGAAACTTATATCCTGCAACGTAAAAAACAATATGTTGTCAAACCTTCTCCCCTGGTTCGCCTGGCAGTCCTGGTTCCCCCGCCTTTCCTGGAGGACCCTTTATAAATACGTAGATGATGGAGAAAGGATAATGTTGGATGATTTTGGATTAAAATTAAGGTCTAATGACTCTTTGGCATCAGATATGAACAATATGTCAGGGGTGAATTCCATTACGCAATTTCATAATAGAAGGGACAGAAAAAGAAAGAGGACACCTTTGTGATGTAGGTTAATTAGTTTAATTTGACAGATTACCTCAATCAGAGAGCATTACTGATTCACTGGTATAGGGTGAACAACAGATGTCACATATTTAATCATTTAGTCTTCACAATACCCCTTGTGTGTGTGCGCGCAAGTGCGTGTGTGTGCGCGCAAGTGCGTGTGTGTGTGCGCAAGTGTGTCTGTGTGTGCGCAAGTGTGTGTGTGTGTGTGTGTGTCCAAGCGTGAGTGTGTGCAAGTGTGTGTGTAAGTGTATTTGCAAAATCTCTCACCTTTGGACCAATTTCTCCTAACAGTCCCACAGTCCCTGGAGGCCCAGGTGGTCCCTAAAGATGACAACACAAATAATTAGAGAAGAAATTTCACACTAATCAACATCAGATTTCATTTAAAAAGCACAAAAAAATTGGAAATCTCCGGCTAATGTTGATTGTGGATAAGCCAATGGCAGATAAATCAGTAAGCCATCTGTGCACAGTTTGGCTCTGAATGCAGTGACTAACTGTGACACTAATTATGCTTTTCAAACATTGACGCTTTGCCACAAATACTTCTTAATCTCACTGCATATGAATGTTTGACTGATTGACTGGTATCCAGTAATGGTTAAACTAAAGTCACCTGTGTGGTCTTTAATCTATATAATGTACTGGTTGTGAGCTGAGAGAAAGCGTTAACAGCAGGGCTCAGAAGCGTATTGTCTATTGGTGATAGCAGCTGTTTTATTTTCTAGGGATGAGACAATGGAGGATGATTAGGAGGGAAAAGCTGATGTGAACAATGCATATGAGGAAGGAATCATATTTTAACAGATGGTTGCCAGGAAACTTTGTCTTCCCACGATGATAAAATCTTATTTATAGGGAACCAACAGCTTGTCTAAATCAAAACTAAGTTGTCTAATAAGAGTTAACAACTGTTAAACTATTAACAGGAACAAATATATTCTACAGCATGCAATTTCATGCAATTATATATTGCCTATCAAAATTAATTACACCTCTGCTAAGCAAAATACATCGGAAATTCAGTCAAACATTCGTCTTTTCTACAGTAGGTATAAACAGTCTGCTGCATGAGTGTCCTCTTGAGACATTAGTGGCTAAGATCCATATTTAATGTAATAGGGAACATGAGAAAAGTAACCCGTGGTTCATTCATATCAATGAAAACATTGAAGGAATGGGTGACTGTCTCTAATATGAGATAAATTTAGTGTGAATGCAAACTGTGTGCATAACATAAAACCACAAGAAGGGCAGCAAATCTTTTACAAGAAAAGTTTTATCCATCATGGCAATAAACGCATATATTTTCCCTGCAAGTTCAGCAATTTAGCACTTCTATAGAAAATCTGTTTCTCTTATTCTTTCATTTTATCCTTTATTCTGTCCATCACCCAGCATGCTTGCAGTTCACCCCCCCGCCACTACAGAGCACATGTGTGAAGTATGAGACCATTCTCTGGCTGCCCCGGAGGAAACATTTAATACAGGCGAATATATTTTTAATAAGTACTAAAATATGTCTCATAAACTCTGTCCTGGCCATGATATATTGGAGCTAACAGATCTGGGCAGGGAGAACTACAGGGCTGTTTGTTGCCAAAGAGAATTTAATAAAAAAATAGCAAATATAATGATGAAAAAGCGAGAGGAAAAGTTTGATGAGCTAAAGTAAGAATCCTGCAAAAGATCAGGCCTCAACAAAGATGGTAGAAATAGAAAGAGAGAAGGCAAGAGACTGAGACAGATGAGGACATCAAGATATGTTAGGAGAGGCATGAAGGTGCAGAGAAGATGAGGAACAGGGGAAAAATATATAAAATGAATGAGAGACAGTTGGAGAGTCATACCGGCTCGCCTGCTATTCCCTTGTCTCCTGGAGGTCCTGAGGGCCCTTGGATACCCTGGAGACAGAAAGATAAATGAGTTCAGATTACATGTACATGCCCACACCTCAAAAAACACTGCATACATGCATTGCTGTAATTATCACGAATAACAGAATATAGGAGATGTTCACTCGAACCTTCTAAAATAATGTATTTCTCATCTTTGGCAAGAATGACGTCAGATGCAGTACATGTCAGGCATACAATTGATTTTAATATGCATTGACAGTGAACCAATAAGTATTTGTACAGTATTTACATACAGTACACTGTGTCACTGTGTGCAGAACATTAAGCTTGTTGCTCTCTGTCGCTTAGCCCTTAGGTAGTGTGTATTGTGTATATGAATATTATTTCTACGTATGTTCTATGACTCCTGTGAACTCACAGGAAAACCTTTAGGCCCAGTTTCCCCTGGCTCTCCAATCTTCCCCTGTGGAGACACAGTAAAAGGAACAATGCAGTATTGCAGTATTACAATGCAGTATTCATTAGCATGTGATCTATGATGCTCACAGAAAGTACGTTAACACATAGGCCCAGATTTACTGAGGTCAGACACATTCTGCAACTAAAGACACGTTATTTATGTAGTGACAACACATCGAAACAATTTCTGACATTAGCACGACACAAAGAAATGGGAAAGAAGTGTTTGATAAGATACCTAGAGGTCATTTTCACATTTTTGTAACACCATGTCTTTCTCCATATCTTTCATCTCTCTCTCTTTGCCCCAAAAGTTAATGTTTGGACCCCTGATTTACCACAGATTTACAAGCCTTTCTATACATAAAGGTCTTCAGCGATATATGCCCAAAAAACATTCAAAGGTGCAGATTAAGTGCAGACTGAGTAAATTCTAATTCCACCAATGAGGTAGTCAAAAAAAATTGTGATCAACTGTCATACATGTAACAGTCTGTAAAAACTTTCCAAGGAATTTTCTATTCTCCAAAGTAATATGTAGTTTCTAACTGCAATCCTCCACAGTACTGGTATCATACAGGTCTTCTAAATCATTCTGATGCCTTGCCTCTCCAGAGGAACACAAGTACCAAAAAATATATGAGAGGAAGGAGTGGAAAAGTAGAAATGTACCCCACTGCTTTACCTGTGGTCCGGGGAAACCTATTTTTCCTGGAGGACCATCAGAACCCTGCGGAGAAAGGGAAGGGTGAGAGATAGCTGTGTGTTGAGACATGTCAGTTTGCTGTATATTTCCTGCCTCCTGGGTGGCAATTTTTGTTTCACAAGACCAATTTTAATAAACTTTTCTGTATTTATTTTATTCAGAAGGATATTATTTTCACACAAATGTTGTTTTATGGTCATTACTCTTGTGTCTGCATAGTTTGACTTTGCCAATATTTCCAGTTTCATATATCAACAAGGAAATTCCAAAAAATGCACCCAGTCAAGTCAGATTTCTTACCAGCTTGCCCTCTAACCCCATCTCTCCTGTTGGACCGTCAGGACCTATTGCTCCCTGAAACACAAGACAGCTGTCACTTCACCAACAGAGGTCACTGTAACACAGCCAGACAGCCACAACATACCACAAACAAACATCTCTGTATAGTGCACGGATGCCAGTAATACCCCCCAATGTTAGAGGCAGTGTGGGTGTCACTGTGCCTGTAAACGACACTTTTCAGGGCAAATAAGGCAGACGTGTAGAAATATGTGTGTTAAATTGCTAATGGTCTATCTATAGGGTGTCACGCATGGCAGTGAAAGTTACTGGTCTATCACTTGCATTATTCTAATACTAGAATCAAGACATGAAGTCTGGGAAGACAGATACATACTGTTCACACTTAAACACACACACTGTCAGAACAGTCTGAATGTTTAGATTACATGGGTGCAAATGTCAAACATAATCAATCTAAAGTGCTTAAAGGCCTCTAGTCCAGTGAGCAGTGATAATAAATGGCAGCCAGGCAGTGGACCAATACAGTCCATCTGCTCTGCACCTGCACCCACACAACTTTCTCATTTATACTGTGGAAGATGCTGGCTCACTGACGCTGTGAAGATCCTCAACAGCTGATGATGTGACTCCCTATCGGTCAATCTAAGCTAAGAGTGATTATAAATAACTAGTTGTAAACTATGGTTTTCTCAAAATCATTAGTGATTTGAAAGTAGAAAACAAATATAACACGATACAGCCACGCAGGAGAGTGAGTGGATGAAGACTGAGCACAGTGGGAGTTTGGCCCGTGGAGAACGCCGCTCGCTCAAGTGCTATAAGCCTATTATACATAGAGCTGGATAAGCAGCGCTCATTAACATTCCTGTCTGGGGTACCTGCTACCCACTGCTTGCGTTTATATAGCCGGATTAGCCGATGTGTAGGGAAAATATTTCACCCGAGTGGGCCCCTGGAAAAACATGTTCACTCAAATATTACGCTTCAAAGGTAATCAATTACATTGAGTTACATTAATTTGTAACACAAGTGTGACCCTTTTCAAACAAAGACAGGAGCAAGATTCAAAACATCTATTTAAATCAAACTAGCTCAACAATAAGCACAGAGGGAGGGATGATGAGATTAATATGCTCTTCAATATGGTAAAAATTAGCTGAGGATTTGCAGGTCAGACGTCATGAGGAGTTATTAGATACAAAGCATGGTTAGTCAGATTGGTGACTCCTTATGGCTGACATAGACAAATTTGAGTTCATGAGTTCAAATAGGTTTTACACATATGAATAAAAACTCAAGCAAGGAAAAATGGAGACGATAGTGGTGCCAGCTTCTTAGCTGGTCTGATGCCAACATGCAGTTTTATCGCTTGTCTCAGATTCCACCATCTTTCCATGTTAGAAAACAGTCCATGCCAACGTTTCTGAGAGTGAGGCCAGATGTTTCAGTGCTGTCGTTATTAAGGCCTTGTGCCTGAAGCGAAATAGCAAACATCTACAAGACATATGGTGTGTAAAAGTCTCATTTTGCACTAAGATGCTTTACTTATTGTTGCATTGTCGCTGTTGAATCTCTTGTGGAGACAGAGCTTGCGTGTAGCTGGTGAGTGAAGGTAACGCATGTCTGTGGTTGCACATATTTACGTCTGTGAGAGAACCACCTCTATGTCTTCTGGTTTGCTGCACTCAGGTTTCTAACTTTGGACTACCCAACATAAGTCATGAAGCAGCAGGCAGATTTACTGGCAGTGGAAGCTGCGAACATTAGTATTAATTGAAAACACAGCTTGAGACATGACAGTGTGTTCAGGCCAACCACAGCAAGGCCCATCTCCCATAGATGCCTCAGATAAAGACGCTCTGTGCTATTTAATCCCACTTTCCAGCTGGCTTAGTGGATGATAGCGATAAAAGACATATTTCAAAAATCTTTGAAAAAGGTTGGCAATGGTGTCTGAGCTCCACAAGACAGCAAATAAAGTGCAGAGTATGTTATGATATTGACCATAGAAGCTGAGGTGGCAAGCAAAACTGACCCCAAAAACACATTTTACTGTGTTTTTATCATTATTGCCAATAAATTATCTTTGAGTTCATTCTTGGTAAACAAGAATTAGTTCCAGAGGCCAAATTCTATGATTGATGGTATTTTGCCAGCTCAAACTCCAGCTTGAGAGCTGTCAAATACTCTGGTATTGTGTACAATTTCACTTTCATTACCAATCATGTCAGTTCCGAAACTGCAACACTGTGGTTAGTGTTCTCGGTGTGGATGCTTTCAGGCATTAAATGTCTAAATCAGGTGTAAACTACTTGATGTGATAAAAAATGACAAAATCTAATAATCTCTTCAAACATTTATCACATTCAGGAAAAATATAAAACCAAGTTTTATATATATATTTAAATAGGTTATCATGAAAAGATTAAACGTCTAAAAGCTGCTGCTGAGGTTTTTGTGAATGGTGCTTTATGGTTTTGAAACCTTCTGCTAACCCAGAATGCCTGAAAAACATGAAAAAACTGATCCAGTCCTTTGCTAATCCCCACCATATTTCATGTTTTTCTAGTTGACTAAATTTACAGCTAAAGTAACTTCCAGAATGACAACAAAAGCCAGGCAGTTTTTCACAACATAAGACATGTAGCTGGATTGACAGCGGTCCTTCCTACAACTAGTAGTCACTGTTTTATTAAAATGAAATAAAGAAGAGCTGTTTGTTTTACACCACTGGAGCTCTCCCAGCGGTTATAATGAGCCCTGACTTTTGAAAAGAATGAAACAGACTCATGCTTGAACTCCTAACCCAAGATTCTGTTATGGAAGCATCCATGTCTATTAAACACACATGACCATATCGCTGCTCACAAACTATAGTTTTACCAACGGCTCAACAACAGCAGTGGCACATGGCTCCTATACACACACATACACAATACAGCATACACATAAGCAGTTAAGGGAAGTGTATCTACACTCTTTTGTAAAGGTTTTCATCTGTTCTTAAGGCTGGGAACTATGGGTCCCTGACTGCAGAGCCTCGGTCAAAAGCAAAGCTGCAACAACAACAGGTGTGAAACTTCAAATTTACCCGTAAGCCTTTGGGTCCTCTAGTACCGGCTGGCCCAGTCGCTCCTGGAGGGCCCTAACAGACAAAGGAAAAGGAGGATGAAGAGGAAAAAGACAAGGGGGGAGGAAAAAAGGGAACAAGAGATAAAACAAAGATTTACACTGACAGAGCACAGAGCCCCCTGCTTGTTGACCCTGAGGAGCAACCTGACCTCAGGAACACACTATGGGGTTTGTTGTTAGATTTGTCACTCACACCAATTAAAGGGCCAGCTCTGGAATCCCATCCTGCTGCACCCCGGAGCCCCATATTTATGTTTGTTTTGGTGGCTAAGTGGCCCCCACCTACAACCAATGCTTGGCCCGCTCTCTGTCAAACCTGGCCGTGGCAAGAACGCAGCGAGGGGAAACGAAGGGCAGGGGCAGCTTCTAATTGGTTATAGGTGTTGGGCTTTTGATTGACAGGAGGGTAATGCAGGTTCAGCAGGAGGCTGCCAGCTCTCATCATGCTCAGAGAGACCTTTGCTGCCGTGCAGACTGTGGGTTATTAACACTATACACTACTATCATCTACAACCGCTAAAAAGATTCTTTTAGTACACAGATACAAAGACATCTATGTTCATGTGTTAGCTTTTTAACTCTTTTTCTCTGATACAGCCATACTTTCTACTCACACAGGGTAAAACCTGATGTTGATAACCATACAGCTCATTGTCTAAATACTATCATCAGTAAAAACTATCAAGTAAAAGGAAGGGATAAAGTACAAATACAGTGGCGACTTACTGGTCTTCCTGGTGGTCCTGTAGGCCCAGTTTCACCTGGTGTCCCTGGGTGACCCTGTCAGAAAGAAAAACACACACACACACAGTGCAGAGATTACAACTGACACAAAACTGGGCACTGTACAAATGATAGGGGTCAAGTTTTTACAAAGCTTTCAAATGTGATCTTATTAAACATGCGTTAAAGACATAAACTCACTCTAAACTCTCTTCTATATTCTAAATTCCAGGTAGATACAGTTTGAATTTGTGTGAGGTAAGAAACTACATGTCAGTCACATGCACTAGCATTAGTACAAACATACATCTGCAGAAATGTTCTGTGGGACTGTAACAATAAGAGACAGTGGGGAAAAGAGAAAAACAGAAAGCCTGAGGAGATGATTTTATATCTGAAAACATACTGCTTTTGGCTGCTTTTCTTGCTCTTTTATTAGACCTCATTCTTTGGCTGCACCATTTGTAAAACAATAACTATGTAATGGGGAGTATTTTCAGTCAGACTAGTCAGATCAGCTGAGTACAATAAAATATATCTAATATGCAAACCTATAGCACAGTAGGTAGCTCTGATCTCATGCCTCCACGGGATTAAATCATAAATGCTTGCAGTATGAGCTCTCTGTTTGCAGCAATAGATGTCTGCTGGTCAGCTCCCCTCACTTTGTATGATGCAGACTTTTCCAGAGGGTCTGTTTCTGTTTTGCAGCTGAGAGCGCGGGACAACAGAGAACTTTCTTATAAGTGTGTGAGTGAGTGTGTGTGGTGAGGTCCTGGGTGAAATCCAGCTGGCTGTCAGCCAACAGGAAACTTCCCTCTGTTTCAGCAAGAATGATGACTAAATTCTTATCCACTCCAGCCAGTCAAACAGTATACATTCATATCAGATAAAGACACTCCATGACAGGAGAGGCCACTTGCTCTGTCTTAAAGAGCAAGGTAACGTTTGTGACAAAGGTAGAGTAAACCCATGAAATACAAGACCTTTGGGGGCACTCGGGTGTCCTGCAGACTAAAGAAAAAATATGGATGGAGGTCTGAAAATGAATCACCGTCTTTCTTCATTTCTTTATTCGTGTGAGCAAATCCCACTGGCATTGGAGAATGAGAAGTCAGCACTTCCTGTCACCATTAAATACCGTCAAGGGGGTAAATCATTGGCACTTATCCATTGGAACTATTTCTACCTTTGTTTAAACCAATGTTACAACTTCTTCCTTGTAAAGGCCTCCTGCCAAGTGCTAAACCACTGCTTAGAAAACATGGCCCATAGTAGTCAACTGAGAGATGTGCCTCTTTTCCCCTTTGGCATATACTAGTGGTATTGACCTAATCCCACACATCACAATATTCCCATGGGAATAACACACACAGCCTAGTATATAAGATTACCATTTTCTCAGGAGTTTCTTAATGATACAGCACACAGGAAACCACGCATGAGCTCATACTGTCTTTATCAAACTAAAACCCAACCGCTGCTCGTCGCGCCTTACCATCGATCCCTTTTCTCCAGGTGGTCCTGGAAGGCCCATCTCCCCTCGATCCCCCTAAACATACAGAAGCACAACGCTCAGCTTTCAAAGTAACCTTGTGAGGATTTGTAACACTTAAAGATAAAGGAAAGAACAAGTTATTTTACCTTCTCTCCTGCCAGTCCTGCCTCTCCCACAGGTCCGATGAAACCCACCAAGCCCTGAAATACAGAGACTCGATGTTGGATGGATGAATGGATAGACATTTAGAAAAACTGAAGTGGCTATGTCAGGGTTCCTTACTCTTTCTCCCATGGATCCAACTTTTCCTGTGATACCGGGCTCTCCCTGCAGATGCATATATTATACGAGTTACCTCTTTACAATGATTTTATCTTTTTTTTTTAGATATTTTGAGAAAAAGATCATATGCGTGGATTATTCACCTTAAGTCCCTCTGGCCCAACCTTCCCAGGAAATCCTTTTCTGCCCATTATACCCTGAAAAAGGACACACCATACAAAAATAAATAGTGAATTGCAGGCATACATACTTGCCAGTTAATGCACTGTTAACATTCATCACAAATTCTCAATGAATATAAAGGATCTGCTTCCTGTCAGATGACAGTTTGATTAGAGAAAGCTGGGAAGTAGTCCGCAGCTGTTGATCACATTCTGTACATTCTGTTGAAATACGTGATGGCATGTACAGGTAATGCTGACAGTACATTTTGGCAGGCTGTGAAAGTGTTCAATGACTGTAATGTTCCTCTTGCACAGACAGTAATTCCCGGGGTTAAGAGGGGGGCTGAGTGCTTTTTTTTTTACTAGCAATAACTCCAGGTTAGAAATCTTTAAGCCAAACTCCTAAAGACTGAGTGACTCAACAATTCCAAAGTTTTACTCCAGAACGGTTGGCGGCTTTCAGAAGTCAGTACAGGCTAACATTGTATTTCACTCAGTGGCACTCAGTAAAAGCAGTAACATGACAATAAATATGAGCTGTCCGGGATTAGCAACTTCTTATCACCTGATTTAGATTTATGTCAGCCGTTGACCGTATTAACCAAAGAAATAAAGAAATACCAAGAGAACGAACAGAAACTACACTAAGAGAGAGGGATGAAGAGCAACTGAGAAGGTGTGGGAGATGATAAAAAGGAAGACAGAGGTAAAGACAGGGTGTCATTCTGCAGAGCATTGAAGCTAAAAGACAGCTGGCAGAGGAGACGGACGAGGTGGAACAGTAGGAGGACCTGTGGCACCTGGCCAGAGATCAATCACAGCTCCTGAAGGAGTCATACACCACTTCCCCTCAGATGGAGAACAGGGGGGTTAGAGAATGAGACGAGTGAGTGGGTGGGAGCCGAGGGGGAGTGTAGAGGGGGGTAGAGTTAAAGAAAGGATGTCTGGCGGTAGGAAGAAGTAAAAGACAAACTGATGAAGAAAAACAGGTAGCATCTGAGACAATCAAACATTCTTAAAAAACTAGAACACATGCAACTGAAATGTGTTTACACCTCACAATGATTAATTTTCTTTGTCATTCAATAAAGTGCCTGAGAAATTAAGTCAACAAATCTCATATATCTGCAGTGGCCCATTAACATCTAGCACTTTATGGCAGCTATAAATCTTTCCACCTATAAACATGGTGATGGCGGTTATCACCCCCTTGTGGCCAAGAATATGGATTGCATGCAGCCCTTCGTTGTGACAGGTCTATCATCCAGGGACAAGTCAACATAATAACCTCCATAAAACTCTAACCATACACATCCACAGCTTCTCTCCAATGCAAACCGAGAAAAATCCATTTTCAGAACCTACTTTATTGCATCCCATACATTTCAGATCAACTCTCACCATGGTATAACAAACTTTGGCATGCATAATTAAAATTAAACGAATTATACTGCATACTGAATAGGCAGCTGAGACTAAAATTGAGTTACACATGATTTAGAGTAAGCCATACATTGATCACAGTAGGGTGATGACATGCAGTCAATGCCTTGTACGGCTAACTATAAAAAAAATGTTGTACTGCAGAGCATGTAAACAGATTTAACCTCACAATGCAGTTATGTTTCCACAAACTCTGTGATATTTCTGTCCCTTCCTCTTTCTCTCTTTGATTTGTTTACCACAGACGGATATGGAATGAAACCACAATGATGCACATGACAGATGGTTTGATTGTTTTGCATGGGATACAGTTTAAACAAACACAAAAATGTACATGCAATCACATAGAAACACACACAGACTCAGTGTTTCTCTATGACAAAACACACGCGCGTTTGCTTTTTTCACATGCTATAACCGTAGCAGTGACTCCTGCTATCGACTCTCTCTCTTTCCTCTCCATCAGCCAGGCAACACCAGGTGTATATCCAATAACTCACCTCAAGTCCTGTTGGTCCTGGTGGTCCAATCGGGCCCTCGTCTCCCTGGAAACAGATTATATTGATCTTAGCATGAATTACGTTTGGGGACATAAAGCAGCCCTCGGCAAAGAGAAACCTTGTGTCATAAAACTTTTAATGTCTTTTGGCGCTTTGTGGTTGTTCTGTGGGCGGTGTGTGACATTCTTACCTCCAAGCCAGGAACCCCTCGTGGCCCTGGTAAACCTCTGGCCCCTGGCTTTCCCTGCATGGATAAAAAGCAGTCAAATGCTAAATGAATGCGAATGCATAAAGGTAATGTGGTATTAACATGAGGGTTTTTAGCCATGAGTGGTGTGGCTCTAGGGAGGGCAATGTTGGTCTGTCGGTCAGTTGGTCCACCACTTTGGTCTAGACTGAAATATCTCACCAACTATTGGATGGATTACCATTGAATTTCAGACATTCACAGTCCGTAGAGAATGAATCCTGCCTGACTTCCTCTAAAACATCATCACGTCAAAATTTTGTGGCCTACCACCTGCATACCTAATGGCAGTCCCATCAGCCTCAGCTGTACTTTGCTTTTAGTATTAATTAGCTAAGGTTAGAATGCTACCACACTAAACTAAGCTGGTGAACATGGTAAACATTATACATGCTAAATATCAACATGTTAGGATTGTAATGGTGAGCATTATAAGCATGCTGACATTAGCGTTTGGCTCGAAGCACAGTGGTGCTTAAATAAAACCTCACAGAGCTGTTAGACTAATCAGCTACGATGATGGTTTGACTCACCTTTGGTCCTTCAAGGCCGTTCTCTCCCGGTGGTCCCATGTCACCTGGGAAACCCTGCCATGATTAATAAAAAAACAAAGATTTCTTTTGACTGTCGTAAATACAATACAGACTCACATATTTAATGCATTAATGTAGATACAAACCTCAGGGCCTGGCGGTCCAGGTGCACCATCAGGGCCTCTCTCTCCCAGCTTGCCCTGGGACAAAGACAAACCAGGATATGAGAAATGTCTTAAAGGAATAGTTGGATATTTTGGGAAATATACTTATTCCCTCTATTGCTGAGACTCATTACCCCTTGCATATCTGTGCACTTAATATCAGGCTTTAGTTTTGCTGGTAAGTGGATTTTATTATGATCCAGGCTTGCTGATTCCCCCTGTTTGAAGTCTTTATGCTAAGCTAAGCTAACTGGCTGTGGCCTTCTAATGCAGGGATAGATACACAAGTGTTGTTGATCATCCGATCATATTGTGGGCAAGACAACATCAACACGTTTTAACGTATTTCTTGTCATTAAAGCAGGAGCTAACCTGTGGTCCTGGTTTCCCACGGATTCCTGGTAACCCTGGAGCCCCCTGGATGCCCTGTCCAACACAAACACAACACATAAAAATAAAAACTAAGAGAGACAGTAGGACAGTATTCAGAAACAAAAAACAGACTTCTGATTTCTTTTCTAGGGAAACAGTCATTAGACATGCATGACTCTGCTCAGTATGTCTGTTATCTCTTGGGACCACTCACTCTGTTCTATGATGCTAAAGGGGTTAGATTTTGCTTACACGCGCAGACAAAGGGGAGGAGGGTTTATATAAAAATTTCCATAAGCTGGACACCACACATCTGGCTAAGTCATTTTGAAAAGGCACACTACTGCAACAAAGGCTGTGTAACTCTAAATGTGTGTGGTTGGAGGAAACATGCAGGCAAGGGGCAGAACTGTGGTTAGAAAGTGTTTGTGTTGCAGTGGTGATCTACCTTGTCTCCTTTGTACCCAGGCTCCCCTTGCTCTCCAGGAATCCCAACTTCACCCTGAGGCAGGAAGATGGAAGGCACGAACAAAGAGAAAGAGAAATGAAGGACATTAGGGGGAATGGTAACTTCCTACTTTGTCAATCACACTTTTTCAACAGACAATACTAATTACCGCTCTGTACATTATGAACGTTCACTCACAATGAATTGATTCATTGCATCAGCCAAGTTCTTCATGTGGTGTCAGTCTGTTTCATGAAAGGCCCATTGATAGCAATTACACCATTCTGTACACCCACATGTCTTAGAGAATAAGCCAGTGTTCAGCAGATTAGTAATTAAAGACAATTAATTATTTCAACTCTGGTCTGAGTAGCCTCTTTACAAATGTAAAGCGAGAAGTGCATAACGTTTATCTTTTATTCAGACCCATCATTAGAAGTTACTGTAATTTGCACATTTATTTTATTTTTTAAGAGAATTTATTGTAATTATATCCATCAGTAGGATCATTTCTTGAGATTCTATTTCAGAGCCTTTGAGGCAGATCCCAATACGCCTCATCTATACTGAACAGGTTTTTGTTTTGAAAACTCCTGCTTGAGGATCTCAGACAAGCAAAATCCTAAATCAAATCATCTGCTCCTGTCTTTTGGCATTCTCCCAATTCTTTGAAATTCTTTGCAATTGTCATTTTGATATATCAACTATTTTATCTAAAAACACAAATGGGGTGGGTGTGGGTTCATTAACATATCACACAATAGATTTCATAGAAGAAACATAGGAATAACTTATACTAGTGGAAATGAGAGAAATCTGTCAAATGTCATGCTTTATATGAGTTAAAACATCATCAGAGGTTTGTAACGATGTGATTGATGGTGGGACCTAATGAAAGCATGCTTTATATCTAAAAGTTCAACAGAGATGACTAAAGTAGGATGCAAAGGAGTACATATCCATCACATGCTGCTCAAACACAGGCCAATAACAGGAATATTCAGATCACCTTATCACCTTTCAGTCCTGGTTCTCCTGGATTTCCGGGCACCCCCTGGAACATGCACCAATGGACTGGTTAGAAAGGGACCAACAAAACCCTAACCCTCATGGGACATACTAAACACTGTTTTGTGCAGAACCATGGAAGTGAATCACACGCAAATCAGTCTCTCATATGCTTTTTCAGAATGATATTAACCAGCAATGTCTCCAAACTCTGTTTATTGGCCATTCTCTTGTATTATGTAACAAATGATTTCACTAAAAGTCAGTCCAAATAAGACAATACAAGATAAGACAGTGAAGGTAACACTTTCCATCTGTGTGTGTGTGTGTGTCTGCGTGTGTGAGAGAGAGAGAGATTACCTTCAGTCCACTAGGTCCTGGAAGGCCCATCTCTCCCACAGGTCCCATATCACCCTGGTGCCAGAAGAGGGGACAAATAAGAAACATATTCAGTGATATCATATGCTTAACGTACAGATAAACAGATGGCTCAGACCCTCAGACTTTTGTTCAACAAACACACACACAATGAGTGCACTACAGTTCACTTAGGCATTCATTAAACGTAACAATAAGCTTCATTGTCTAGCTTCCAGACTATCCTAGACATGCGGCCATCACATTGCATGCAACTCAAAGCAATGATGATGATATACAACAATATTTGAGAGATAAGGAACAAAATAGAAATAGGCCTGAAGTCATGAACGTGTTTCTTCTGAAGCCAAATGAAAAGAGCCAAATGATGTGGAATTTATGAGAAACAAATAGATGCTTGAGGTAACATCTGCTTCATCACTGGAAAAGGAGCCAGAACTGCAATTCTGGGCCAAGAGCAGAATAAATAAACTGCAGTTGCAGTGGCAAAGGAGAATTGGTTTTGTTGTCATTAAGTAAGGAGCAATTATGCAGAATGATCGAAAACGTAAAGGGATTATCTGCTTTCTTGTCAGCATGTGAGAGGAAGAGAGACTCTATTGTGCCCGTATTCATGAAATCACTTGTGGAACATGTCATATCAACAGAGAAGCATCACAGGCTGCTAGTAGTTATCTTATTGTCATTCTATGCTGCTTTGCATTTTCTGTTTGTAAAGACCTACAGGGTGGCCTTGGCTCAGTGTGTTAAATATTTCTCTCTGTCTCTGTGTGAACGCTGCAGTGACTGCGTGTGTGACAGAGGATGTTATTGGATTAAGTTCTGCAAAAATGCTCCTCACTACAAATCATTTCATTTCATGCTGACAGTTGAAAGGTAAGAAGTTTCCTCTTCTTCAGCTGGGAAAATCTAATGGAGCCAAATAAGTGAGGACTAAAAGTTTTGTGCAGGATTCATTTTGAGTGATTTGCCTTTAAATAACAACATTGTCTGTTCTATGGCTCCAGAGCTGCAGGCCTCTAGAGGGCCCACTGACACCTAACTGTCCCTATCAGCCACATATTTTCTACGTACTTGTCCAAATACTATAAATGCATGATGAAATACATTATATTATACTGCACTTATACTTCTAGGTTTATTATCAATACATGCCACAGAGGGCGGCCACTTTCAATTCCCGGCCAGTGCAATAACATTTTCAACCTTTTCAGGAGGAAGATCGTGTATGAACATGGACCATTAAAAATATTCTACACTGCCACCTCAGTTGCAGAACTCCCAAAGTATGAAGGGAAAAAAATTTGAAGGATAGAGAGAATCAAAGAAATATGAAAGTGGTTGTGCTATTCAGAGAGACCCTCTACTTCTTGATAATTCATCTGCATGCACTTTGAACATTTTCCCTTCTTCAGCAGTGGCCCTCTTTCACCCTAAGTTGAGGCCTGCAGTCCCCAGAGAAGGGTGTTTGTATATTTATATCTTTGAAGAGCAGCTCAGTGCTGCTGGTGTGTACTGTACAGTATAGTGTCTGGTCAGATGGATGCAGAGGACACAGAGCTCAAAGCAGAGCTGTAATCAGGCAGTCCTCCAATTACAGGCCTGCTACCACCACCGGTGGCCGAGAATAGACCGGGAGGAGTGGCAGTGACGGGTGAAGACGGGACACGACAAGAGAAACCAGAGAGACATTATAATCAGACACAATTATGTGGCTGGGCAGGCGTGGAGGGCAAGGTGATGGGTGGGCAGGGGGGAGGTCCTGGTCAAAAATAGTTAATAAGCGTGAGGAAAACAAGATGCTTCTTTTTGGCCTTGATTGTTCTAGTGGATCACTGCTGTCATGAGAGGAAGTGGGAGGTACAAAATGTATAATTCAGGCTTTACGGTCATAACTTTCTCTTCCATCATGGATTGCAAAGACCATTCACTTTCACTATTTTAAATATGTTTGCAGTGGTAAAGAACCTATGGAGAGTGGTGGCTGGAAGTGTAAATAATGATGAGAGCTAATTGAGAATACTTATGGAATACATGTCTGGAAAAATCAAATGTTTAAAGTGAGAAAAGGCACACAGACTACACCCAGAAACATACACAAACTACTACTCACAATAAGTCCAAGAACTCCATTTGGACCGGGGGCTCCCATGTCACCCTAGTCAGAGAGGAGGAGAGAGAGAGTCAGTGAGATGAAGGGAGAGGGAGAAGGAGCAAGTTTCTGGGGTTATTGGCTCTTTTTTAAACAAACATGCTCAGAAGAGTGGCTCAGTGTTCATCACAGCTCATGAGAGGGGGCTGTGTGCATGTCTGTGTGTGTGTGTGTGTGTGTGTGTGTGTGTCTGAAATGAAGGTGGAGGGGGATTGTGACTTTTTCAGATCTGCAGGTTCGCTCTCCCTCCAAAAATGAAGGAGATGTATAGATAGATCTTTGTACAGATATTCGTGGTCCTCAGAGGATGAATCCTAATGACTTTGGTGATCCCTTGACTTTTCCTCTAGCGCCATCAGCATGCTCACACACACACATTCAGTATTTCATATGAAATGTCACCATCTATCAGGTGAATTGGTACAAACATTCATTGCTTGCATGCATGCTGACCTGGAACCTGCATGCTTGCAGGTTGACATTTTTGGTTTTTAGTGAAATGTCTCAACAACTACTCGATGGTTTGCCATGTAACTGTTAGCATGCTAACAAGTGCGTCACCAATGATTTCATAAAGCCACTGTACAGTTGATTCAAACAATATGCTAACATCTGATGCTTCTGATGCACAAGTTAATTCACACTCCTTACTCTCAGAAAAAAGAAAATCAACAGAGCTAAGAAGGATTTATTAGGAGTTGTGCTGCCTGAGCTATAAGACTGAAGTATTGGAAAAGGGAAGTGTGAGCAAAGTGTTTCTTCAAACATGAATGCACTTTATGTTTATTATGTATTTTAGAGTTTGTTAAAGAGCAACTTGCCGATGTGTTTATGTTGTTATTTTAGAGCTTCACTCTGAGTGATGAAGTGCGGCATTTGTCAGAATGACAGAGAATATCCAGAAATAGTGAAAATGCTAAGATCAAATAGTTTGATGCCTTCCATATGGACACAGACATGCGACAGACTGGCAAATAGTCTTTCGTCACTTAACTGGGAACAATTACTCAAAATGACATTCTATTACATCATTTACTATTCTTGGATATCACCTCCTAATAATACTGTAAGTGTGTGTTGGTGGCCAGTTCACATTGGTTAATGGAAAAGGTTGCATTTGAAAGCCAGGCCTGCTAACTGGTTCCCCCTTAATACTGCAGGTTTTTGAAAACGAGTGCCAAGTAAAATTATCTACAACAGTGGAAGGGATGGGATGAAATTAAATACAGCAGTAAAGCTTGTCCGGAGCAAAATACTAACTTCAAATAAACCAGAAAAACAGAGGCAAACTGCTGGACCGCCGGATGATTTACCCACCAGCAGTGCCAAAATGTCAGCACTAAAACACCAGGAGGCTGGGGGTGTGAGAGAAATCGCTGCTCTCAGTCTGTGTGTCTGTTTGTGTGTGTGAGCATGAGGATTGGCTATGAATTTAGGTGTGTGACTGAGCATGCGACATACGGGCTCTCCATCTGGTCCAGGTGGTCCTCTCTCCCCAAAGTCCCCTGGAAACCCCTGAGGACAGAGAGAGTGACTTTTATGTTCTGTAACTTTTATGTGACCATCAAACTCAGACATCCAATAAATTTAAAGAGGACTTTTCCTCTGTGTAAATATTCTCTGACTTTCTAAAACATATTATTTCTATATATATATATATATCAATATATATTGTTATAGCTGTATATAGCAATATACCTATGTTATGGAAACAATTTGTGAACACAATGATGGCATATAATCACCGTCTAAGTAGATATGGTGAACTTGTTAGCAAACTTTTTACACATTTAGAACACATGGTGCAACATTAGCCTCATTTGAAGTTTGTGTTTCTGGTCACCTGGTGAATAAAAGTCTAATATTAACTCTCCTTTCAGCTCTGTGTTTGGTCTCTACCAACAAATGAGTTTTTCAATAGCTTTTTTGATTCGAAAATAGCTGCCTGCTGCGTCTGAAAACGAAGCTATGACAACACTGAGAGCGAAGCAAAACAGTCAAGTTACGGACCAAGAAACAAAAACAGTGAGCTGAAAGATGCCATAAAGCTCCACAGAGCTGATGGGAACTGCAGCGGTGCTAATTGCAATGGTTGTGCAAAAATTATGAAAAAAACACAAAATCAAAGAAACTCATTGTGAAATATGACAAAAAAAATTCTTTTCATTCAAAGAGGTTGTGTTTAAATGTTTATGTCTTTATCCAAGGAGTCAAATTTGCAGACCACATTTTCACAAATACCACTGACTGTTACAGAACTAAGTGCTGCTACTGTAATTGCACAGCAATTATAACAATTTTCCTGAGTCAAACATAACATTAGACATAGTGTGAAATATGCACAAAATAAGACCATAATGGCTCCATTATATGCATTAAATCTATCAGCTGTAGGGTGTGGGCAGCCAACTGTTCTACTAAAGGCAACAAGTGAGACAAGCAGCCAAGTAATTACTCTGTCCATTTAGCAGTAAATGGGATGCTAATCTGAGTTATGCTAACAGTTTGTGGGGCTGCAAAGAGAAACCACACCTGCAGAAAGCACGAGCACCAAAGTATCTTAAACCCTGACCATCCAGAAATGCTCATAATGGTTAGACTCTGCTATTGTGGCTTCCACAAAAACTTTTAGAAATGCTAATTATTGTAGATACTCGTGGAAAATTGCTTATTTTCTATGGTTATTTAAGTAATAGTGGAGATGTTTTAGATATGCAGCATGTATTTCAATCTCTAACTCAACTTAGAAATAGAATATGCTGACTAAATGTAAGTCTTTGTATTTAAGTTTGCAGTTTATCTTTTTAAGTAAACCAGTCTGGGATAATTTTGACATCTAGGCTTCATATTCAAACAATAATAAATCCCTGAGCCTGATGGTATGTAAATGTTAACCTATCCTTCAACCTAACAACACATCCTATCAGGTCAAATCGTGACTACTAAATGCTGTAATTGTAAGAAAAAAGCTCTTTTCTTTTCCTTTTCGGATTGCATGGGGCTGCTTTGAGGTACTGAGAAGTTGTGCGCACAGGGGGAGGCACAAGTGCAACAGATATCTATGAAGCATGACAGTGACCCAAAGGATGAATCATACAACTGTCATCGCTGCCATACAGACTAAGGACAAATGTGGGAAACGTAGCTTTGCCAAGAACAGCACTCTAAAAAAGCCTTTGCGGAGAGACATATGAGCCTTTGGTGCATCTCTGCTTTTACATGATGTCAGAGAACCCCATTCTTCAGCTTCAGGATTAAATAGTAACACACAGTAGCAGTGCTCTCTGTCAGATACTGGGTTTATGTGAAATACTGCAACTGATAAAGACAACCTCAAAAGCACAAACAAAGCCAAACCCTAAACAGTTATGTGCAAAAAAAAAAAACGTTAAGCTGAGATGCAGACCTGTTGGCGATGCACTTCGGAAACTTTTCATGCTCTCCACTGTTTTAGATATATCTGTTCCCTCATCGCTCTTTAGTAGATGGCGGACTGTGTGTCTGTGTGAATGTTTCCTCGACAGAGAACAAGCACTGTGGTTATGGCCATTAAAATGTCTGGCTCAGATTCAGGTGCTTCTTCTGTTCTTTCTCCTCCATCAGGGAGGAGAGGGACGATCTCTCAGGGATCATCTTATGAGCGTCTTTCCATTTTCCATGCAGGCGCACCAAAATCAAATGACGACGATGATGATGTGTGTGTTTTCCAGTTAGATTTACAGGTCAGATATAAGAGGCTTTAGCAGCCCCTGCTACTCTCATCTCAGGACAATGCCGTTTAGTATGAATATGCACATCCAGGATGTGCTTTGAGCAGGTAAAGACCAAGCTGTGATGACAACACTCCCATCAGAGTGCTTTCAGTTAGCTCTTAGAATGGCCTCAATAAGAGTTTTGCTGTACACAAGTGTCAGCTCATGGCTCTTATTATGCAGCTCTATTTGCCTGAGGAGAACACACACTCACACACACAACACAAACATGCAAACACCTGACAAAGTCTCACACGTATTGAATTTGCATCCATGGCTACTTCCAAAGCATTTATCTAATTACAGAATAAGCTGTGGTTCTCAAAACCTCACACTAAGTGGACATAGGCTTGCGTGTGTTCAGACATTTCTATAAATGCTTTATTTACTGAAAAGCCAATAAGCAACAGCTGCAGAATGATCTCAGCAATGAGGTTCGGTTGTTAGACACTTTCTGAAACACTCTGCCGAACTGACTTTGAACGCTATCTGACACATACAACAGAACTGAGGGCTTCCTCCAAATGGCTTGGCTCCATGCTGGGAGCTGGGGTGGGGAAGGGGGGCAAAAGCCCTTTATTGCAACAAAAGCCTTTTTCTTGTTGCATCCAAGACCCTAACGTGCGGCTGGTGGGACTCCACAGCATTCAGGCTGTAGTTAACCCTTCCAACAGCCATGGAAACACTGAGCTGACTCAAACAATGACGTAAATGCAGAGCTTATAAATTTTCACATGTGTAGGTGTTGGACGCTTTGCACCAGAAGCTCTCAATATGACCCCAACAAAAGAATGAATTATAAGACTTGCAATTTGCTACGCTAATTTATATCATTTCCTTATTGTGAGCATGCAGCATTAAGATCTATCATCAAAAAAATAAAGGAAAATATTGATTTGAATTTTGATACATGTCAGCATCTCCAAAACACATTCTTTTCATTCAAAATTCAATAACAGATGCACTCACAGTCAACCGATAACACTCAAAGCACAATTCATCACACTTTGGAAAGATTATCTGTAAAGTATGTTGAGACAAAACTTTACCGGCCTACCCATCTTGCCCCTCTTCCCTGGTTCGCCGGGGATGCCCTGAAAATCATAAACAAGAGCAGAGGTGGGATAGAAGACAAAGCAGGAGGGGGAAAGGAAAGCGTTTGAGAAAGGCAGGAAAACAAAGAAGACGGAGAAAAACAGACTTTATGTAAAAGCCGTATCAAAACCAAAGCTTAACATTCTGAAGCATAACTGATGGAGGCTAAAAACACATAATTAAAAAGCCATAACTGTGAGCTTCTCTCAACTCCATCTTCAACAGGTGTGAGGAACAGCTGACTGTAGCCAATCCAATACTTTCCCAACCTATTATGAGGGATTTAGGGTGGCATCTCATACTTGTATATGTTAAATAAACACCAGTCTTGCCTGGGAGAAGACAGGCAGACACCGTCTGTTGTGTGCAGCTAAGGTGTGAGGCATCTTGCTGGCTGGCGAGAGGTCCTGATTACAGTCTGACGTAACCCCCTGGAGCATGTCATAAGTAGGCTAATCGTTTCATGTTTTAGAGGCTGTGCAGGAGGACGAGGCCTTGATGAGTTCAGTCAGTTCAAAGGCTCTAAGAGGGGGCTTTTATCATGTGAGTCATCATCGCTCCCACACAGCCTTATACAGCAGCATCTAGGACAGCTGGGGACTGTTTCCCACATTACAACAACAACAAGACAGCTGAATGAAATGGCGGGAGATGCACTTGTCTCAAAATCTTAAAGGCCATTAGCTGGGTTTAGTTTAGTACATTTGACAAGAACTCACTCTTTCGCCATCAGGCCCAGGAAGGCCAAAAAGCCCCGGGATTCCAATGAAACCCTGCAGGAGAGGACAGAAGAGGAGAGGAGAGGAGAGGAGAGAGGACGATGGGAAAAAGGAGGAGAGGAGAGAGGAGGGATATGGGATGTGAGGATCTGAATGCCATAAAAGAAGCAGGAAGAACAGCAACTCCCATTGGTTCTAGGGCTGGGTTTCAGGGGCTGACGGTCGGGCCAGCATGGATAGGGTGGACTTCCATGAAGAACCAAGCCATGAGGCAAGTGTATATGCCCATGGACTGCATGGTGCTGGCTTCCACGATGTAGTCCAAGGGCACATACCCTCACGCCAGGGATCTCTGAAGATAGCCAGGGCATCGCACTGAGCTGTCGGTACAGGGTGAGACACACACAGGGGAAAACAAGCACAAACACCACAATGGCTAAACACTGGAGGAACAGTTAGATGCTACAGGCGAGCACGGGTTGATTTGGTTTAGGTGTGCACAATATGATGTATGCAGCAACACAGAGTGCAGAATATTTGGAAAGGTGGCTGAGAGAGAGAGAGAGAGAGAGAGAGAGAGAGAGAGAGAGAGAGGACTAGAATGCCTCCTTAAGACAGCAGGGCCTCATACGGAGCTTAAACAGGAAATTCCAGCCAGTGGGGGCAGGGGAGGCTTTGGAGCAGCCAAGGGGAGCTGATAAAGAACCTTTATTGGAACGCAACATAAAAATCACTGTTTGTGTCCACGAGTATATGTTTCTTTGTTTGTGTACCTAAAGGGTGTGTGCTTGTATGTGGAGGCTTATCAACAGCCAGACTTTCAGTAAGTGTCTGTATACAGTAATACAATGTTTACATTACAAGTAAAGCCCCCTGAGTTTACCATACTATTAATAGTGGCACACACTGGTTCAGTGAGTGTGTATGAATATGTTTATGTGTGCAGAGGTGCATGCTAGTGCATGTATACATACGTGTATGCACTTGGATGTTGTTGCTTCCAGTGGAACATAATATCAATAGTTTGCAGGCTTTAATTGAACCAATTTCTCTGTGTTTTAACTGAGATTTACAGTCTTCTTCTGTAAATAGTGCATAAAAAGTGTCTGGCTGTCTGCCTTGCCTATAAATATACTCAGTGTCAAAGCAGCAATGTTAGTAATTTAGATAAAATCATAACCTGAGCAGCACATTTGAAGGGAAGAAGTTGAACTTACCCGAACGCCTTTAGGCCCCATTGGTCCTATAGGCCCTGGTAAACCCTGCAAACAAAGAGAGGAACTTTATTTCAGTGGTTCAACACTTTTAATGGTTTATACCTGAAATAATGTTTTCCCAAATATACTGTGAATGTGTATGTCATTGTGCATCATGATTAGGAAGTGGTAAACCTTAAAGTAACGTAATGCTACAAAATTAAATTGATTTATCTCGTAAATTATTTGTATAATACATTGTAAAGATGCATATTGTAGAGGGGATGGACACAGTAACAGGTACTCCTATACAATATAATGCATTCCAACACAGCTGTGAAATAAAAGTACCCATTCAGCTTTTATAGGAATTTCTGAGGCTGTAGTTTGTGATGTTATTCTCTTGAACTACTTTATTTAAAAAAAATCCAACTCCTCTATACAATATTTACCCAAACACTTTCTTCCAAGTCAGTTGTTCAACATAACCTAATTCCACTTGGCCCTCTGCCCTTACTATGGCCCTGACTACAACTGTACCAGTCACAGCAGAGGATTTACTGCACCTGCCTGCCAGGATAACCTTTGGCACCTGGGCTTCCGACTGGACCTTGCTCTCCCTGCAGAGAGAGAAAGACAGACAGAGAAGGGGGGTGGGGTGGGGGGGGGTGTAGAGTGAGGCGGTGAGGGAGAGAGGTGGGGTGTAAGATCAAAATTACAGAAACACAAGCATGTAGGCAGGGCATTCTGCACAGTAGCAGACAGTTTCAGAGAGAGAGAAGAGCAGAGGAGATGGACTACAGTTAAATATAGAATATTCTTTGCAATAATAGCTTAGCATTATGGTTGAGCCACAAGGAGATCAATTGTATACTGTGAATATAATATAAATGTGCACTTCTGTACTGTACTTACCGTGTCAATAAAGTTGAATCTAATCCAATCTAAAACTGGATAAAGTACTGTGATTCGTTCATTAAATCCAACCTAGTTATTCTATGTATAAACAGCCTCTCAGATGAATTTTCAAAAAAAAAAAAAAATCACTACATTGCTCTAAATCAATATCATGACACACCATGATAAAGGATTTCATTCATATTGCCAGTGGTAGAAGAGGTATTCAGACACTTCACTTAAGTAAAATTACCACACGAAAAAACTCCAATACAAGTAAAAGCAAGTATTATCAGCAATAATTAACTTAAAAGTATCAAACGTGAACGTTGCGTATTAGATTTTATTTCACTCATTACATTTCTGTGCAGAGTATTGCATTCTACTGCCGTAGTTTGTCATGGTGGAGTTACTTTAACACATTTGTTCGCTTATAAAAGCTTGTATAGCTTAGCATGACATTTTGCTAAATTATCACAGGTTTTGGATATAAAGCTGAATTTAGTAGAGAAAAGTACAATATTTGGCTCTGAATAATAGTTGAGTACAAGTGTGAAACAGAGGGAAATTGAAATATTCAAGTAAAGAACATGTACCTCAAATTGGTACTTAAGTGCTGTTCTTTAGTAAATTAACTTGGTTACATTCCACTTCTGCATATTGTCCATTTGTACAGAGTGTATCTCTTGGACATCAGGACTCATAGTACTGCTGAAAGTCTTTTTTCAGATGTGGTTTATGAATAAACCATAGAAGCTAATTAGGAGTTTGGTTTGATGTGTGTGGCGTGTGTGCGTGTGTGTGTGTGTGTGTGTGTGTGAGCAAGAATAACACACACACAAATGCAGGTTGTCTGCAGTCTGCAGAGCGCAAGTGTTCATGTATAACTTCCTTTGACACACTCCGGACGTGCAGCCATGTGCACTACTTGCCATTCCCTCTCTTGGATAAATATAGTGCATAGTGCAGCCAGTTAAAAGCAGACATGAATTTGGCTGAGTGAGGTTTGGATCTTTAACTGGCCAGCGGTGAGGAGGGGCTCGGAGCATGGTTAATGGTGTATTACGGTAACAAAGAGTCATCAACACTTTGTACACACCAGCTGGCCTTTGCTCTCAATAGCCGGAGAGTCCACACTGCCAAACAGTTGTGCTTATTACTCAGTGGTGCTACAGTGACTCAGACTGAAGGCTAGAGCTGTGGTCACCAGCAGCAGCAGCTCTGTGGGAAAGAGGGGGGCGTACGAGGATGGACAGAGTGGAAGGACATGACAGTGTGAGGGAAAAAGTACTCCTTCTCTGTGATGAGCACTTGTGGAGCTCCCTGCGTTTATGACGTCACTGGGAGAATGGGGACTTGCTTAAAACTGTGTGACAATGAGGAAAATGTTCCACTCTGCTTTCCATGACTAAGGCCTTTCTTTAATACAAACAGTAGTATGACCCAGGCCGACTGAAAATAGCTCTGGACACGAGGCTGGATGCTCCATACTTAAAAATAGTTGTTTTGGCCGAACTCAACAGCCAGAGTAATGTCTCCTCCTACATGTAGTAGCGAATAAAAGGGTTCATTGAATTGATTTCCTCAGTTTAACGAAAGCAGGATGATGGAGGAAAAACTGCAACAGAAATAAAATGACCACCTGAGATAAAGATAGCATCAAGTTTAAATGATGTAGTGTAACAGCCGTGAGTGTGTCACTGTTGGCCTAGTTGGCCTGTCCCTGTTTCGCTTCTCGCTATTTTCCCTCGCTTTGGCACCACTTTCTGATATCCTGGAGAGCGTCGCTGCAGCACAGCAGTTTGGCCAGATGTCTGTCCTCACCAGTGCTTCATAACAGGCTAATCTAATCTGGCTACCCTGCAGGCATACTTGGTGCGCGCTCACAAACACAGACACAGTCTGAGCGGATGATGACTGTGCTTTTAAAGAATGAGGTGAGATGTGAAAAAGCAAGGGATTAGTCATCGATAAGAGCCTTGATGGAGGACACCATAGGAGCAAAACATTTCTTTTATGGAGACACATGCATGAAGTACAAGTGATGGGGTGTGAGGAATGTTATATCTATAAGAAAGGATCTCTAGGAATTTACGCATGAATGTTAGGCACACTGTAAAATGTTATAGAATGACATTATATCATCTTGGCATGAATTCCAAGATATGGGAATGTTGGACTTTTTTCAAGATTAACAGAGGTGTGAAGAACAGCAGAAGCATGGGAGAACGCCTTTTACAGTGTGTCAAAGCATTGGAAGAAGGCAGCTATGACATGGAGAAAAATACTTACAGGCTCTCCAGGGAGTCCAGGTGGACCAGGGTAACCTTTCTGTCCCTAAAGAGACAAACATAAGACATGGGAAGTGAGATGAAGCATAAAATGATAGAGGGGTGAAAGAAAACACACACATTCTGAAAAAGAAGAGTTCTGTGCAAAGTAAAATACGCATGACAATGCTTAGAGCACTGACAGACATGTTCAGTGCCATATGAAAGGAATCAATCTGCCCTTCTGTCAAGGGTTCACAATTTCCACTGGCCGTGTTCACTGAGAAATGGTGCTGGGGAGGCTGTGCCAGGATCATGGCATGTTGAAGATATAAATGCCTTCCTGTTTGAGTCAGATAGCTGGTCCTTCCCTCTGCTTGCAGAGCAGACTACAACACCAAAGACAGCCTGACATAGTGCTTTTCTACAGTTCTGCTGACTCTGGCAGCACGGACCCCCAACTAAGAGGGGAGAAAAACTAAATCAAAGGTGGGAAGCTATGCATTTCCAGACCACAGTTTGATAGAGTGAGAGAGCAAGGGAGAAAGGAAAGGAAAGAGGGTGAAAAAAAACAAAACAAAAACAGAAGGGCAAAGAAAGGAAAGACTCCTGTTGTCCCGTTTTCCTAAACCACAGCTACACAGTACCAAGCCAAGACTCCTTGAGTTCCTGTAAACCATCCTTTAGCCCTGTCATCTGACTGCAGCTGGGGGAGAGAACACAGCATCCCCCTTCTCATTATATTACATGATCACTCTCACCTTCTCTCACCTTCAAACCCGCACTTTAAACTGCCATTGTCGGCAATATACTCCACTTTCAGTGCTTAAATAGCTACCGCAACTATTTCAATAATACATTTGTCTTTATTATAGTTAAAATTAAACATATATACTTGCAGGCCCAATGCTTTAACATCAGATCATTCTCTCTGTAAGTGAGACATACCCACATTCTCTTTTGGAGAACTTCTCTGTCTCACTATTACCCTACATCATGTGTTGCACATCATCAGAGGACCACTAGGAGGAGACGCTTAGAGCTTGGATGAAATTACATGAGTAATACACTAACAGAGATGTCACCAGGTGCTGACAGACTGCTGCCTCAACACAGCAGCACAAGCAGAAATGTGACTGTGCTTTCCATATTTTTGTGAAAGCTCTATTGGTAAGCAGTGTTGTGGAGAGAACAGGGATGGGTGCATTTGCAGACGTACGGCGCCTGTGTGTGACCTTTTGAAAATTTCCATTTGTGTATTGAACCATTATAACCGTGTGGATGAATCTCTGTTTGCCTGAAACTGAGTGTGATTTCTGTTTTCCATCCGCTTTTCAGGTGATGTAGTGAGTCGGTGCCATCCGCTTGGCATGCACACACATGTGCACGTGGACACACATATGTGCATGTAAGCAAAGACAGGCAGAGAACACACACACATGCACATTCACACACAAAGACACATGCCCACCGTCATCTTATTACATGGCTTACTTATAGTACAAACATGTGTAGCGGCTTATGTTCCCAAGCTGTGTTGTGAGGTCCATGAGCCACACACACACACACACAACACACATGCTGGGTATTAACCATACCCTCCCAACCCCAGCTAGACCATCTCAGATCCTTATCTCACTCATTATGAGCTTGCTAATGAGAGTGGCCATTCCCACCAGCCTGCCTGTGTTTACAATGCCACTTGCTTAACAAGCATGTGTGTTCAATCAGATAAACCCACCAGAATGCTTTTCATTTACAAGAGCTCCCCAGTAGCACCTTGTAAGTACTTTTTACCCCCCATTCTACCCAACTAAGCCGTGTAGCGCCTCAGGGAACTTTAAGCGCATTTTGGCAGAAATAAAATAAAAGACACATTGTGTCTGCGGATGACATGTCACTCCTCTGACTCATTAGCAGCCTGCTCTGTACACACTTAACTTTGTGGATGTTCAATATGAGCGCAGGCCTCATGTCTGTTAACAACTGTACACCATAAATGATAAATATGTGCCGTCCACTGTGTGCCTCCATTGGACAGTGCCCTGGTAGGAGAAATATACCTCTCACCTCATTAATTTCTGCTTTCATCTTTCCACCTCTCGCTCTCCAAATTCCCTCTGCAGCATGGAGCCAGATGATTGCTCTGAGCAATCGTCTGGCTCCATTCATGTGCTGCATGTACAGCAGAACATAAACCCTGCACGCCGATCTCTGGTGGGGGCAGACGTAACAAACAACTGCACGAGCCCAACCAGACAATTTAGTTGAAATGTACCCGGCGGAAAAACATCCCTCATCTCATCCCTGTCTGAACCGCAATTTCGGCAGCACGTTTGCTTGCATGCAGTATCACTTTGAAACTACTAGTGCAGTGGAGGACAACAATGATTTGTTGTTCTTCTTGTGAAACATGCAAAGAAAATGATGGTTGATTTGAATTCTCCTATAATTACAATGACGATGAGCATGTGGATTTGTTAGTTTGAACAGTGGGTAGGAGCTAAATGGAGAGAGTTTGGTTTGGAACAGGTTTTAGGGAGCTTCAGACAGATTATAACCTACAACAGACTGTCTCGGATAAATTAACAAAATGAGTATGATTAATACACTGTGTAGCCCCAGTAGGGGAATTACAGTGTATCATTCTACTTCGTATTCATTGGATTTTCTTGTTAGAGGAGGACAATGGTTTGGACTTAGTTTGAAAGGAATAGAATCTGAGACTAGGCAGCAACTGAAGGGTCCACAATGAGGATTCACATACACAAATGTAATTTTTTGCTGTGTGCTAAGGCAATGAAACCAACAGTGGGAATGTCACACAATCCTCACACATATATATGGCACATATGTAAAAAGCACATGAACAAGTTAATACTTGTATTTTAACAAACACAAACACAAACTGTAGTCCGACCACTTCTTTTTTAAGGACGTGAAAGTAAAACAGATTATCTGAAGCCGTATTTAAAGCCATGCGACTGAAAGCTAAGTTACAATGCTACTATATAGCAGGTCTTGAGAAAAAGCAGTCATAATGTGGAAGACAGATGTAGGTAGGCCGGACAAAGAGAAGAGAAGAGAAGAGACAGATCAACTAGCAGTGGGAATAGACACAGAGGAAAGAAGCATGGAGGCAGTAAGGTGAGACGTGTGGCTTGTAGTGTGGCCTTGTAGTTGAGGTTTGGCCCTGTGTGTGTCCCCTCTCCCTGACCCTGCCTACCATACTGAAAAGCCATTCAGAAACTGCTTGGTAGAACAAATGTTGTACAGAGCGGAACATGCTTGGCTTGTCTGACGGTGTAAAATCACACTCTCCCATCACACATTCAAAGCACCACTGCTTTCTCCATTAAAAGTTTTCCATGAAAAACCAGCAGCCAAATTCCAGAATTCCCGCTTGAAGTGTCAAGCTAAGGCTGATAAAGAGCCTGTATGTGTGTGTATTTTGGTGTCTGTGAGAGAGACAGAGAAGGTGGAAGGGAAAAATTTAGAGGAGAACAGAGGAATAGCTGCTGTTGTCCCGTTTTCCTAAACCACAACTTCACAGTAACGAGCCAAGCGAGCGAGACAGAGCAAATCAAACAGTTAGAGAGGTATGAAGAGGAAGAAACAGCACAGTGTTTAGGGGTGGCCCACGGCTGCCATGTAAGTGCAATGAAAGTCATCACTGCTTTTCAATATTGTATTGACCTTGGCCTCAGTGGAGAGACCTGCATCAAGACAGGATACGCCTGGGACTTTCCACCTGAGCTGACCGAAAAGGAACAGAACAGAATGAAGCCTGTTTCTAGCCTGTCTGCCCTACCACATGACAGTATTGCCTCACATTTCTGTCATAAGACTGCAAAGTGTAGGCAAGTAGGTTCAGTGGTGTGAAGCACAGCTGGGACCTGTGAGAGGTTATTGTGTATTGTTTAGTGTGGGATGAAAATGGGGTTAATCAGCCGCTCTTGTGTTTGTGTACAGAAAGGAAGCTGACTGCTTGTGGTTAATTTAACAAGTTTCCTCCACAGTCATCATGTCTGTGGTTCACTGGCCAATACCTGAGGCATGCTGTGGTGATGTCAGAGTGTGTGTGTGTGTGTGTGTGTGTTGATGAAGTTGCCATGGCAACGACTTCCCAGACAAGAGGATGTGATGTCTTTGTGATAACTTGCGGAGAAGCTATATTATACCCTTGGGATTAATTTACTGAGCATCTACTACTCATCTCATGGCAGTCAGGTAGGAGTGTAGGTGCTTACTCTCAGTTTCTGTCCCTATCAGGCTAATCTCAGAGTACAGGTCAATCCGCTGTCTGTCTCGGTCCTGTTCTCTCATTCACATCATTGCCTAACTTTCTGATAGTCCATCAAATCACTGCCAAGACTCATTTCGTTTGAGAGAACTCTGCAAAAGTTTTCCACCAGCTTTACATTTTCCATTTCTGACTGTGTGAAAGAGAGAGTCATACGACTGGACACAGAGACACACACAGAGCAGAGCAGACTCCTAACAAAAGCCATATGTTAAGATTAAGGCAGCCATCCAACTAGAGCCCAACACTCTGTTATGGAGCACTGTGGCTTTGAGAAGACAGCGAATATGTGCAGAGGCACTTTACACCTCTTCTGAAATGCATACAATCAACCTGCAATTCACTCAGCTAATTATTCTACTTTGTTTGAAATGTGTGCATGTCTCTGTTCTATCTGATACATTAAGTGACTGAAAGTGGTTTATGAGATCTGAGGTGGAGCTGATTTAATTATATAATAATAATAATTTAATGATATTATAATATATAATAATATATTAATATTTAATTCTGACCTAAGGAGCACACAAGACTCAGTGGGCACTGAGACAGTCGTGGTGATTATATTCTATATTGCAGTGATTCCCAACATTCAGTCAGATTAACTCAAGTATCCCTTCTTCAATACCATTTATCTATCTATTAGTTTTAGTCTGAAAATAAAGCATTGCTTTTAGCTCACCGTCTCTCCTAAATTGCTTCAAGCTTGCAGCCTAACTATTTGGTGTTTATCTCTATTTTTTCAAATTACCAGAGCTAAAATGTTTCCATAAACCAAGGCAACTGCAGAAGTACCCCTTGGGGTACAGATACACCTGGTTGTACTATAGCTGTTTGATGTCTGTTTCACGTGCACAAAATGACAAGAACACAAGAACATAGAACCTGTGCACAACTTTTCCATTGTTGGCCTTGTTCCACTCCTGTCTACCAGAGGCTCTGTCCCACTTTTTCTTCCCTACACTCATGAATCACTCAGGTTGCGACTTAAGTAACACACTGGCTATTTTGTGTTTGAGTGCATGAGTGCATGAGTGCATGATCCCCATTCTCGTTTCCCTGATCACAAAAAAATCTTCCCCTTCATCCCGCATGACATCCTTCCTGCCAACATTAAGACCCCTCTGTGTTGGATCCAGCAAACCCAGATGGAAGAAATGGTGAGCAGAGCACAAAAGAAGACAGGGAGATGTGGAGGATTAAGGAGGAGGAGACAAGGAGGAATCTTTACAAGGATGAGTGGGTTTGCACACTCATCTACACACAGATGCAGTACAGTAAAACATCAAAACAGGCTCAACAGAAAAAAACAAATGAATCATGAATGACTCATGCAAACTTTGTTTCTTGGGCTTTCCCAAACTTTTCGAGGGCCTCGTTATGCAGAGTTTGCAGATGTAAACCCTATGCTCACTCAGAACATCGGTTGGTTAATGGGAGCTGAATTTTTATGTCATTGGAAGGAATTTAATGCAAAGATATTCAGCTGTGTGATCTTACCTTCCGACCTTCTTGGCCAGTCAGTCCAACTGGGCCAATAATCCCTGAGTCTCCCTAGAACACAAAACAAGAGTCAAAAGGCTGTAATGCAAAAATAGCTGGTTATTATCATAAATGTGCAAGCTGCCCAACAGGACATTGTTACAAATTAATGTAGCGTGTAAGAAAAGGAGGGACACAATACCTTTTCTCCTTTGGGTGCTGGCCCAGGTGAGATGCCAGGGTCTCCTTTTTTCCCCTGATGAAAGGAAAAAACACAAAGGTGGACTTTGTATGGGTGAAAATTACCTAATTCGACTTTTCTATGCCTACTTTTCTAAGCATATCTAACAAAGAATCATATTAGAAATAATTCCATGGCCAACACCTTTCATTTGGACGAGCAGAAAGGTTGAGGGTACAAAAACTTGCCTCTGATACTAGATAATAGCCATAAAATTTACAAATAAGATTGAGTTACCATGTGACTGGTAAATTCACAGTACAGATGCTTTTCTGAGCCACAGTGAACTGCGTGGGCTAAGTGCCCCTCCAGCCGCACACACCAAGCTTCATTGTCAGCAGGTAACAATAAGGGGCTTCAGCACATCAAAGCTATGGATCGGAAATTACACTGAGTGCTGACTCCTTCTCTCCCCATGGACCCCCGCTATTTACAACTTTGTTTCATTTATTAACGATGAAAGGGCAATGTTTGCAGTGCACCCGGAGACATCAAACACTTCAAAATCATTCTCTCAGCACACCTGCCAGGTAGAAGAAGTCTGCTCGGCACCACTCTGCCTAGAATTTACCCAAGTGTTCATTCACTGAGGCAGGGTTTCAAATATTTGCCTTGTCGAGAATTCCTACCTCACTTTTTACTCTTTTATCCCTACCTAGTATTCCTTAAGTGTACATTTTTTTAAATGATCAAACTTGTTTCGATGATAACACATTTGGGGGGTTTAGAGGCAGACTGAGAAGGGATTTATATATATATTAAACCAGGGACATTTATATTATTATATGATTTGCAACTGGTAAATGACTTTTGTCTCTTTTGGACGGAGCCAAGCTTGCTGTCTCCCCCTATTTCCTGTTTTTATGCCAGGTTACTGCTATAGTAGCTTCATATTTACCATACAGGCATGTAATTATCAACAAGGAAGTAAATACATGTCCATCCATCCATCCATTGTCTATACTGCTTATCCTTAAGGGTCGTGGGGGACAGGAGCCAATCCCAGCTGACATTGGACGAGAGGTACACCCTGGACTGGTTGCCAGTCAATTGCAGGCAAATACATGTGTCTCCCATTATTCCCTTACCAACAGGCCACTGGATGCCCTTTATTAATTGTCTTGTCTTGTACCAAATGTCGAAATTGATTATTGGGCCAAGAACCTGATCAACAAAGGGCTAGTTAGCCAGAAGGCAATAACTGTAGCCATAGATAATCTTTGTCTAGCATGTCATTGTCAAAATAACAAATTGATGAAAATGATTTTTTGATTAGAAAAACTTTATTTTTAAATCGCCTGCAAAATAGCCTTCTTTATCTCTTAGGTAAGTAAGCACTTAAGTAAGTAAGAGATAAGAATTAGGTACATAATGATGACTGTAAAAAGTGAAGAGTGCAACAAGGAATCATGTAGAATACATCAGGGAGACGAGTACAAACACAGGCTCTTTGGGTGACCTTGGAAGGTCAGGGCTCTGGTGATGGGGGTGGGGATGGGCAGTGTGACCACATGCAGCTGCATAGCTGTCATTTATGCAAGGCATTTTTATAATGCACTTCAAATACAGGTAGTGCTCCTCACTATGTACTCTGAGCACACAGTTCCAGAGGTCAAGGGTGTTTGCCAAGGCATACATCAGTCCAGACAATCGGATGAGAGATGCAGAGAATTTGTCTTGGGCAGGGTCACCTCCTGTTCACACGTTAAAATTAGACAGATTTATTTGAAGTTGTCACTTTCCGACTCATAATGTCTTTCCCTTTTCCCTTTTCTTTGTCTTTTCTGATAAATCACCTCAACTCCCCTGGTGTCCAAATACCCTCCTCTCCTCGCTCAGCTCGATTTGCACTGTTTGCTCATAGACTTGCACTCATTTTACATGGAAACAGCATATAAAATGCATAAACATACACGCACATTAAAGAATATTTGGAGTTTAAATCGAGCAGATCTCAAAGAACTAAAAAACTAAATGGGCTTTAAATCTAAATGGGACTCCAGATGTTCACCTCTACAGCACACATGTTAAAGTGATACTTGATACAGCTCTTCAGTATTAAGTGCTGTGGTGTTTGCATTGTCTCCAACTACCGAAAGTGGTTGCACTGCTGTGAACTTAGATGGCACTGATTCTTCAGCCATAAAGCTCCATTACACTTGTTTCTCTTTATAAATTCCAGCTGCTATAGAAAAACTGAAAATGCAACACATCCTCATAGGATTCACCTTAGAGGCAAGAGAAGATCATAATTTTCTTATTAAATTAGTAGTAGACGCAGGTACATAATCATGTTTGTTTCATGTGGAAAAGTCAACATGGCTGTCGGGTTCTTGGCAAAAAAAAACAAAACTTGTGACCATGGATTTGACTAAGAGTGTGTAAGATACCTTGAGCCCGGGTAGACCAGGTCGGCCAGGGTTTCCATGGGGACCAGGGGCACCCTGTGGTAAAGGCAGAGAGAGGATAACATAATCAAACTGTGATCAAGATCGCAATCAATCTTCATATTGGGGTAAAGCTGATGCAGACTGTGGCTTTGCTACTGTGAATGAGACCTGACAAAGAGGGGGCAGGGGGGGCAAAGTCTGTCTGGTGAACCTCAGCCTTCATGCTACTTTAACCTATTTTCCTATACATCAGCTGTGTGAGTGTGAGTTGGGTGGTGAGGTATTTGGGGTTGGTGTTGGGGGTAGAGGCTTATGGAAAATGGGGCTCTGTGGAGCTGCTTCACCATATGGATGTGGTTTTCCTGCCCCCTGTTGCCTCACACTCCACAGCCCCCCTTTCACACATGCACACACACACACACACAAACACACATTTGCCAAGCATCTTAATGAGTAATGCAGATCATCTCGTATCATAACATTTTGAATTCCTTCGCTGGTGTGTGTTTCTGTCCACATTGGCTGTTGCTGAGGAAATGAACACAACTGTGTCTGAGAGCAAACAAAGTGAGATTTACAGTAGCAGCATATTGGTTATATGAACCATCTCGCCCTGTCCAGCAGCTCCCACGGGAAGGTTTGGCGAAAAACCTTTGGAAACCAGAGAATGAATCTACACCAATTTTTCTTTGGTTTAAGCAGCAGCCGTCAGACTGAAGCACACGGGTTGTTGCTATGTCTCCATCATCCATCTATCTGTCTACTGTCTCTTCCTCTGAGTGACTTTTTCCTGTGGGTCTCTGACCTCACTCCTGCCCTCCACGTGGTGTGGCAACCCTTGGGCCTCTAACCTACCCCCGTAGTGGGTCAAGGGTCGAGCGAGTCAGAGAGGGCGGAAAAAGAGCCACAACTGCTTTAAGAGTCGGGTCAGCAAGTTTCACAGAGGTGAGTCAAAACAAACCAGGAAGCCATTATGTTAGCTATCTGGACTGCAGCATCAAAAAACAACATCTAACAACATCCACACAGACAGCTCTCTATATCACCCCACAGAGATGAAAAAGTAATCTGGGGTTTGGGCTGGGTTATACAGCTCAACAAAAAGCCCTTTGAGCAAAGTTCAAAAACAGACATACTGGTCGGGTGCAGACATGACAACATAAATGCTGCAACTGCTCTTCCCGTCGAAGGGTGCTATGATGACAGTCATGTCTGATTCACTTGAGACTAAGCCGCTCGTGAATGAACCAGACTAAGCATGTGTAAAGGTGTTCTTATCCCTGTCACTCAGGATTTCCACACTCCAAACTAATATTTAAAAAATAAACCACGGGACTTAAATGCCACTTTAGTAAGATCTCAAATGTTCATAAGCCCGGTCTGTTTTTAACTTGTTATGTTTTACAGATGAGATACTGTCATTCCAAGGATTCTCAAGTTTTAAGATTGTGCCTCTTTTCCTCCCACACTCTCTTCCCCCTTTCATTTTCGGTTTGTCCTCAGCTGGCGTTCCCTCGAGAGTTAGTGCGTCCAGACAGTGTTAAGGGACATTGTTGTGCCCTAAATAAACTTAAACAAACTAGACATGTTTGAATTACATGCTTCAAAATTAGCCCTGTGGTTTGCCGCAGTTTGGGCAGTACACTGGTAGGCATGGGCTGGCACTAACATTTGGTACTATGCTCTTGCCTCCATGTCGTGTCCCCTTCTCGCACAACAGGTGTCTAATTAGAGAAGACCAGGGTGGGGCACACACAAGCTGAGGACTATCAAATGAAAAACCACCAACCTCTGAACAGCGATGCAGGGCGTCACTGTGGTTCCTGTGGTAATAATGCTGCTAGGTCTGTGCAATTCATACCGATTCTAAGTTGAGACATAATGGTCAAAATTCAAACAAATGATAGCTCCTAATGTTTCTTGTTATGGTAACATGCGTGCTGAGGTATATAAATATCTGTGCTTGAATCAACAAAATTCAATATCAACACCATATGTGCAACTTAAAGCCAAAACATACTGTACATGTCGGCCTACTTGTGGATCTACTTGTGGATGTGTGACATCACTGCCAAGGTTACATTCCCACACAGAATATTTTAGACAAGCCCTTTTAATGGGCTACGTTGTAAACATAGTCTGACTTTCAACACTGGCTCGTAAAAGACAGTTTAAATGTATATACAGTCACCGTATTAAAGATAAAAGAGATTCTGTATGATGCTGTGCCAAATGAGAGCCGAAGGGGCAACGTCTGATAAACTAACATTAGATCAAGAGCATGTGAAACCACTGGACGACCTCATAATTAAAGATTCCAGTCAGCACACACACACACAGAAGAAACTTTGCCTTTGAGGATTCAGGAGAATATTTCACTGTTAATTAAAGTTGCAATAGCCATCCATCGCAGAGTGAAAAGAGCAGAATTTGCTGTCCAGTGCCACATTAGTTACCGTAAAACTTCATAAATACAGATGCAGACAGGGTGAATGAATTAAGTTATGCTGGTAAAAAGCCAACCATATAAATTAATTAGCTTCAAACGCCTAAGTTTTTAGAGCCAAATACATCATGCAGTGACCAGGGTATATGAAAAAGGAAATACTAAGTTATCCAAAGTATTATTTAGGTATTTACAACAATAACAGTAATATCTCATAATGACTATGACAAGTTTGAAAATTACGATGGAAAGTAGAGCTAACTTTATGCCAAACATCTAAAATCTAGTATTAAAAATGTTAAGTGCCCAAAGGGGTATTACAAAAATAACGAATTGAAGCTTGGTCTGTGAATTTTACTGTCCTGGAGCTTATTACAGTAATGTTCCGGAGGAGAGATCCATATACACAGTTTACACTGGAGTTTGTACAGACCCTTTAAAAGCTGATCTGTTGCCTGGTGTTACCAAAACAGCCCAACACACAGTACCATGCAGAGCTCAGCACCTTTATTCATTTATAGTCATAGTTTTCCAGGTTTCTATATGAAATGTCCATCTGGGATATAAATTAGCTTTACGTACAGGTGGAGCAAAGTGGTGGAATTTTGTTTAGTGACAGGAGTATTTCAGAGGGGAAGCATGAGGAAAGATGGGCGACAGAGATTTTTCTCACTCAGACAAAGACCCTTTTGACCCAGCAGGCTCCAGACAAATCCATGCAGCCAGTCTTCAGATAGATACAGGCCTGTGTGCCCGCGATGCATCCACCGCACCTTTCCTCTCACACCCCTCTACCACCGTCCTCAATATACACCTACAAACAGACTCGAAAGAGCTCACCCCGACTATTCACCATAGGGAATATTACCATAGCAACGGCATCTCACACTCATGTGTGGGATCAGAGGTCAAGGTTCATGGGTGGTGCTTGGTGGACTCAATGGTGCTCTGTGTGTCATCATACAGACTTCCAGTAATCCAAGGCTACAGAAGGTCATGCAAAAAAAAAAAAAAAAAACTGCCAGAGCTTTGAAAAGCTTTCTCTTCAACAAGACCCTGTGA
Organism: Pempheris klunzingeri; assembly: GCF_042242105.1. Classification (NCBI taxonomy): domain Eukaryota; kingdom Metazoa; phylum Chordata; class Actinopteri; order Acropomatiformes; family Pempheridae; genus Pempheris; species Pempheris klunzingeri. Next base: position 16,450,489 of record NC_092030.1, on the reverse strand, counting down.
GAGGAAGTCTTCCATATGAAGAGATGAAGTTTATGATCAAATCATGCTTTTCCACCTGTGAGCTTGAAGTCTAAGTCAACCTACAGCGTAAATTCAGATATGGAGTTCATTAGTCCAGTGATCAACAAGTGGATTTCTTTGTTCAAAATTGAAACCACATTCTTATCTGGCCAAGAGGGGATAAATTGGACAGCATGTGTTTGTGAGTGTTTGCAAGTGTCTAAGTATGTGTATATGTAGCTCTGTGTTTGCACACACATACACACACGCACATGGCAGCAGCAGCAATTAAAGTTGATAAATGCTTTTGTTTACAGGAAAGCTCCATAATCTGTCTCACTCTTTATATAGGCAGGTCATAAACACAGCCACATATGTCTGTGCTGCATGGCGTGGGACTAGTGCTGTAGCGTGTATACACTTCTGTGTGAGCGCTGATGTGTAGTTCTGTGTGCGTTAAACAAAATGACTATGAGGTCAGAGTCAGACACTGGCGGCGTGTTTGCGAGTGACCCCCGTTAAAGTGGCATCAAAACCAAAGGCCTTTACAAGTGCTTTTTTATTGACGAGGCTTGTTTTCATTGTTTGCGCTTTGCAAACCAACCACTTCCACTGACAATGCCAAAGACACTTCAACAGCTGGTTTGCTGTGGCTGACAAAGGCCACGTCTAAGCCGCCAGGATGTAAATCAGTATGAGGTGATTGGTCGATACATACTGCTGATGGATGAGGTTTGAGACAGGCATAGGCGCTTTACCAAGGATAAGTTTGAGTCAAAAATGTGTGTCCAAACCCATCGAGGTAGTCGAAGCTGGAGGAAATGTGTGGCAGTGCATATTTGCAAGCGTTTTTCTCTTAATATGTAAGGAAATGTTGATTAATTACTTGCTAGTCTTGGTAGACAAAATTCTTCTGAAGACCCTGAAGTTAATCATGATGAATATTTTGAGAAACAATGCTGCTTGGTCATACCTAATAGTTCCACTGAGAGTCAAATATATAATATTTATCATACTTTAGTAAGTTCACACAGCTCTGATCTTACATTTGTGAGACCTATTTAAGTTAATGCCAGATAGGTTTGATTTGGATCATAAAAAATCCACCTATGTCGGGCTAATGTTGAACTGCTATTAGAGACGGGATGGGAGGTGCTGCAGGGACTTAAATAGCTTTAATTAGAGCCAGACAAAGACCTCCTTATACATCTTTAGTGGTGGGGGATCACAGAGGCTTTAGCTTAAGAGTCTCACAGACACAGACAGACATAAACAGTACGTAATGATTAAAAAAAACACACACACACAGAAAAAGACACAGGCACATGCAACCGAATATGTACACGTCCAAATCTGTCATTTACTGTATGTTTGATATATTTAGATGATTGTATTACCTGGACTGACTCAGTACCTTGTTTGTAGTGTTTGTCTAAAAATACAAAAATGCAAAATAAAATAAAATTTTGACCTGATGATGGCGCTAGAGAAAAATTAAAGGGTTATTACAATTCACCCTGAGGGGAAAAATTAGTCAAATTTCATGGCAATCCATCCAATAGCTGTCGAGACATTTAACTCCAAACCACAAATGTCAACCTGCTAGTGGTGCTTGTGGGAAAGTCAGGGGATCACCGCTGTTATCAGGGTTTCTCTTCTGGGGACCATGAATTTCTCAGGGCAATTCATCCAGTAGTTGTTTAGATATGTCAGTTGGGACCAAAGAACTGGACCAGCCAACTGTAATCTATACATCAGAGAGAAACAGAGGAAGTAAAAGAGAATTCCTCAGAGCAGACCCACGAATGAGACTATACCTATTTAACTGCCTTGGAGAAAGAGGCCTTTCATTAGTCCAGAATGGGATTCCTATGAAGTGTCAATGCAGCCTGCTGCAACAGCTCAGTGAGGAGAAGAAAGTCCAGTGGAGCCATGTGTTCTCTGTCTGTTTACAGTGCTTTTATTAGGCATCCTGTGGCACAGGCAGCCTTTTGAAAGGCCGTCTTTATAGGAGCTTTCCTGTTTATGCTTAGGGGTGGGAGGTCAGCACTCGCAGCCCCGTGCTGAATATGGTCAATCTGCCTGCATAGGAAAACTCTGTGTGACTATGTGAGGGAGTGTGTGTGTGTGTGTGTGTGTGAGAGAGAGAGAGAGAGTGTGCGTGTGTGTGTGTGTGTGTGTGTGTGTGTGTCAGCTGGGTGATGGGAGGGATTCAAAATGATGCGGGAGCCTGGTTTGGCAGGTTATTATTGTAACAGTAGAAAATGGTCCAGGACTTTGCCTTCTTGGCTGGAACACACAGATACAGTCCTCTCTGTCCTTGACTGTCTGTTTGTCTGTCTGTCACCTCTCTGCCAGGGGGGTTATTTACTGACTGTTTGTGTTTGAGCTTTCAGTCAACATGTACGTCAGCAGCAGCAGCACAAACACAAACACACATGCAGAGAAATCCCCCCTGTAAACCTAAATAAAGACACACTTATTGAAACTTGGGGTCAAACACTAGATAAAATCATGTCTGGAGGTTACAAATGGAAATGTGTTTGATGCGGTTGGAGGTGTTAGAGAGCACGCAAGGAGACTTACCCGAGGACCCCTCTTGCCTGGCTGGCCTGACTTTCCTGCAGGTCCTGGCGGTCCCTGGAGACAGACAGCATCCAGTCAGTGTTACATATTGACATATACCAAACAGATGATATTATTCAATACCTGAATCTCCTGCTATCGCACTCTATCAAAACCGCCAGGTCAATAGGACACTTTTATGTGTTTTCATTGGCTGCATGGTTAAAAATGACACCTTTTCCCTATGAAGTAATTCCATCTCAAGGTGACGAGAGTTCAGCCTTATCCATCAGGAAGTTCTGAGCCTGTGTGGCAGGAAACCGTAGAAACACTAGAAATAACAGATCATTTCCTGCGCCACTCAATGCCCCTGTGTGGCTTTATCAGCCTTGTGCTCTTTCGTTTTCTTTTAATGAAAAAAGAGGAAAAGGAAAAGTGAGGAAAAACAGAGAGCCTGTGGCTGCTGTGGCTAACAAGAGCTACCTATGGGAGTTTGGATCCTGATATAAATGTGTGTTAAAACCTCCATATGGTATTTTAAAATGTTTTCTTCACTGTCAATCCAGTACAGTATTTTACTATGTTGTTAAATTCGAAGCCTGAGATAACATAGATATGAAGATCTAGTAAAAAAGCAGCAGCATCTACTATAAAGCACTGTTATTGAAGTGTGAAAGTTGTACCATTTCTGCAGTTTCTTCATCTCAATTTTCACAAGGCTATGAACTTTAAGAGACAAAGCACAACTTCAAGAACAATTCCAACTACAAAACAACACCAACCTTCTCATGAGCACACAAACCTCTCAGTCTAAATGTTACTGTCATAGCCGCTACCTAGCGGGCTGTCTGCGATCTGGTTTGTGTCACTCTAAAAATGATAATTGGCCTCCTACCATCTCTACCAGGGCGACCTCCATGGTTGAGACCACCCCCATGGTTACAGGTGGTGTGCTCTGTGGTGGCCTAAGGACCTGTCAACATCGACACACACTCCTGTCCATCTTCACACTTCCACCCTTTGCTTTAGCCCCACTTCCTTACACTTGTTTGTTTGTTTGTTGCTTACTGCCTTTTCCTCTTTGCACCTGTCCACCTGAAACATATTTCTTTCTTTCTGATAGAATTTGTTTGTTGGCTGGGGTATAACAGTCTCAAGAAATTCCCACATTAGTAAGCATTTTCCAATCACCACATTTTAAACACAGCCTGATGGAAAAGGCAGTTTTCACTTTAGTTTAGACCGGCCCACCCTATGAGAAAGTTTGGCCATTATTTAAGCCAGCTGATAACTGAATATGATGGGCGGTTTGCATGTAAAATTAAACTGGATGCAGAAGCCCAGATATTAGAGAAACATTCAGTTAGATTTAAACTCACAACCAGTACAGCTCTGATAAAAATGAATCAGGATGAAACTACAACTCTTGCTTCCATCAATGGCATACAAATTGAGAAGATCTGAACAACATTCAGGTGTGCAGTGGAACACATCGCAAAGAACTGTTGCCATATCAGTGCCTGGATGTTTCTCCTGACAGCCAGAGTGCAGAATCTGCACGGTGGAAACACAAGTCCAAATCACGTTTCCATTGTGTCTTTCAGTAGAAGACTCAGAATACTTCAGGCAGCAAGGGGGATGAATGACAAAACTATTGGCTGAAACCTCAATGCATCCAATGCTTTTTATTGGCTTCTGAATGATTTCATATTTGTTGAAATGCATGTGTGTGTATAAGACTGTGCTGTGAGAGCCATGTCATGTGTGTTTATGAAATACAAACTATGTTGACAACAAAGCGTTACTGGGTTCATCTGGGATCTCCCAAGCCACTATATAGCAACACACACACACACACACACACACACATACACACTCACACACACTTTAGCAGGAGGCAACTGTTTAATCCCCAATATATTCTCAGACAAAACACGCATTTGTATAGACATGTAACATAAAGCCTTGAACACGTACACAGATTCTGAACACTCATGTGCCATAACTTGAGCAAATGCTACAGTTTTGCATTGATACTTTTGAATTTTCTATAACTGGACATTTAGGCAATGTTTTCTATTGAAAGCATTGCTCTCAGATCAGTGTAATTTACCATATATTTGACACTCAGTCATTCAGTAAATGACTTAATGAATTCCCTTAATCGTCCTTCTATAATCTCTTTTCTGTGGGAGATTATAGCATTGAGATTGTAGGTAGTGCTTTTCTAAATGGCAGTTATTTTGTCTCACTGTAATGACAGTGAGGTGGAAGCCAGTATAGATGTAAATCCTTAAAACCTTGATTCGCCTCACTCTGAAAGCAAATTACACACCACAGAGAATAAGCAGGGCACGCGTATCAAACACACAGGCCCTGCTAAATTATTATACAACAATGACTGAATCACAAAGGTAGCTTCAAACACAAACACATCCAAAATGTGCTGAGGAGGCATTGAGGTCTGATTCCTCACATTTGGGAGAGAGGAATCGTGTAGTCAATTGATACCAAACTATACCAAACAACCAAGACACAAGTCTGAACTCCGTATCTGCTACCAAGTGGTTAACAAAGTCATTTTCTTTGCTGTGTGGCCAAACACACAATCACACATGTCAGTGTGCATTTATTTTTTTATTTTTTGTTACGAAGCAGCAATAGTCGACCCACAAATAAAATAATGAAAAACAATGAAATTAAATTTGATCTCAAGTGGCCTAGCCTACCTTTGTGCCTGCATTGGGTAGCTGAATGATGGTGTTTACTGACTGCTTTGACCCTTGACCTAGCTTTGAAAGAGGGCCATGAGACCTCCAGAAGCCCTCTATGACAGAGGAATCTGGTGCAGAGACGGCAAGGCGTCAGACCTGACACGTCACACCCAGCCTGGAGGGTTCTGTGCACAGAAGACGAAGGAAAGGAAAAGTAGGATTTCTAACCTGTGTGGGAAAGGGGAGATAGCACCACATTAACCTACATATCTCTGTGGTCTCTTATTTCAAGCCCCAGAGCACTAGAATCAAACCTGGTCTTTCAGTGGTGACAAAGACCAGCACAGATTGGGATGTGTGGAGTGTATGGAGTGTACCTCACTCACTTTCACCACTTTACTAATGTAAACCATCAAACTCACCACCTACAAATGTCAGCACAAACAGCTGAGACATCAACGAACCTTTACTGCTGCAAAAACAGGGTGACTGCCAAGTCATTCACCAGAGCCAAATATGCATTTTATATTGCTAATGCTATGCTTCTATGTTCACCACCAGTCCATCAAGCACCTTACCACTCCAGCATATAATGACAGCTAGCCCCAGATCCAAGGCAAAGAAGAACGACTAATTTACCTTTGCTTGTGGCACACACACAGAAACTCACTCACTAACCAACACAACAGACCAGAGGTGCTTACCGATCTGCCTGGATCTCCTTTCTGTCCTTTAGGTCCAGCCAGCAGGGAGAACTGAGTAGGTGGCACCTCCCAGCTCTGGAAGCCATCAGTAGCAGGTGGTGTTACTGGGTTGTACGAAGGTCTGGTTGGTCGTGGTGTGACTGGAGCCTTGGTGGTTTTGGCTTGCTTTGTTGGTTTGATGACCTGTTTGGAGACTGGCTTGGAGGATTTAGCAGTTGTAGTCTTGGAGACTGTTGACTTTGACGGGTTGACTTTGGGCAGTGTTGGTTTAGAAGGGACTACTTTGACAAAGTTTGCCTTGGGTTTGGACGGAGTGGCTTTGGATGGTGTAACTTTAGGCTTCAGAGATGTTTTCTTGGCTGGTGGTTTCTTTGGGACTGCACCTTGGTCTGATAAGGCAGAGTCAGGCTTTGTCTTGGAGGGTTTGGTGGTGGTAGTGGCTGGAATAGTAGGTTTCTTCTTGTTGTCTGTTCCTGTATTTGTCTTTTTGGAGCGGTTATGAGGAGTGGGCTTTGGGGGAGTGGGTTTAAAGGGTTTCTGAATTGAAGCTTTAGGGGTGTAGGGTCTAGGGTTTGGTGGTTTTGTGGGGGGTACTCTTGTCCTGAGTGGTGCTGTGACAGTTTCAGTGCTGGCCTTGGGAGGTGGGGAGACCAAACCAAGCTGAACCGTGACTGGCATCACAGTTCCCAGCAGGGGTGTAGAAATGGTCCAAGGGCTGGGCTTTATTGTTTGGGTGGGGGCCACATATCTGACAGCAGAGGCAGCAGCAGCCACACTCTTGGCAAGGCTCAGCCTCACGGGCTTCCTGCCTGTTCCCAGGCCACCACGTTTAGGGGTAGCAGCGGTAGCTGTGATGTTTGTTTCTCGTGGTAGGATAGGCAACAAGGGAGGAAGGTTAGGCCTGTATGTGTCAGCTTCCCTGCACTGTTTCTTAATGTACCTGCAGTAGTTGTGAGCTGCCTGTGCAGAAGGGACCAGGTCAAATTGGCAGATTGCTCCTTCAAAGTGTGCTGAGGCTTGCTGCTGGCTCGTCCGTCCCAGCAGGAAGGAGCCCTGGAGCTCTGGAGCCAGTCCCTCCACACTGTCCCACCCAAAGTCTGCATGAACACTCTGCTCTCCGCAGGAGGCATATAGAGTCACTCTCTGTCCATTAATTCCCACCGCCAGTTGGTGCCACTGACCATCATGGGGCTCATAGGGCAGTGCCACCGAGGTGTTTGGTCCCGTGTGAAGAACCAGATTGCCCGGTGCAAGCTGTAGACCGAGAAGTAGCTTCCTGCGGCCTGAGAGCAGGGTGAAGAGGAAAGCACTGTTGACACGGTGTGAGCGCACACTCAGGACCAGTGCCAGGTTGGGCCAGATGGCCGCTGGGAAGACTGAGCCCAATGGAGATTCAATGTGTGCCCGCTGGTTGAGGATGATCCCTGATCTGAATGGAATGACCCCTGCTGGCACAGAGCGCGACGGCTTCTCTCCCTTGAGCCCCAACTTTTGGAGGATGTCCACATCTGGATAGAGGGGATAGTGGTGTTAGAGGTGTAAATAATCATGGCAGACTTGTTTATGAAGATTACACAGCAGTGCAGTTAGACAAAAGTGAAAATTGAAGCCTATTATTGCATGCTCTCTTACCTACCTAGCAAGTATATTTTAAGATTTATTTAAGTTTGAAGACTTATCCCTCTAATATTTACTGTTCTGTTGACCCTTGATCATATTCTTTTCCTATGTCATTATAAGTCTGATTTGTAATCTCACTATACAGAAATACTTAATGAACATTTCCTGTCTTAATACCATTTGGCACAGTGAAAAACAAAAATCGCAACATGCATAAATGCCAAGGGGAAGTTTAATATTGAAACAAATCAAACATTACAACAGGGCAATGGCAGGACACATGAGAGCAATGAGGCTCCCGTTACACATCTGGACTAATAAGAAATTAATGTTGTGTCCACAAACTATGCTGACCCTGAACCCAACACTCACCCATGCTAACTGGTGCAGCACGGGGGAAAATGAATGGAACTACTAGTGAAAATCAACGGAAATACTAGTCTCTGTTTTGTTGATGTGGTAACATTCACAGACATGGCCACTTGAGCAACATTACACACACATCATCAGCTTGAAGATATGGATGAGATGGGAACTCTTAGAATTATTAATAAGACATTTTGGACTCATTGTGAGAATTTGCTCTTTCTGAAACAAGAGAGGCTTGACAAAATATTTTAACTGTCTTTGACAGTGGCAGTTGGATTTACTACACTGGCTCATGAGCCAATTTTCCAATAACTTCCTGATCTTTGAGCCAACACAGAACATCAGTTCACAAAGTAATTGAGCTCAAATACTGCAGGGTGAAGAGATGGCAAAAAAGATGACTGTAGCAAAAAGCTAAATACAAAGAATAATAAACTCACAGGGTTCTGAGGCCACTGATCTGCTTCGTAAGGCAGTCTAGTGCTACTTCAGGCCAAAAGAAATGACTACATATAGGTACACACACATCATGAAACATGAGGCAGATGAAAGGGGAGTATGGAGCAGCCTTCAGGTCTGGTCAGTTCATGCTCTATGAGTGGGTAAATGCTGAAAAGAGGTGCAGTGGTGGCTTTTGTTTCAAATGTCAGTCGTTTGCTGCTCAAGCTTCTCCTCAACATGGCAAGTTGTGGCATCACTTTGACCATATGACTCTTGTAAAGCATAAAACAGTTTTAGGCACACAGCAGCAGCCCACAACAAATGACCTCAGAATGTAGCATGTTTATAACTATACAGGCCTGCTAATTCTTAAAGGAGCAGCCTGATGCGGCCATATTTTAACAGCTCATAAGGGTAGTAAAAATCATCTGAGGTTTTTAGAGCAAAACCAAACCACTGTGGCTTCACGTTTATGATCTTAATCTAATTTTGCCTTTCTGTCTTTGCTTGTTGAATTGTTTATTTTTTTTCTAGAAAGTGCCATGCTGTTATGCTATTTGAGGAGGCCAAATGAATGTCCTATAATGAATTTCTATATCCTTTTAATGATTTTATTTTGTCTTCATGGAGCTGAAAATAAGTGAAATATAAGCATGTCTTTAAATGAGAACTATTGACTTGATGCAATAGCTATTCATTCAATAATGATGCAGTTTGTGCCTTTTCTACTTAAAATCAAGTTACATAAATTCACTAGAATCTAATTCCCCATGTAACAGAGAAAAAACAATGGAAGAGATATATTTATTCCTTCATTCACCATTCACCCCTGTGGTCATGTGAGCAAGACAATACTGTGTCGTTAGTGTTCAGCCTGTGCTGATGGAAATATGACGGCTGCTGGAGGTAATTGTGAAGGGAGCTCAGTGGAGGCCAAAGCAGCCAGTACCAGGAACGCACAATCAGGCTAAAGGACCTAATCCTCTCTTTCAGCCAACGCACTCCCCTACAAGGGAAAAAGAGACTGTTGGATTCTGCATAAAGCTAACAATACGTATTTGTGAATTTTGAGGCACAAAGGGACAGAGTTCAGGTTCTAAATGTACATTTGGTGGCAAACTTATATAAGTTCCACACCAATTAGCACATCTGAGAGCTTGCTGTACTGTATGTTAAAGTATATGTGCTGGAATTGTTTGCTTCGCTGATATCAAGGAATGGCCTCTTCGGCTATAGGGGATTAATGAGCCAAAGGACGTCGGCATCATCAGACAGCCTCCCTTCTCCTCGCCTTCCTTCTCATCAATAGAGTCAGTTTGGAAATTCAAAACATGACCACAGTCACCACAAGTGAGTGCAGCATCTCCCGGCCTAGAGGCAGAACACAATTTCCAGCCTTTCAGCCAACTTTGACTCTCTGTTCAGTGTTTCAGTCTCAGTGGTCCCGGCGCTCATTCTTTATATGACCTGTGATCTCAGACCCAGGCCCCTCAACATCTTTATTGTCTCCGTGCTCACTCTGACCTGTGGTCATTGGGCCTTGTCTAATGGGGACATGTGTATAGAAGCTCTGCTTGTGAAAAGATAGAAAAGTGGGCAAGCAATGTTGATGAGATGACAGAAAGTGGGAAAGATGAGGGGAAAGACAGATGGGATGTCCTAACTGTTGCTGTACTGGTAAGCCATAGAAAGCAAGGACTTCAATGAGTTGCTTGTCTTTCTATAATACAAGGCTTGCTTCATTAGACTCCTGACAGGGAGGGCTTAGACTTTGGAAATATATAATTGCATGGAAAGTTTAAAAAAAAAAGTAATGAATGGGAATTTGATCCCCAGTAATACTGGTAGTTATCAAGGAATTAGTCCTGAGGGAGGAAGCAGTTCAGAACTCAAAAGTCTTTTGGTGAAAATGATACAAAAACAAAACGTCACTTAAACTAATATGTCTAAGAATTATTGAGTGCTTTTGATTCATACCAGGTTTTTACAAATTGTGAAAAAGCGTTGTACTCAGTCACAGCTAAAACAATCTTTTTTTTTTGCACAGTGTAAAGTGAGGCAAATGTAGACATGCCTTTTCTATATTGCCAGTTCTTTGTGGGTTTTCAGTGCTTCCCAATGAGGCTGTAAGACTTTCCCTTGCCTCAAAACACCAGGGCTTTACAAAATATTTTGATGAAACAAGACCTACATGGCGTACAGTGTATACCCATGCACACACTGAATTCTGCTCTCTGTGTGGTCTCTTCTGCAGTAAAGGACAACAAAACATGGCAGTGTGACAGGGGGTGCATTACATGTATCTGTTCTGTACATACACTCCTGTCTCCAAACTTTTTTATTTAAATACTATTTGTAACAGGGCACACATTAACCATGTGGTTTTAGATGTGCTGCATAGGGTATGGATGTGAACACACGATCACACACTCATACATACATACAGACAGACTTGTGTTTAACACATGGCTGGAGTTCATAGCCTTGCTCTGTGCCAAGCCACTCAACTAGGACAGAGAGAAAGTCCAAGGCTCTTCACTCTGTAATGTTATCCCTTGTAGAGGATGAAGTCACTGGTTCATTTGAACACACTCAAAAGATCTCCCCTTGGCTGGCCTACGCTATTCTACAGTGAGCTATTTATGATACCTCTGGGTGGAAAAATCATCCTCACAGCAACACATTGCAGGTATTCGTACAACACCGCATTTGGAATCTTTGGATCGATTATCGATTATTTAAATCAGGGACAAAACTTGGTAAAATGTTGAGCCCGGTGTCTGCCAAAGATCCTGAGACTGATCTTATGGTATCCACTGCTTCTTAACAGGCTGATCAGAAGAGGTTTTGGCCTGGCCTTGAGTTTTGATTATCCCTGATACCCAATGTGCTTGGTTGTGATAGTAATATTGAGAGCACAGTAACTGGGTTACAATGACGTTCCCATACAGACAGTTTCTTATCGTTCACCATTGTTGACCTTGACTGCAGAGGAAGCCACTGTCTAATGCAGGGAAAAGTGTATCAGTACAAAAACCATAGTCACACTGACTGACTGAGCTGTTTATCATTGCTTTGGGTTTAGGGATTTCTTCATTCACATAGTTCTTCTCATATACAGAGAGTAGTAAGTAGTCCAATTTATCTATGTCACTTTAAGAAAGGTATTTTTTATATTTGAAAATAATACGCACACAGCTTGGGCACAAATACCTGCTTCCAGACAAAACTACATCCAAACCCATTGTTACAGGTATGAACAATGGGTCTCCGGTCTCCAGTCCAGTTTCCAGTGACTGCGTTTCGTGCCTATTGAACTTTGCGCCCTATCAGTCTCAATCATACTAACTGGAGAAGAGAAGGGACTGATTCACTGGACTGTATCTCTAACTTTTCATCAGTGGAAACCGCTAAATAGTACAAAAAGTAGCTCAGATGATATAATGTTGCCATAGCCATCTTTACCTGCCCAATCAAATAAAAAGTAGAAAAGCATATGACAACTCTCAATCTGCCAGCTGTTAGTGAACAATGAAACACTGTTGTTTCAGTGTCCACTCACTATTTGCAGTATTACCTAACCTACCCTGCACCATATTAATTAAACCTGCAAAGATGAGTTTTTTTGGCCACTTGGGGGCAGCAGCAACTATTTGTGAATATCATCATGAACATGATGATGAAGTTTTCATAACCTTTTAAGCTGATATGACAAACTTGTTAGCAAATAGTTAATTAGTGCATCCAGCAGTTACAGCGCAACATTCTAGTTAATTTGTGATTTTTCTGGCCATCTCGTGAATGTTTCTTTTAACTCTGCTTTTGGTCTCCACCAACTCCTGAGAGAAATATCTGTCTCTTTAGCTGCTAAATGCTCCACTGTGTTCACCAGCTAGTCGCTATCTGTGTCTGTCTGCTGTTTGCTGCTGAGCAGGTAGTGCAAAGTGGGTTTCTTAGAACTTTTTAGCTTAAAACAGCTGCCCGCTGCAGCTGACAAGCAGAGAGCAGTGAGGGTGAAACACAAAGTTGCGGTTGCGGGCACAAACAATGAGCTGAACCTATAAAGCTCTGTACAGCTGAGGGAAGCTGCAGATTCAGGTGATAATCCCCTGTAGGATCATAACTACGAGCGACCCATTTCACATTGCTTTCACATTGCCATTTGTGGAGAGTCAATCTTCTCCATAACGGTCAACTTTGAATCCCTGATCTGATCACACCCTTGCTCATTCAGCTTACTCAACACTTGTCGTCATGACAACGGTTAGGCCAATTCACATAGCAATGTGTTTACGTGCTTGGGCAATGACCAAACAGGCAAAGAATAACTCTAAACTCCCCCCAGTGCTCCAGTAAGTTTCACAGTTTTTTCCACTGGTAAAATTTCACTGAAGAGAAAAGAGGTGAGAAAGTGAAGTGACTCAGTTGAGAGAAGTGGAGTGGACATTAAGTCATGTCTTACCTTCAGAGTGTACTTGTGTAAGTCCCAAGTAACAAGTACAATATAAAACTGTACAGAGCAATAGGGCTCTCCTGGGGGAAGAGAAGAGAAGACGTTAGAAACCTGCAGCAGTCACACAGAACTGATTCATACCATTGTTTAACTCTTAGAATAATTTAGTACCATTTTTAATAAGCTTTTCATCAGTTGTAACTAATGACTTTGACACATCAGTTAAATAATTCAAATTACTTAGGAGCCATTACATGGAACAAATTTACTGACTTTATAATAGGCCATCGATTTTGTCGGTATAGATCCTAATGAGTCATTAATTTAGGGTTTTCATCATCAAGACTGTAGTTGAAAATGTTAATAAGTTATCTATAAATATATCTCAGTCTAATTGTTCAAACAGTCCAACAAGTTGAACGGATTTTATCACAACCTGGCAACACAAAAGCTGTACTTTTTCATGTTTGAAACATCTACTCTATTAAGCATTAGTAAGGCATTTATTAAGTATTAATAAAACCCCTTTTTTTTGCCTTGTTACAATGTGGTACCAATAACTGATATTGCTTACATTTGGCCATCTTAAGGTATGCTTTAGAAACAAAACTGCTGTCGTAAGCTGCAATTTTTTGGCGATAGATCAAAATCATGAAATAAACACAGATTACAAAAGGATGTTTCATGAAAGAATCGTTAGGAATTCAGAATTAATCGGATAATAATATGCAATCATTGCTTTAACAAGACACCAAAACACAGATTCAAACCCATATGGTTTCCATTTGAGGTACTGATACCATGTGAATAACAAATGGGAAGTGGATGCTGCAAAAGCACTTACAACTCAGAGCAAAGAGGAGCACCTCTCTCCAAAACACACACACACGCACACACACACACACACACACACACACACACACAGCTTCAAGTTGTGGTTTGTAAGACTGAAATACTACAGTAGACTTATCCATCAACTCTCCTCCCAAAACCAACATGTGTATACACACACACACACACACACACACACACACACACAGAAAACAAAAACGAAATGCTCTCTCTAAACACCCTCACCACATCCAGGTGTGCGACATAGCTGAGGAGACTGATTGGCAAGTGGAGTGAGAGCTCAGCGGGGGACTGAGATCTGGTGACAGGCAGGGGAGCCACTGTTTACCACTGGAGGTCATCCAGACACACATGGTCACACACACAGATCGGAGGAGGAAATGTGTATAGCAGCTGTGGCTGAAGGGTTAGAGTGGAGCAGGCAGACGGGGGCATGGGCCAGCAGCTCCAAATATATAAATGTGGGAGAAACGGTAACTGTTGCGTAAGCATATTCATCACTCTGCACTATCACAGGCAAAGAAGTGTCTGTCTCTGTTTAGAAATACTCCTGCAAATAACGTCCAAGATAACCAGTATCTGCTTCCCTCATTGGTCTGAATGATTATAATCAGAGTGTGTGTACATATCTAAGTGCATGTGTGTGATGGTGTGCTAATGTGTGTGTTTTCGCCGTCTATGTCTGCCTCTCCCCCAGTTCCTAGTTGCTAATAAGGCTTCATCACAATCAGCCCCACACACAGCTGGCTGTGGTTACTCAGGATGCTTAAATTGTGTGTGTGTGTGTGTATGTGTGTGTGTGTGTGTGTGTGTGTGTCTGTGTCTCCCAGCTGGTTACAGTCTCATTCAGCGTCTTATCAGCTGAAGAGAGATCAGCTTTCTGAAAATGAGTCATAAATGCTGAGATTTTTAGTGCAGTAAAAAATGACTCTCAGGCTGTTTACATCTGTGCAAACTGGACCACGTTTCTTGGGGAAACTGCACTGTTATCTTTGGCTTTTCACACTGAAAACTCTCGGTAGCTTGTTTAGCTTTTCATTAGGTTTCTTTTGAAGTGAATGTGACAGGTTGGATTTTTCTTCTGCGGAGAAGTTGAAGGCGGTTGCACTGAGATGAATTTGTGTGCAGCGGACATTTAAATCAGTGGGGCTGACATCCATGCACTGACCCTGTCTGGTGTGCTTTTCACATTGCAACAGTGAGCTATGACATGACTCCCCTGGAGGTATCCTTGACAAAGCTGAGTGGACAAAAAGCAGGCCAGACGAACAAAACCTCCTATAAGTCATCTATCAAACCAGGCAGTCTAACTTGTATATTGTGCTGTAAGCCACTGAACTCACATTTCACACTCACATTACAGACACGGCTTTGTAATTCTGATATATCTCTATTCTGATCTTAACTGTGCACACCTTTACAATCAAAAAGCCAAGTCATTTAATGGAAAAAGGTAGACAGACAGATACACAGTGATCAAAGCAGTGTGACTGAGCAATAAACTGATGGATAGAGTGAGTCAGACTGTCTGAATGTTGGTTACGGTGTTTGCAAAATGTGGTAAAGATATTCAGTCACTGCAGCTGACAGAGATATATGGTTCAATCTGCAGATGAAAACTCTCAGACATGTTTTACACTTCCTCAGAGCAGATTTTCTATTTACTTGCTGAATTTTCTGGCATCATAGTCGTCTTTCCCTAAACCCGCACTGCTGATGTCTAAACTCTGATTCTAACCTCTCGATCCCCAAAACCACCAGCCCCTCTTCACACCTCTCTCTCTCTCTCACACACACACACACACACACACACACACACACACTCAAACAGCAGCCCGTCTGCAGGCCAGAAACAAGTCAAAGGTTGAGAAAAGACACACTGAGAAGCCAGGACAGTTTCCGTTTCTTTTTACAAGTTTGGACTGCTCAATGATTCCCTGAAAGGATTTCCCAAAGGCGATCCTGCCTATCACACACACACACACACACACACACACACACACACACACACACACACACACACACACAGTGGAAAATTCCTGAGGATGAGCTGACAAAGGGCTGATGAGAAAGAAAGGATAACTAACATCTTTTAAGACCAGTGTTATACTTGCATGTCCATCATCTGTCCTCTCTGCAATTATTTACTTCCTGACCAATTTCTATTCATCAAATGATCTACAAACGTCTTGTCCATACTATTATCATTCTGTCTAAGAGCAGATGAAACATAAAAAGCATGTGTCTCATTGTGATAACATGGCTCTGTTTGGATTTAGTGGCAATTGAAACAAATTACACAAGTCAGAGTTAGAGTGGTTCACTAAGAAAGTGTCTGTGTGGGAATTTATTTCATGCATGCAATCAAACTCTATGGGTTTTTTTTGTCAGTGTAGACATTATAGGAATATATCAATACATTTCCCAAAGATGAGTGCATGTGGACAGCCAGGAGTGAGGCATGCAGGGCGACACCGTGTGGACATGTGGGGAAAGATGCTCCCTGCAGCTGACACCTCTCAGGTCTTCACCAAATCGCAGTCCATGCACATATTAATTTAATGATGTAGTTGCGCCAGTGTTGGGAGGATAGGAACCTACAAGGGCCATGTTGTTATTTTTTCTTAACACATGACAGTTTCTGCCAAGCGTCCGGGCACAAAAAAAAAAGCTGATACCATTTGGCCAACTTTTAATGAAAAACCAGATGACGGTGGGTCAAATCTTCCCTGCATCCCCTCTATCCATTAGCCACTATCCGTCCACTGATCCATTAACCAAACCAGATGTTCACTGCGCAATAAAACCAAATTTAAAGTAAGAATGACGCAAGCGTGTGTAAATGAATGAATGCATAAATGAATGAATGCATGACTTTTCAGCTTGAATTGTACAACAGCTGGCTGCAGCGTGTACGTCCGTAAAAAACTCTGCAGCCAAGTCGAGTCCACATATTTCTATCCATTTACTACAATAGCCTATGTGTTTTTTTCACTGCCTGTGAAAATGCACCCTGTAAACACCTATATAAAACAGCTGCATTTCATGTCACGTCAATGAATTGATTCGTGGGTGTTTTTCAAACTATTGCAAAAGCCGGGGTCTTCGTTAACCAACTGTGAGAGCAATTTCTTTTAAGTATGCTGTCCACCTTGTGTCTAACTACCCTGCGTAAATGCAGCTGCGGACGCTGAAGGAGAAACATGGAAAGCATCCTCACAAAATGTAGCAAACGCTCCACTGGAAGCTGAAGAGCCACTCGTGAAACTTTATGGGTCTGAATAATTTCCTGTTTTGTTTGCAAGATCAGATGAGTCAGTAAAGTAAACACTTAAGTAAAAGTCCTTGCATGCACCCACTGTATATTGGCCACAAATCCCCCTTGCAAGCACTGTATTTCTTGGAGCAACCACAGTCTGTGTTGCACTAAAGTAGCCTGCACAGAGAAGAGAGGATACTGAGTGTTGCCCATTTAAATGCTTACTAATAAAAAATTTTTGTACAGTTTAATGAAAATTAAAATAGAAATGCACAGGGGGAACAAGCACTTGGGCAGATTGACTCTTAAAAAGTTATGGTGCATGTCAAGTAAGTGACACCCATGGTCCAAACAGACCTCAAACAGAGTCTCAGTGGTCCCCAGTGGACCCCACTCCTGCGTGGAGAGCTGGACCACAGCCAGCCGGCACATCACAGGTACGCACATGGAGGCAACAGTTCCTTAAATTGTAGCTCAGTCTCCGCCAGTGATCTCTCTCCCCTCAGCTCCATCCAACATCCTCTCACCAGAGCGCACAGACGCATCAGAATAAAATAACATGAATGATACTCACTTTGTGTCTAGATGAGAGGTTCTGCAATCTCTCCTTCGGGTGCCTAAATTCATTTGTATTCATTTGTCCTGGCAGTCAAAAACCTGACCGTTAATCACAGCGTGACTCCTTTGCAAAGGGGAAGAGGACACCGGTCGCCGTTTTACACATTTGACAAGCTTGAGATGAAGTTCCAGAGGGAAAAACTCATGATGATTTGCCTGTCAAGCCCGACATAAATTCCTTCTGGCAGGCTGGTTTGACAGAGAGTTTTCCTGTGCGATTGTCTGTCGATATTCCCCTGTGTTTCATTCATTTATGCCGATCCAGATTGAGGGACGCGCAGCCGGAGAGAAAGCTGGGTTCTTTTGGAGGGGGGTTACGGAGTCAGGAGCGTCGGACTCATCCCTTTCCTTTTTAAATAGGCTTTGTGTGGGTAAAGCGATGGCAAATGCACCGCTCAGCCAGGTGTCAAGTTACAAACCCAGCGGTTGTATCGAGCAACTACACGCCTTCTCCAGGGGGTGGCCACACGGATCTCAGCCAAAGCCCCATGCGCCGGTCAACCATATGAATGAACCACGGTGACACACGGTGGGCAGCGCCTCACAGACGGAAACAGCCAAACAGAGACGCCCACAGCTACTCCAGAGACTCACCTTTATGTATAAACATCACTATCTCTCAGTGCGTGGAGTCATTTGGGTGATTGCAAATAATCCATGATAGCCTTGACACTTAAGGTAAACTTAAGTGTAAGGTTAAACTTGAGTGTAAGTGTGTCTCATCTCCCCTTGGAGCAAATAAAGAAACAAAAGGGGAGTTGGTGTCTAAGATGCTCACATTAGTCATCTTCTGGAGAGTTATATTTTCACACATAGTCATAATGTGGTGTGAATATTGTGTCAGATCTCAAGAAGGTTCATGCAGATGTTTTGCAATATTTCCCTGTGTGAGATATCAGTGTTGACACCAGTCTTGCCCATTGTGTTAATGGAGACACTGCAAGGGAGCAGCACCTGGATCAGCTCCCATTACCTTAAGAGGGGTCATGGCCTGGTGCAGGGTAAGGCCCACTAAAGACCTCCACATAGCCACAGGAGCCAGTAATTACCACCTGACATCTGTTTTAGAAGTTTCATGTATGTGTTTGCTTAACATGGTGATAGACAGTTTCTTGAGTTAACATTACAGATGAAAACCTTTCACTGCAAGGTCTATACAATAACGGAAATATTGTTTCTCCAGGCAGATATTGCTGTTGAATTTCTTAAATGTAATTTTTCTGTGCTGTGAGCACCACAAACAAATTTGCGTTCACCTCTATCATGTTAGGGGTGGAGGCAGCAATCTTAGAGACAAAAATCTGAACACCTGGGCAAGTCAAACTAAGACTATTTGCATGGCTAGATGACACCAATGAGAAAAATGAGAAAATATGTGGTTTTTGTGATTTAAGTGCAGTTAACAGATCGTTTAATTTACAGGGCAAATGAACCAACAATACAAACAACTCCCACATCAGCTAAACCACTTGCCTCTGGCATCCCTTAGAAAAACATAACTACTGGGGCCTGAGCCCATCATCTATTTTCTAAATAAGAACTGATATCTTTTAGCAATCTTGTTTAGTTGTAATTAAATACATTGAAAGTAGATAAGTGGGTGGTTCCTGAGATAAGATGATCTTACAACCTGAACTCTACCTTAAACTAACAAAATCTGAATGAATAACCAAACATTCAATGAGTTGGTATTACAGCAAACTGCTTGTTCAGATGAATGCTGCACACAGTAACATGAGGAGGCTACAGAAGAAGGATGTTAGTGACTTTGGTCCATCAGAGCTCTTTGAGCTGACCGGCCAGAGGCCTTAAGCACTGAAAGGTCGCCTTGAATGACACTCTGTTGGGCGGGACCAACTACGTGTGTCAGTTATGGCGATCTCTCAACAGTTCAGCCTAAGGCCGTTGGTCAGCCAGCCTCAGGGGTGGGTGCTAATGGACGCAAGTCATTAACATCCTCTTTACAATCCCCTTCACACACTCTGTCCCTTGTGTTTCAGTGCTTGGTGCCACCCGACCCTCCCATGTACTTCCAATGAGCCACAGCGACTCTGCCCCCTTCTTCCAAATTACAAACTCTGCGCTCGCTAGCGCGCTCACTGCCACCCCTTAAAGCTGCTTAATTATGGTCATTGGCACCAAGTCTGAAAGCTCCCTTTATCCCCCCCACGCTCCAGAAATAGGCCCTGCTGAAGCACACAGGCAGCCCAGATCAAACACTCCCCATAGGGAAGGGGTCATTACTGGTGCGCAGGGCGGACACAGCCCAATGGGTGCTGGGCCACGCCTTGAGCCCAAATTGCAGCCTGGGCCTGGTGAGGACACAAGACTGTTCTTTGATGCACGGCAAGAGTAACAGCAACATAGGCTGTTTGGATATCAGTGTTTACAGTGAGCTGTGTACTGTACATACACATAAACAACCAATACAGTGTTTTGCAGACTGAAAGCTAAGAAAATTGAGTGCTGGGCTTGGTTGGGTGTTCACATGTTTCTCAGGGTTTATATTTATCTGGATGTCTCCACTGTTTCACACAAGCAGTGTGTTTAGAATTACTTCCAGGTGACGAGACGTAGTGAAAATGATTTAAATCATTCGAAAAGATCAAGGATTCTATTAAATGTATCACATAGTCTGTGCAATTCAGAGAAATTAAAACATCCCAGAAAAGCTGCTAAGTAACATAGACAGTGGTGTATTTTAGAGCACGTGCGGATGTAAAATAACCTCATGTCACCCAACAAATAAATAGGTTGTAAAGACAGTCACCTCTGTGTAGGTGTGTTTTCACGCTGGGCAGTGGCAGAGGTTATGGAGGTGGTGGCGGTGAACCAGACAGTGCCGTCTCTCTCAGCTCCACTGCACACAGAAAGACTGTTCATACAAGGAATGCGTGTGTATGCGAGCGTGGGAGTGCACACGTGCATGTGTGTATATGTGGAGTGTCTCCGTGGTTTGTGTTTTTCCTTCACAGGTGGTTCTGTCCACTTGTTTGTGTTCCTGGTTCTGTCTGCTTCCTGTGTAAGGATGGTTTGGAGATGCACTGGGAGGTGGAAAATGGTCACTCAAGCTCCTGTCTGCTGTGATTTCTGTCACACAAGTTTCCATGTTGTGGTCTTTCTCTTTCTATTTCTATTTATCAGGTTTTTTTCCCCTTACATCTGTCGCAACCTACTCCAAGCTGGCTCCTTTATCTTCTCCACATTTGTCTGCTAAATCCTCTCCATCTCTCCGTTTCCTTCGCTCTCCTTAATCTCTGCCTCTCTGTCTGTCTCTCTCTCTCTCCCTGTCATTCCTTCACCACAAGTATTTCCAGTGCTGGCACACCAGAGGAGACAGCCACCCCGAAAGCAGTGCCACAACCATAATGAGCATGTTGAGTTCTCATAATAACACCAGAATAACCTGCTGGGGGAGACAAGCTCTTTTGGGGCAGGCTCTCAGACCTGGCCATGCTAGATTGAAAGTGTCAACACCACACAGACCTGCACTTGTTGAAGTGTGAAATATGGAGTAGAGTTTCACCACTATGTGCTGTTTTTAGGTTGATTTTTGCTATTAGGTTTGTTATTTTCTTACTGTATTTTTGTGCTCAGGGCTGAGATGTTGTAAGGTGCTAAAATGATGCTCATTTACTGTAATCGTAACAAAGCATCTTTCAGAACTTGTTCCCTGTTTAGGGGCGTACAGAAATTATTTTTGGGTGTTCAGATAAGGGGAAGGGTTATTCATTTTTTCTTTTTGCTGACTGGATGGTACACTAGATATTATTTTTACTATTTTGGAGAGTCAGGGATTGTCTTTTATGTCTATCTCACTTTATTCTGCATCTTAACAGAAAGCAGAACTACAGCAAAATAGGAAAATAGGAAATGTAAATGTGTCATATAAAGTGGCAGCCATTGTCACAAATTGTTATTTGATAAATTCCTGTTATAAAATAATCTAATATAACGGCTTTTAATTCTTTCTGCGCTTTTGGTTATAAATGACAAAAGGAGTCATTGGTGATATACTACTTTGAGATATTGTGGAGCAGGTGTTGGTTGTTTAGTCAAAGAGAGGGTCCAAAAAATGTTAATAACACTGGCGAGGACCATGCTTTTAAAAAAAAAGAAACTTAATGTTCAGCCACCTTTCCCTTCATCATAATTTCCATACTGTCCCTTAATTTCTCCTCGTAGGCAACATTGTGAATACACACAAGTGGCCGTAGTTTCCGTACTTCCTGCAGAAGAAATATCTAGCAATATGTAAAAGTGGAGCAGAATGGTTCTGAGCAGTAAAGCGTCTTTTCAATCCTGACACATTTTTTGGCAGTCAGAGAGAATATTGACACAGGACCAACTTGGCATCATCAGAAAGGTGCAACACACTAGGAAGTTAGTCCACACCTGTCTGAGTATAAGCATAGAAGATGTACTGTATATACATACTGTAAGTGTGTGCGCAGGTATGCAGGGTCTTAGATGTGTGTGTGAGAGAAAAATTGGCTGCATTTGGTGCTGTGAAATTCCACCTTTCAAGCTCCTCCCTCCATAAACAGTAGACCCTGCCGGCATGTACAGTAGGACAAACCTTTATTTTAAATTCCAGGCAAGTTTTTATTCAATTCACAGCATAATGAAATCCCACTTCAGTGTGCAATTCGTCTCCTGATCAAATCCAACTTCAATTTCCGATTCACTACAGATCATCTGTCAAACAGAGCCATAATTCATTCTTATGCTGGACACAAGGCTCTGTATTGAATTTGGATTGGGCCACCAGAGACCTGGGTAGCCTAAGTGGAAACAGCAGGGCCTAGTGAAACCTGCTCTCTCTGGCATAAAATCAGTGTCCAGATTCCAATGATGCCCTCTGTAAAAGGACTTCATTATGCTCTCAGAATATGGACTAGACAAATATTTGGCTTGGTCATTATGATGCTGTATCCACTCCCCCCATGGAACCAGGTCCCACACCAGGCTCAGTGTTTCTGCATCCTGGAGATGGGTCACCCTACCCCCCATCAGCCACCCTCTGTCTCCATCCGGACACGAGCCAAATAGAAAGAAAGGAAAACTAAATCCTGCAAGAAATACATTCCACATTACCGGGATATTAAAATAGACAAACAGAGAGATATTACTGCCACCAGGGAATCGTAAAATATAAGGAGTAGAGTATATAGAGAAGGCCGCTACTGAACATTAGGGGGCATTTTGAGGAATCATCATCTTGTAGCTCCTTTGTCTCCATCACGCTGACATAATTCAGAAGTGGTCAGGAAGTGTCACTCCCTCAGACCCCCAGACCCCTCCAAACAGATGGTCTTTCACTTGGATTTCTAAGCTACTGCTCCACTACTCCCCTCTCTACTCTCACTCCCACCTTCCTCTCTGCACACACACACACACACACTATCCCAGATTCCACCATTGACTGGCTAGAGCCGTCTTTTTTCCTACCTGGACTGTTTCCCCTTCACAAGGAGGGAGGCTTTGATGGAGCCTCTATAAATGCTGCTTTAGATTTTAAAAGGAATGGTTTGGCATTTACTTAGCAACCGACAATTTCTATCACTTCTCAAAAGTAACCATAGCAAGCAGGGTTTGATTTTCCTCTCTCAACCCTCTTTTTTCATTCTTTTCACAGCTAATTTTGTCATCTTTTTGGGTAGAAATGAGTGTATGAATATCTTCCAGGAGAGACAATATGAGCTGTTATCTCCACTTCAAGTGATTGCTATATTTCTCCGCCTCTATTAGTTTGGCCATTCAAAACAATTATAACACTTTTGCCTGTTTAGGCCAGTGGCTGTGCCCGGGAATGGCTTTCAGATGGCTCTGATTGTGGGATATTATCCAACTCAATGTGGCTGCAGTCACTGCAGGAAATTAGAGAATTTTCCTATGGACACGAGTCACGGGGCCATATGACCCTCTGTCCTGTCCACACCAGTGAGATAACTTCCTCTTCCGGATGGTGACACAAGCCATTGCCAGGTTGAACGTTCCTTTCTATTAAAGACTCTAACTTGGAGCCTGGAGTCCAGAATGAGGCTTACTGTACCTCTCCTAGCCTGAAGCACTGGGATTTCCATTAGCGACATCTCCAGCATATATCATAGGTTCACAGATAAGAGGACTATAATTCTTAAAATCTGCTATTGAAAAAACAATCTGGGTTCCCTGTAGCAAAACAAGCCCTGCGGTAAACCTTCCTCGATCACTCTTTTATTTCTAAATCTATCAGCTTGGCCTCTATTTATCAAAACCTCTGTCGGATGAGGGAGAGATTGAACAGATTTAGGACCATTCACATTAAAGCCTCCCAGTGGGAAGGTCATGAGGCTTTTACTGTATGTGCTGCAGATCTGCTCTGTGAGTGGAAGAGCTTTTTTGGGCACATGTCTTTGTGCTCAGCTTCGTTGCATCCAGGGGATCAAGTAGGCTAAGACAGGAGAGTGGCAGAGCACTGACTTTGCTGCCAATCTTTACCCCCTCGTGCCTGCTCTTTCATTCCTTATGCTGGTTCTCTTTTACTGTTTCTGTGACCCTGCCTCTACCTCCTGCCTCTCATATGCCACAAGAGGAAGCCAAGTTTGGAGGGAAGAGAGGGAAAAGCTTATCCTTTCTTTAAGTCCACCAAAACTCTCTTTGCAAAAGCCCTCAGGGCTATATAATAAACATTTCATTTCCTCTGGTAAGCAATAGGAAGGCTTATATGATGTAAAAGAGCAGAAATAGCGACTGAAAAATGCTTGTCATTCTGTGTTACTCAGGCCAGGTTCATTCCTCAAGTTTAAGGGCTGGATAGCTGTATGAAGAGGCTTTTCATTCTGAAGGATATTTAGTCATCTTATTGCAGAAAGATAGAGCTGCTGTATTTCATATATAGTAAATAAAAAAGCATGTTTTATTCAAAGAGGTGGCCCCAAAAGAACCCACCAGGAATGTGTCACTGACAGAACTTACTGGTAATGTACAATTAAAAGAATTAAAAAGTTCATGACTCTTTTCATCAGACGTTTAACTAGCTACTCATCATCCCAGACACATAAATGTAACAAAACCTTTCCTGACCAACTACAATTGTTGGTCAAGAAATTGTTTCTGTGTGACAGAAATTGTGATATGCGTAGTATTCATCTTTTGATATTTCTTCTTAAAAACTGTTTCAAATACTCTTTTACAAACCTTTTAAGTTTTGTTAAATATCATTACAGACTTTGATTGGCAGATGGAAGTGTTTGAATCTTTACTTGTGTACAGAGCCATGCCAGGCCACGTGTCCCATAGTGGAGGGAATAAATATATCTGTCCTTTTAGAGACTTTAGAGACTTTGGAGTACTTTGAAGCACTTTGTGAGGGGAACCTTGCTCTGTGCTTTCCCCCATTCGTCTTCAATCATCTTGACACCAAGATCCTCCCTCCATGTAGTCTGAAAAATATTAAGGAAGCCACGCCATCACATAAACATGCCTCTTGTTGAACTTGATGATCCCTAATTGTAGCTTTTGGAACATATATAAAAAGAAGGTATTTTTCCCGTGAAAAAAAACCCCAGCAGTGACTGAATCAAAAGCAAGAAAAATGTGGGAAAAGTAGAGCAAAGCCACTCAGCTATAGTGATTTTTCATGCCTGTGCAAAGATGCACGGCTGCACTTCTATTAATATTTCGCTGACTTTCGAAGATTCATTTGGCAACCTTTGCCTGTTCATTTAGCATTTTTGTGCCCTGTGAAGTGGTCATGGTGTAGGAGAGGGTGGTGCATGAGATGCAAAAAAGTGGTAGTTCCATGAAAATGTGGCAACCCAAAGTGAAGCTTCTGTTTGGCAAAACTTGAGTTTGACATTGGACACTATTTGAGGACATGTGTGCTCAAGTCGACTTCACTCAGGTAATAAAGCAGATTTTTGCAGCAGGTTCTATATAAATGCCTCCTCTCTGGCTAGACTAACACAAGGACCCTTCACACTCTTCTCCTAGTGCCACACTGCCTATTATTCTACCAGATTGTTACACCTCCCCAGCCAAAATAAATACTAGTAATGATAATACTTAGGTTTCCTGTGTATACATGCAGTGTATTTACGTATGAAACACAGACATCGTCTACACGGTTGCTAAACTATCACACAGTATGTGGGATGGCTGGAGGATAATGTGTCCATCAGCTGCATGCTTATTTTCTTCTGGACAAATAAGCACCCACTGCTGCTCTTACCCCTTAATTCTTATAGTTTCTAATCTGAGAGCTGCACTTTGCCTTTAGGTGCTTTCTGTTCCCATCTTCAAGGTCTTGTTGAATTATGTAGTCTCCATGTCTCTGGATTACATCATCCTTTATCCTTTAGGGCAATGGCAGCCTGTTGGTGGTGTCAGTTGGTCCACTACTTTGGTCCACACTGAAATATTTAAACAACTCTTCGATGCATTGCCATGGAATTTTGTACAAACATTCATTGACTCGAGAGGATGAATCTTATTGACTCTGGTGATCTCCTGATCTTCCCTACAGTGCCAGAAGCAGGTTAACATTTGTGGTTCAGGGTGACAACTATGTGATGGATTGCCATGACAGATATTCATGGTCCTCACAAGCGGAACTGACTTTTAATATTGTGCCATCTTCATGTCAAATTTCTACTTCAGAACTAATGGCATCCCCATCTACCTGAGTTGTAATTGTGTTTAGTGATAATTAAAAACGCTACCACGCTAACACACTAGATTAAGATGGTCAAACTTGTAAATCTTAACCGCTAAATGCCAGCATGTTAGTATTGTCACTGTGAGCATGTTAGCAGGTTGATGTTAGCATGCAGCTCAACCCCCCCAGTATGCAGCCTCACACAGCCACAAGCATGGCTGTGGTCTTGTTATAGTGCTGCACCAGTGGACTTACTGTACCTTCCTGTAGCACTAAACAGATTGTTGCTTTCTTTTTTAGGAGCTATCATTTTTTTTGTGTTTTTCTTGTAAAATAAGCATGTAAGTCCCTCTGAGAGCATATAAAATGATAATGATACAGCAGAATCTGACCTTTAGGATGCAGTGACTCAGTGAGAATGAAGAGAGAATTGCTGGGAGTGGAGGGTAAACCCAGCATGATGTCCCCACTAAGACAGGGACTGGGAACTATTGGACTGGAGCATGACAAAATATTTTAGGTGATTAAAAGCACCATAACTGAATTCATTTGTAGATGGTGTTTTGCAATTTTTTTGTTGTTCCAACAGCATCTATTCCAAATATTTCATTATCCCATGTCTGATAACCACATAAGGTAATGGCAGGAGTCATTTTTGTCCCAGCTGAAAACATTATGTTGTAAAAGACACAAAGACTGTTTGTATACGCCTGCAGTCATCAGATCAAATCTGCATAATTTCCTTCTTGTAAAACATTATTCAATGCTTTTATGACTCAATGAGTGTTAGAATCTGGAAATGATCATTTTGCAAAAACTCAGCATTAAAACAGATGCACGGTTGGAGGCAAATAGTGCATCATCAAAAGATTTAGGAAATAATTACAGCACAGTATGAATAACTGCCTCTCTTGGACACAGAAAAGGAGTTTGTTCCATAACATCACTGTAACTGTAACTGCTTTTATTGCACATTTCCATCGCATTGCCTCACATTGTCTTCATTGTGAGTTTTTGCTTGTTTCCACTTCCTCATCCAGGGAATGACACATGAGAAGATTTATGCTGTACCTCATGATAGGCAGGGTTATTCTGAGTGAGGCCATTTTGATGTATGATGATGAACCTTTGATGATGCATTGTCGTTTGATGCACCAAGATTCTGACTTGCAATTTTTTTTTTATAAGTTATTATGTTTTTTTTGTCTTACTGTTAGTCCTTCAATGGGTAATGCAGGATTTCTCAACATTTTGTGGAATGTCTCTGATTTTCAGCTCCCACAAATCTCATTAACCCAGTATGCTGAGTTCAGTATTACTTGCACTTTATGCACTCTGACTTGAAGGCACACTGTTGAGATGTTATGCTCACGTTAAAGTGACACATAGCAGGATAGGGCATAAATGACCATAGTGACAGACACATAGTTCAAGTAATTCCAGTTTCTGGAATTAAGGCTTTTCTGTGAGTCACATTTTTGGAAATGAAAATCCCGGATTTCCTTAACTTTCAGCTGAACATACAAGCTAAACTCTATACTCCTCTTCACTGGTAAAACTCCTCCACTTTTAGCTTCACTTCTTTGAGTTGCCACTATTTGCGTTTAGCGAAATGTCTTGAGAACAACTGAATGGATTAGACCAAGCATGCTTTCTAAACATCGCCCTGCATCTAGATGCTGTAGTATAATAATCAGCATCTTTCTTGTCAGCCTCTGACACAAGAAGCTGAGAGAATTCAATACTTTGCTCAAAAGAATAAAAAACAAGATAATCCATGAAAGTCTAAACGTTTCCCTTTTATTTTACGTTTTTTTCAAACAGATTTTCATTGTCTGTGTTGTGATGTCTAACCTCTTGATCTCAGGCGTGCTTGTCTAACCTCTGAGATATTTCAAGACATGGCATCAGCTCCCACTGTGATCTTCTATGTGCCGATAATACACTATCTCCATTTAAAGAGTGAATGGGCCTTTATGAGAAAGCAGTGTCCACACTAATGACAGACAGCATGATTCTCCTCCAAACAAACAAACTCTCAGAGTTCATGACTTGCTTTGTGTTGGACTGGACTCCCACTGTACACGGAGCCATGTTAATCTGCGGCTCTGGCGCATGTGACTGACTGTAGCTGGAGTGACTTATACTTACATTGAATACAGTCTCTATGTGCCTCTGTTATTTCTGTGGGAGGGAGGGAGCCAAAGAGAGTGGCAGTGGCAGTCAACGAACGCTAGCCCTCTTGGAGAACAGGAGGCTGTGAAACGCTTAGAGCTCCTTGCGTGTTCGAGTAAACACCCTCTTTTGGTCTGGGGCCCCTCCAAGGGTCAATACACTGTTACATCACAAAAGCTGGATTCATGGTTAGTTGCTCCAAGGTCTAGAGGAGCAGAAGAAGGGCACAGTGCTGCCTCTCATGTGCTCTTTGTCACTTTTATATGACTATCTCATGTAGCTATCTCCTTGCATTGTTATTCTTGTCGCTCTAATCACTGACTCACTTCCTTTTTAATTAACTGAATGTTCCTACTGAATTTCTTGATTTCACTCCTCCTTCCCTGTGTCTTCATTTTTAGCACAACACACTCCCTTACTTTCTGTCTTCCATTTTTCCTGGATCCAGGTAAATGGAGATTCTGAGAGAGACTTTGATGCACAAACTTACGTAGAGGTGGAAGTGTAGGAGGAATAAGATGTGTGTCTTTTGTTGACCAACAAACCTGCAGCATCACAACCGGGAGTTTCAAACTTGGACAAAGCTGCTGAAACTTTTTAATGTTTTACCCTGGAAAGTTTTAACAACTGGGATATTACTAAGGAAGGAGCATTATTTGATATGCTTAAACAAACATCAGGCTGCAAATGCTCTTTTAAGGCTTGAGTGTGATGGGCCCTTGGAAGAACAATGCTACCTCTGGTGGTTATATGTGCACAATGCATGCTGCAGAACCAGCCAGTTCATTCATTTTGTTGATAAGGTATTATAAAGAGCTCTGGATTTGTGCAACTTGGGACAGAACACAGTTACTACAAAGTGATCTCTGGAAAGAAAATCATCATTCAGTTGAACAGGATGCCAATGACCTTAAACACAGACGGGAAAACAATGACAAGAAACAAGAAGTGACTAAACAAATACAATCCAGTAATCCCTGTATACATGGAGAGGGCTTGTTACTGAAAGTCTAATAGTCAAGAGACAGAGAGAAAATTAGTAGCTAGCAATAGCCTACTATATTTTTCTTTGAGCATATACAATAATTAACTTTATATATACGTTCCCAAACCCAATGCTTAGCCATCCCCAGCTGTGTATTTTTGGTGCCAGCAAACAGGCGGAGGCCACTGTCATTTCCCAACAAGGAAGTCTTATGCAGCCTTGTCTCATATGAAGCCTCCTGGCTTCAACCGCCACACTTGTCCCAGTAAACCAAACCTTAATGACAGGCTTGTCTAAAGCTGGAGTCTGTAAAAATGCCTCTGGGCACTTCTATTTGTCTATGTCTATTTCCTATATTTTCTGTTCTGAGTTTATGTGCGCTTTTCTTCGATATTCCTGGTTTTTGCTTCCGGTTATGGGAGAAAATGTTATTTTAGCCATAAAAAAACTGGCACTCTGACATTTGTCCTTTGCTGTTTCTGGTTCCAGCAACTGAAATAGAAGATAAGTGTGCAATTTATAAAATTTGATTTCGTTCCTTCCTTCTCTCAGAGGCAGGCAGGATGCAAGCTCAACTGAAATCCCGGTGGGGCCCTGTTTTTTTCCTCTTTTTTTCAGGGCCTATTTTGAATGGGGCCTTTCTACAAAACTCATTAATATCATAGTACAGTCACACCTATATTCGCTAGCTGAACTTCCTGCAGAAATCCAAACAGGTCAGAAAGAGACAGATGGACTTTTGAGAATTCCTCATGTTTGCCTCCCACTAGAACAGCAGGCCTGTGTAGAGCCAGGGCTCTGCCTTATGAAGGGCACTCACTAAGGCATCACTGAGACCCGTTTCACAGAAAACATCCATCAAAAGGCTTCATTTAACTAGAGATGAAAGATGAGCCTTTTAACTCCTTCCTCTACCCTCAGCCTGGCCTGTTGACTTTCTCATCTGTTTACGTTCCGACGCATAAACATCGAAAGCACCTTCTGTGTACGAGGCTCCTTCCTCCACATGATTAGTGATAGTCTGCATGAAGTCCCCATATTTTCTACATGATGAAAAAATACGGCCCCCACACTGGATCAAGTGCTCGCTCTGTTCTGCACAGGGTTCTCCTCATTATGTGCACATGTATATTTGTTTGTGCTCACATGTAGGAAACAGCAGCATCACTCTTGGTCATATGTATAATACTTCAATTCCTGGACAGATTTCCTAGACAGTCGATATTGCTATATGTACCGTTGTGTGTACAGTATCATATTAGCAATTGTTCTCAATTTCCAGCAGCAATGAAACTCATTGAATTGAACAAAATAGGAAACACATATTCAAGGAAAGTAACAAGAAACTAAATAGTGTGGTGTTTGAGTGCGTGAATGAGAGGCAAATTTTAAAGTACCTGTATCCTCTAATAAATTACCACTATTCATCTGTTAAACCACATAAAGTAGACAGCAAACACAAAGTCAATTGTTAGCATTTCTTCCTTTATAGTCTATAGCCTCATTCACACCTGCAGAGGGGATTTAGGGAATTAGATGGCAATCTACTGTGCCTCCATTGTATGTAGGATGATGTCATGGCCCAGCATGATATTGTTTATGATAATTTAGGTGCACAAGGTGTCTGCAAGGTGTCAATCAGATGTGGATATGTGAGGTTAGGTTAATCCAGAGTCTTTACATTAATCTCACAACAGTATTTTACCAGAAGGAAATTCCCCATTCAAAGCTCAATAGCCTTCCTCACCTGTCACAGCTAGTTCCAGATCTTACAAAAATGCGTCATGTTAATCCGGTAGCTTTTGCAATGCTCTCTGTTTTTGTGTGTGTGTGATTTCCTCTGTAAAATGTTGCAGTTAAGTTGCCATGTGGAAATATTTGGCACAGCAAGATCGTCGCCTTTGGGGGAGAGGGATGGTACTTTGAGTCTGAGATGGTCAGAAACAGCACAATCATCAACAGGGTGTCAGGATGCTGACACGTGTGACATCAAATTAAGGCTCTTTCAGTAAAACGAGCACATACAGTATCCAACATATTCATAAAATCTAGAACTTTGTACTTAAAAAGGTGGAGCTCTTCCTGCCATTAAAAGACTATATTCAGGCTGCCACAGGGTACGCAGGAATGCATGTGGGTGCGTCTGGTGCGTCCACACTGTATGTATAACATAAACTGCAAACATGCATCAAAGGAAGTGGCAACCCTGGAGCAAAATATCGCACCCCTGCTATAGAAGACACAACACGGCTTACACACGCACAGCTCAACTGGTTTAACTTTTATATTCAGCACATATTTCCAAGACTGCAGTCAATTCTACTTGTTTGAGAAAATGACAGAGGAGGGCATTAGGAAACACAGACTACAAAAATTAAAATATAAGATTTACAGCAAATAAAACAAATAAAGGAGTATAGAGACCAGAAAAAAAGGATTTTGAGATTATACTCTAAAAGCTTTTTGGTTTGGTTTCTACTGACATTGTTAACATTATATACATTACAATTTAATGTTAGATTTCTCTGACAGCTGCAAAGCATTTCATTCTATTGGTCACTGAGCCGTGCAACATGACCATACAGTGGAACAGCAGAGTAAAGGCTGACTTTGACCACAGAAATCTGCATTTGCGGTTCTCTACCTGAGACTCTACAACTCAGTTGACCTGTTTACATTTTCTGTTTACTGCCAGCTCTCAACTTTATGCAGACCTCAGTGGGAAAAGACTGGAACAGACAAATATAACAATACAGTGGCATTTCTGCAGCTGAATAATACACACATCTACATTTAGTTGTATTCCCTGAACATGTCCCTATACTAAGCGGACAGTTTGTGGATGAAACCACAAAGAGCTCCATCTTTCATACAATTTCCATGCCTTGTTGTACATCCTTGGTCAATTGGTGGTTAGTGCAAGGCCATAAAAACTGAAAGAGTGTATTGAGGGTGAGATGACTTTTAAACTCACAGAAAACCTGAAGTAAAGAATTTCCCTGCTAAATGTAGTTTTCTGTTTAAGAACCCTGAATTGGTACCCTTGAACCAGCCAGACGGCCCACCATTCATAGGACATAAAAAAGGTTTTAGATGTTTACAAAGGAACCACAGAAATGATAACCTTTTTGATAAGAAAAACATTGGTGCATCAGTGAATTTCCCTATGGCAATAGTTTCAAAATATGGCCATGTCTAGTGTGAAAACAATTCCACAAAGATGTTTGTGGCCATTTTTTGCTTTTGTCATGGTTGCCACCCTAACCCCTAGGCCACCGGGGATTAGGGTTTTTAAACATCCACCATGCTCATGTTGGGCCTGTCACTGACATAAAGTACCTCTAATATCTCTCATTAATCACATATTTGAAAAAATATCCCTCTTTGCTGAAATATAATTACAACAATCAGCTTTGCTCAGTTGAAGGAGCAATGTTTGCATTCAGAAATTAAGAAAGAAATTGGCTACAATTAAAGGGAGACTAGAGCAATTTCGCACTTTCATAAAATAGAGCAATGTGCAAAAGACAGTTTTAAAAAAATGGTCAAAAGCACAAGAGGCTGAGACATTGTGACTAACAGTCCCTAATATGGGTCCAAAAACATCCTCCATTTTCCACAAAACAACTTTCATCCGTTTGAGGTGGTAAATGCCTTCACCTTTCAAAACGTTCAAAACCACTTTGTAACACCTTCTTTTACAAATTCAGTGTGTCCAAGCCCAAGTCATCCATGACATCATCAGGGTTGATGATGTTAAGGGATGAGAGCCAGATGAGTTGAGTGAAGACCCTTTGACCAGATAATGGAGATGCACAACCAGTATTCTTTACATAGCAGCTGCCCCAGGAGGAGAGGACCAGGCTACAACATCAAACTAAAACATCCTTGGAGCCACCGGAAACTGTATCTGCCAGCATCTCACTGGTTCTTGCAAACTGGTCTGTCCATTCATCTTTCGGTCTCTGCTTCACTTGCGTCATTGCGTGTCTGCAGACACGCAAAAGACTGTGAGAAAGACAGCAGTGAAAGTGAAGAGGCATCTTCCAGGATTAAAAAAAACAACAGAGAAAAAATAAGAGGGTTAGCATGATACAATACTCCTAAAACCAGTTCACTGGCACCTGATCCAACAGACAGAATAATTTGGTACAGGAATAGATCCTGCATAGCTGAGTGCACCAAGTCAGAGCTATCATTACAGAATAGTTGCTTCCCATTCACAATAAGAGACAATGGACTGGGTCCATTTTAGCACAGACATGTTTTTTTCTCCACTGAAAGTTGAAAAGAATCTCAGTAAAAGAAAATTACTAACAAAAGATAAAGGAAGACCAATAAAAAGTATTATAGGATTCCCTGTGATATAATGCACAGATAAAAGACACCAGTAAAACTGGTAGGAAGCAGAAGCTGCAAATCTCAGTGCTATGAAACCTCTGCCTGCAGGCTTCACGGTGGAAAAGCAGCTTACTGCAGTGTGTCTCACGTCTGGGTGGTTGAAAGTCCTCTCTGAAACAGCACTCTATTCAGGCCAGATTAAGATCACATTCTGAGGGAGGACAATGGGGCCACTGATCTGGGGCCAACAGAAATAGAGAAGATTGCTTCACTGACCTTATCTTGAGATACACCTTCTTCCAGATGACTGCTGTCGCTAGAAAGCAACCAAAAAAACAGTGTTACTGACACATCAGGTAAATCTTCAGTCCTGTTTTATAGATCCAGTTCCAATAATCTCGTCAGTTAAATTGACTGTTAAATACTTTTCTGGTTCTAAAGTTGGAGAATGGGTATAACATATTAATTATGTAGCAGTTTATGACAGCAGTGCCCTAACAGCTTTTCAGTGGGCTGCTAATGCTCTGCAGGCACCCAAGAGGAAAAGATCACTAGTGACCACAGTGTAGATACTCTCCACTACTGACCCTACAGATATTTAAAGGAATAGTTTGACATAATTGGAAATATATGTATTCGCTCCCTGGCAAAGATTGATACTACTATCATATCTGTCCTTTAAATGTACGGCTCAGTAACCAGCTGGATAGCTTAGCTTAGCACAAAGATTGATAACAAGGAGAAACAACTAGCCTGGCTCTGCACAAGGGTGATAAAATCCATCCAAACACCCATCTGTCTCAACCACTAGGTTAGAGAGAGCGAAAGAGAGACATAGGAAGACAGAGACATTTCACAAATGTTGAACTTTGGCGCTTTATGTCCTCAGTTTTTCATTTACCCTGCCATGTCATGCTGTGGGAAACAACATAGAGCTGGCTGGCAAGTACGTTTTATGTGAGGTTTTGGCCACACTGTGTCTTATCATGATATAATTTGTTGAGGCAGCAGTATCCACACGATCTGCTGAGAATTACTAAACAATATTATAGAAGGATATGGTTGCAGGATGCAATTAGTTCCTATAGTCACACAAAAATAGCAGTATAAATCTGTGGTTGGTGTAGTCTATTGGCCCTCTAAGCCTCAACCATAACCACATAAGTTAGGTTAGGTTTGATACACAGACATACGTGCCTAACGACAGCTATCCTTGGCACTACCATGGATGCCGATAACCCATCAGTTCCTGCGGAGCGGCTGAGAAGGAAGCTGTAATGAGATGTGTTGTATGATGAGGTGGTTTTATTGGGAAACCCAGATTTATAATTACTATTATTGCAAGTCAAGCCTCCCTGTAAAACACTTACACACACGAACGCTCTCACTCACTCTTTGACTCTTTCCTATCCAGCTTGACTATGGTGATAACAAACACAGTGGCCGTTGACTTTTGTTAGTAATATTTTGCTTGCACCAGTATACAAACACATGGAATAATATAAGATGGAATAATGTCAATAAGGCAATTTTATTATGTGATATACTTCTACACACTCATGACAAATTCTCATGAGCAAATTCTGTCACTGATGAAGGCCTTGATATGTGTCTGAAAGCCCTGGAAAGAAAACTATTAAGTGGACTGAAGCTGATCATGTTTGTATGAGTTTTGAACACATTGTAAACAGTTTTAAACCTGCAGATGCAAAATGAGACCAACGTTTTCTAAGGATGTCAGTTTTTGAGTCACGATAAAAGCAAAACTGTGTCCTGCAACAAACTCGGTAAGGCTTGTTTTTAGCCCAGCCAACTGCCGGAAAATGCCTTTTGCCATGTGATTTCAAAGTGAAGCAGTTGTTGATCACTCACCGTCCCTACCGGCTGACCAAGAGGAGTGAGGAGTCGACAGACAATGGCAGCATAACTTTAAAGTTCTTTAAAATGGCTTTGTCAGAAATTGTTAATCACTGCTACCACAAGAGGTGGTAGGCTGATCAGTCCAGTAATATGTGAGATTAGCAGCGGACAGACAGATACACACAGGCACACACACGACCAAATGCATGATCCCTGGTGGAGATAATTAGTAAACGTCTATTGTCATGTTTGGTCTTCATGTAATTTCATTGGGTTGGCTGTAATGGCTGTTCATGTTTTAATATATTAAAAAATATAATGAAAAAAATACATTTTAATACAGAGGGGATATGAAGGCGAAAAGAGTACTTGGTAACCATGGTAACCACTATTGAGGATCCAAATTAAAAAAGGTAACTACACATACGTTTAAAAGTATCTGTCTAATAAATACATATGGTTAGAATATAATTTATATTCTCTCTGACCAGTAACACGGTACACTAGTCTTGACGTCTGATTAAACAAACTCACTTGAATGATTTTGAAAGAGACATACAACCCAAAAATAGCTGTGATGGGGTTTGGTAGCTGAGAGAGAGAGCAGTGGAGCATTAGAGCGTTAGAAGATATCTTGATCATCTGGCAGTGAGTGTATGAGACAAAGTAGAGGGGAAGGTACCACATAACCACACCAGAGCCCATCAACATATACAGTACAAGCCTCTAATAACATGTGATCTGATATGCTCTATTACAGACTGAGTCTCCACCCAGCACTGATCCTGACAGCAGTGACTGAGGATCCCTTTGATAAATCAGTCAGTGCCAGAGCACACTGACAGGCACACCCCACCGGAGCACAGCTAGAGGTACCAGAGGCAGATTTCATCATTTCAAATGGGCTAACTGCATATGTCCAAACCTTGGCTCTACTCAAAAAAAGAGCCAACCATGTGAACCTAAAAGGGAAAAGAAGAAGATGGCAGGGCCATTGCTAATATCAAGGTCATCCCCTATTTCTGGACATTTGTGGAAAGAACAATGACTGGAGGAGATTAAATTCTGCAGTTTAACACATTTAAAGTGTTTGTTTTATTTGCTTTTTAAGGCTGATTTGACTTTGGTTTAGCCACACTACTATTGTGGCTCTGAAGAAGTCGGTGTTGGTCGGTCAGTTGGTCCAAACTGAAATACAATAACTCCTGGATGGATTGTC
The DNA here is from genome assembly GCF_042242105.1 of Pempheris klunzingeri. NCBI lineage: Eukaryota > Metazoa > Chordata > Actinopteri > Acropomatiformes > Pempheridae > Pempheris > Pempheris klunzingeri. The sequence continues at coordinate 16,413,673 of NC_092030.1, read as the reverse complement.
ATGAAACTGCCATGAAATTTTATACAGACTTGAATCCTACTGACATTAGGTGATCCCTTAACATTCTCTAGCACCATCATCAGGTCAAAATGTTTTTGCCCAACATAACACCATGAGACTTCCTCAGCTGTACTATACTGTGTTCATCCCCACACCTATTACATACAGAACTGTGCTGAGATATTTTATTTTAATGCACTTAATTTCATCCAGATGAAGTAGTTTTTGAAAAAAAAAAAAAATTCTATAAGAACAGCCAAAAGCAATAGAATGTATAATTAAAACACAAGAAGCCAAAGGCAACTGCACTGTACAAGAGGCAAAAAAAAAGTATTGGCTTGGCAAAGTTACCAAAACCTCAAAGGAAAGATTATGGAGTTTACAAAAAGGGAAAGGAGAAGAAACCACAGATGTCGTCAAAAAAGAGGGTTTATCCTTGAGGTTAGTGCTTCTACGTAAATGAACGTGGGCTGTAGGGCCACATGAACACTGAGCCTCTGATCTGAACAGAAAACTCACGAGAATTGTGCACTCACGTACAAGCACGCACACTGTATGTTTTCATGAATGACACATGTGCACAAACATACAAAATTAAAATGACAGACAATTATTTCTTTCATCACTTCAGGCATTAACTCTCACTGACCCTCCCTTCAAATCAGTGGCCGTGGCTGTGGAGCCCCAGACTTGTTTCGTCAGTGTAAGCAGTCCAAATAAAACAGTGTTTCTCTGGTTTGATGAGTCCCTCTCTGCAGAGATGCATCTCTCTGAGGGGTGGCATTCATTAGAGTGCTGCACCACCCACATGCAGTTTACCGACCCCTCGACCTCACATTAACAATCTCTGCAGGCTGCGTTATGAGTGTGTGTGTGTGTGTGTGTACGCATATGTGTACGTGCATGTGTTGAAGTGTACTTGTGGTTTAGTTGGTCTGAAGGCTTTCCCGCTCGGCAGACCCTGTTTCCACTTTCTGTTGGAAAATCCTTCCAGACCTCGACAGAGTTTTTGAGCCTGTAGGGTATGTTGATGGTTTTGAATAAAGAATAACTGCACTCACAAATGCTTTTGGCAACTTTTACAAGTCCACAGTAGCAAGAAAACAAACCAGTTTGAGCTCTTGGTAAGTAAAGTAAAGTATGTTTTTTAAGTGTGGACATAAGGCTTGGACCCTGCTGTGGGCATATTGACACACAAAACAAGCACAAAAACTGGGAGCATCCATCCATCTATTGTCTATACAGCTTATCCTTAAGGGTTGCAGGGGGACTAGAGCCAATTAACCTAACCTGCATGTCTTTGGGCTGTGGAAGGAAGCCGGAGTACCCGAAGAAAACCCAGGCAAGCACAGGGAGAACATGCAAACTCTACAGAAAAAGGCCCCAGATTCAAACCACATGCTGCCCCTGACTCTATTAGAAGGTTAAAAAAAAATCCAGCACCTCTAAAGCTAACTAATTAGTATATCATATCTCATTTGATTAATCTATATAAAAAATAGTTGGGGCTTTGGGGAATAAAGTGCTGGATTATTGGCTGGACACAGTGACTTCCTGGAGTATCCAGTGGTTGCCTTGGACAGAGCCATGTTAGATGGTTCCCCCTGCTCCCATATGGTCTCCTGGCTGCAGCATTATATTGAACAGACAGATATGGGTGATCTTTTCAACTATCTAGTAAGATCTAGTAATTCCTTTAAGAGTTGAGATGCTTCCTTGGCAATCTCTGTTCACTGTTAGAAGGCCAACACCAGCATAAAAACCTGAAAAATCTAAAAATGTAGATATTCTGTTGTCCTCTACAAATTATCCAGTTAAGACCTGTTGCTATTTAGGTGCTTCAAAGGAAATAGGATGATGGCAGCGACCATAAAATGACACCAGTCTGGAACTAAAGCGTCATGGGGCCAGTTGTTTAGGAACAGACAGACAGAGAGACCAGGTAAAGAGGTGAGAGGCCAGGGAACATGTGGTGCTCTAGTCTTGGATGGTAGGGTTGATCCTAATTAATCCAGATTCATCCTGGAGAGCGATCTGGGTTCACAGTGATGTTATGCACGTCAGATTGTAGCTATGACTGGTCACCAGCCAGAATGATTATAGACATGCTGAGATTTTATCCTTTGAATACCTTGGCCTGATGTGGCGAGACAGGCCGCCAGGGAAAGCTTTACAGACACAATGGAACCTGGCCAAGGTAGAGTAGAGAGTTTCAGTGTGAACCACTGGCAGTAAAACAGAGGAGAACATGTGTAGAACACCCAAACATTTTGTTTGGTCAGTTCATGGTGCTGGGACACAGGCCAAGCTTTCATTTTGTGGAATTTAGGGAGTGCAGCAGTAGTTTGAGCAGAATTTTAAAGACATCAAATTGCTGAAAATCTAAAATGGAAGTGGAATAATTCTAAAGGGGGATATATGGATCACATCTCCAAATGACAGATAGCAATATTTAGAATAAAAGAGATGAAATGATGGTCCAATAACATGTTCATTATCAGTTTTCTTCACTGCTACAGTATGAACTACACTGAGGCATACCTGTATTTGTGACTCGGTTGCACAGGAAGTGTGCTGCTGTATCTCATGTTGGGCACTAGGTGTCCTCCTTGGTTTGGTGTCTTCGTTGAAGTCTCCCTTGTCCTGGAATTGAAGTCAAATAATGCCATTTCCATCAGAAAATCTATCAGGCTGGTCAGTCGTAAACTGCCTTTCAGGGAATAATCTATTAGACTACTGCTGGAATAAACAAAACTTTACATGAAAACAGGAAACACCATATCGTCAGATAAATGTGATGCGGTGATATTTTATTGATAAACCCAGGTAAGGTTCTTATGATGAATACATTCTTTTGTAATAGACAGCTTTAAATCAATTATAATTTATTTATTTTGGAGTAAGTTTTAACTAAAAGTGTCTTTTAGATAGCGCTTGGATGTTTAATTCATATTGTAATTCAGTCTTTTGTCCTGGTTTTAAAAGGTCTCCACACACCCACACGGTTGTTCTCAATTATTTTGCCTGGTTAGACCTCTTCTCAGGACTGCGTGGGCATGTACAGACTCTGCTTCTCCCTGACTCACCTGCTTGTTATGTTGCATGTGTAATGAGGGTACAACAGAGTCTTGAGGCAAACTTACACAAATTTATCCATCAACCATATAGACAGGCAAATGCAAACATTGGTGCACACATGAGCACAAGGACAACAAACTTATTTACAATCTATTTTTTTCCCCCTTTCAGCTGCATTTCCTGTCAGACACTGTCTCTTTTCCTCTCACAGGCACAAACATGAGCTAGTCTCACTCCATCAATTAACCATGGGATTCAGCTTGACCCTAGGAGTTGAAGAAGGACAGTTTATCCAGGTATGTGAGGGCCTTGCAGGTCACCAGGCCATAGTAGGTCTTTAACAGTGAGCACCTTCCACCCTTCTGCCCCAGGTCTGCCCACACTATATCTAGTTCATGGCTTCCCATTCCTGCTGAGCTGAACAGATAGCGGTAGCAGCAGGCATTGTAGCGGATGTGTTTCTCTCCTGAGAACCTGGAGCTATGGGTTGGTGCCACACCAGCTTTCTGAGCACAAACGCCCACAAAAACATCAGCCGGCACAGGTGCACGCACTGCCACAGACGCTACATACACCTTTCGGACCACATCCTGAGATAGAACATAAGCTGTCCCGTCACAGTATTCAGGCAGGTACTTGTCAGGGTAGAGAGCTGGGGGCATGTAGCCAGGACTGCTGGAGTCCCTGTCAGGGGAGTCTCTCTGGATCACCCTGCCTAGATAAAGGTCCTCCGGGTGCCTGTGCAGCCCGAGTAGGTAGCCTCCAATGGCCGGGAGGTTGACAAACACAGAGTCCTTGGTCAGCAGAACAAAGCGTGCCACGGGACAGAAGGCAATCACCCAGCGGAGTGCCAGCACTGTCCTTTCTGTTGGGCCACGGAGGGACGAGTCAGCCACAGCATGACCCTGGACCATGTCCCTGTGGCGGTCTAACTCTGCCATCAGGGCCTTTTGTGCAGCAGAAGTCTCAGTTGATCCTAAAAAGAAGAGAATCCGCACTGGAAAGCCTTGGATGAGCGTTTGGTTGGCCCATGTCCTTCTGACTGCATCTCTTTGGGTGATATTAGCTGTGGAGCTGAAGACCAAAACGAGGAGGAATAGGTCAGAGTTTCTGCAGGCATCAGGATTAGCAATTGGGTAGGCCTGGGACACATTCTCCCTGGCGTTGCTAAGGTCTAGTTTCCTTGCTTTCTCTCTTACATCAACAACAATGCCATCAGTGTAGACCCCAGGGGTGGGCTGTAGGAGGTACTCCTCAACAAAGTCTGCCCCAAACAACAGGGCATGGAAGAGTAACACATTGAAGAGAAGGAAGCACCACTGGTGGGTACGCAGCTTGCACAGAGAGCACTGGAGCATGACACAGAAAAAGAAAGAATATGAATTACCATAAAGATAACAAAACAAACGTAAATCAAAATGTATAAACTGCATAGAATTAACTGTACCTGCATGACACCCGCCTTGTTGTTTCTCTGTGTTTATCAGCCGTGTGTGACCAGACGACCTACCTCTGTTGTCAGTTCTACGACAATACTTGCTGACAGACAGGGTTTCCACTTTCATGAAACTCAAGCAGCATGTAACCCTGCACTCCAACTCTTAGTCACATGCTTCATCAAGAGGAACGTATCCTGCATCATGCATACAACATTAATGATTAGAATTAGAATTAGAAAAGGAGTATTATGATCATATCACAAGGACATGTTGGCATGTTGGAATTTATTTTTTACTATTATGTATTTAAATGTCAGTCATCCAGGTGGTGCTTAAGCAGGTCTACCCATTTCAGGTAATCGAGTTTAAACCATTTATTGTATCTTGTCTGTTTCCTGGAGGACAGCCTTTGATGATCTTGTTTTTGCTGACCTCCAGTGTTTCACTTTTTCACCTCGCTGCGGTGCTGTAGAGGTGCACTCAAGGTTGTGTCAGTACCTCAGATATATTCTGTCAAGCCGCATGGTAGTTGAATGAAATCTAAAATTACACCATCCCAACTTGCACTACTAGGTGGAAGTTGTGAAACCCCAGGGGAGGTGGTAGGGAGGGAGGTGAGAGGCCAGGTATCATGTGGGGTGGAGGTGGAAGGTAGAGGGTGTTGATCGGGGGTAATCAAGATTAAACCTGAGGAGTGCTCTGGGATCCCATATAAACAGAGGAATCAAATAATGGTGTTTTGATTATCTCTGCCTAAACTGCATCACATATTTGCTTTTAGTTAGTTAGTATTTGCATTATCTCTATGACCAATATTGGATTAATGAGCTTCAGGTCATTAGTTTTTAAGTAAAATTGGGGGTGTCACCTGCCTTGATTTACATTAGAGTATTGGCAGACTCCCTTTCTACTTTAGAGAAGGTAAGGCAAAAACATATGGAAGGGTCTAAGGACGGGTTTAGGATATCAAGTAATTATTGTGAATTATGTTTTACTGTAAATAAAAAAAATTGACAAGTTGAAAGAATAGACGAAAAAAAGATTTTACCTGAAATCAAATGACGCCTCCCAGTCAGCCCAGCAGGTGGCGGTATGGCGCAATATCATTGGATATCAAACGAGTCATTTATAACGAAGAAGAAGAAGAAGAAGAAGAAGAAGAGGAAGTAGGCGGATGGTCGGAAGATTCCATGGATGTAGTTTCCTACACCATTAGAAGTCATGGCTGCTTCCATTGAGAGTTTGCTGCAGGAAATCTCGGGCGTTGAGGATCCAGTTGAAGAGCTACAGAGTTTAAAAGCAGCTTTATTATCGATACCTCTCAGCGCGTTGAGGGACTCAGTGAGCGGACAGCGTTTCAATGTGATATTCTCTCTGTTAAACTCAAATCACAGGTTGGTTTGGCACAGTGCATCTTGTTCACACTGTTTAGCAAACTGGTGGGTGTTAACTGCTGAGTCAGTCTGCTGTCAGTATTTGTTATTAGTTATTTGAAGCTAGCATACTGGTTAGGTAAGTTGGATAGTTAGCTATAAATGGCTGCACCTTGCTAGTAGCAAGCTAACTGGCTACGATGTTAGCACGGAAGAACAGTGCTGTGCAGGCTTGATAAGTGACACGTTTTGAATTGATTATCCCTATTTATTGGATTCTAAATGAAAATTACATTACTGACTTCCATATTTAGAGTGTTTGAGACGTGTTTATGTGTATAACAGCATTACCCCTTTTTTACACAGTCCCTCATTCATTTTTGGTTGGTGCAGATGTAGAATAACTGGCAGCTGCTATTCTTGCTGTCACTTTTCTCAAAGTGCAGGCGAAAATTAGCACTTCAAACACAAAGTCAATGGTTAATTTCAACTTCTGTGTGTCCAACAGTACGGAGAGGAACAATGAAAACAAGTTACTGTCCAAACATTCACATTCTTCCCTTGTCACAACAAATTAACAACAATTTTGATGATTGTTTGTCAGTTGTAGGTAAAATGCCAACTAATCCACTTTCCACCTTCTTAAATGTGAATATTTGCTTGTTTCCTTCTTCTATGATAGGAAAGAGAATAATTTGGCCCTCAGTGGTCAGACAAAACAAGCAAGAATTTGTAGATTTATCACTAAAGAAAATGCTAATTGTTTGCAGCCATAAAACAAATGCCTACCAGTTTTCAAGTTACTAATGTGAGCTTTATTCACAGGGAGCAGGTTGAGCTATGTGTGGACATCCTTGAACGCATCTTAATGGCCCTCAGCCCTGTGTACCTGACACAGCACTACAGAGCAGAGCTGCAAGGGGGTCTGACTCATCCTAATGAGAAGGTTAAGATACTGGCCTTGACACAGGTAGGCTACTCACACACAGTAAACGCACGTACAATTTTCTTTAAAACACTGACATTGTTACGGTTTTATGTTTGTCCCTCTTAGATTGGTAGAATAGTAGAGCACCCCGACGCCGTCATTGAAATCCTCAACAACCAAGACATTCTTCAAGCAGTGATCCACTGCATCAGAGAAGAAACGATGGCTGTGGCAAAACAGGTAATAACTGAGCCGGTGAGGTATCCCGCATGAGATTTTACTGAATCTACAGTGGGTGCAGTCATTGTTTTGTTTCTTAGGCCATCCAGTCCTTGTCTAAACTGAGTCACTCCAAGCCTGGGTTAGACAAATTGTTCCAGAGCGACCTGCTGAAAGTCATGAAGGATGTGATGGCCACAAGTGACATCATCAGATACAGAATATATGAGGTACGTGTATCTATGTGTCACTTTTGGTTACTCTGTGGCTGATGATGCAAAAGTGGCCATGTTTTGTGCGAAATCAGTGAAAGAGATGACTGGTCGTAACAAGAAATCAAGCCAGAATGTGGGCACTTAGATCCAATGCACATGGAGGCATTGGAATTAATGTTGAGCTTTTTTTCCCCAAATGTATAGTTCTTCTTTTCTTTGAATCATCAGTGCAAATACTACATCACTCATTCCTGACTGGTGTTGATAATCTTTATCTGTTGCCATGATTTTCATTGATCATGGTTCATTGTGTAAAATATTTTATGAAATGTAGGCATGCATCTATGCATAAACATGTAATCATATAAAACAGCTTGCATATCCATTTCCTCATTACAACTTTTTTTCCCTATTTGCAGCTGGTGGTGGAAATCTCATCTTTTTCTCCCATTTCGCTTGGTTACTGTGCCAACAGCAGCTTAATTTCTCAGCTGATTGGGGAGCTGACAGGGGATGATGTATTGATCAGGTAATAGAATTAATCATATCATAAATACAGAGACAGAAAATGAGAAGTTGTATGTAAAATTATAATGCAGTTATTAGAAACTAAACATTACTATGTAATAGTTTGCTTTATAATAGTCTGCTTTCACAGCCTCTGTCAAGTGTCTTTACTCTTTAATCATGCTGTAAATTTGTATTCATTGTCTTTTTCTCCAGAGCCACAGCCATTGAGATGGTGACCTCTCTCGCCCACAGTCAGCATGGCCGGCAGTATTTGGCCCAGCAGGGCATAATGGACAAGATCTCCAACATGATCAGAGGAGCAGAGACCGACCCCTTCTCCTCCCTCTACCTTCCTGGTGAGTCTGTTTAGAAAGCTGCTCAGAGAAAATAAAGAAATACAGTCAGGTCAGATTAATACATGCTGCTACACTCAGCTTTAGTCTTCATTTACCGGCCCCTTTTTTGTATCTGTTTAAGCACTCTGTCTAGAATCAGTGAGGATTAATGGATTTTTCCAGCTAAATCATAAGCAGATGTTTCGGATTACTTTCTTCTAATATGGGAGCAATAATTTCAGATTTACATCTGATATTCTGAAACAAAAATTAGTAAACAATAAATGCAGATTTATTTGAGAACAGGATGAACAGTCCTCTTATACCTCTTGTATTTAGCTCCCCTGTAGCCGGGATGTCAGCATTAAAAGTAGTAGCCCTGTCTTATACAATGAATGAATCAAGAAAAGTCAAATAGCTCAGCATATAAAATAAAAACAATGTAACTGCATAGTGCAATATCACAATCTTACTCCTGTAGGTTTGGTGAAGTTCTTTGGAAACCTGGCCATTATGGACAGCCCACAGCAGGTTTGTGAAACCTACCCAGCCTTCCAGAACAAGGTGTTTGAGATGGCACTGGACCCAGACCCTGTCATGATCGGCGTGGCTCTGGACACTTTGGGATTACTTGCATCTACTGTGGAGGGGAAACAGGTCCTTCAGAAAACAGGTTAGCTTGTTATCCTGTTTTTCAAAGTTACTCCCACCGTGATGTGCCCGAGGATCGACGGCCCCTCACAAAATGTTTATATTTCAGGTATTTATAGCTAATGTCTTGAGATCTTTGTGAGTGATTCTTGGTGTGTCTTTAGGAGAAAAGTTCAAGGCTGTGTTGTTAAGAATGAGCAAACTTGCCACCTCTGGAGCTACAGAGCTCAGAGTGCGCAGCTTGGACGCCATATCACAACTTCTTACTCTACAGGTATGTGTGTGCACTCATAAGAAATATAAACTTTATTTAATTCTTAAGATGCCATCTTCAGAAAAAAAAAAAAGTACATCAGCTTAAGAATCTGTAATCCTTTTTGCAGCCAGAGCATCAGACAGAAGACCTCCTGGCCCTGACAGAGTCCTGGTTCTGCCTTTTGTCTGAGCAGCCCATGGACATGATTTGCAACATAAGTACTCAGCCGTTCCCAGAGCTGCATTGTGGGGCTTTGCGGATATTCAATGTGAGTGCTCAGCTGTGTCTAACTACCATCATATCCTGACCTTTTAATAACAACAACAGTAGAAGTGGAGATATTGGAAGAATTTGTCTTGTTTTTGTATGGTTTGATTACACAAACGCATAGAGCCATAACCATTGCTCCAGTAATATTTGTATCTTAATCAGTGTGTGTGTGTGTGTGTGTTTTGCAGGCCATTGCCACGCAGCCGTGGGGCCAGAAGTTAATGATCAGCACTCCCAGTTTCATGGAGTTTGTTTTGGATCGTTCCACGGGTCAGACGAAGGAGGCCAAAGATGCTAGGTTTGAACTGGTGGGGTCACTCGTGTGCTCATCAACAGCAGCAGAGATACTGGGCAGCCAGCATTACATCCGTCTGAAGACTTATCTCCGAGAGGGACCTTACTATGTCTCAGCCGTGGCTGCAGTCGGCACAGAGGGAGCAGACTGAACACTCCCAGATGTCTCTAATTAATGCTTAAGTAATGAGTAAGTGCCTGAATAATGTGACCGTGAGTTAACATACTCTGCCATAATAAACTCACTCTCTGATAGATACATAAATAGTCCTAACAAATTAGGATGTGGTGTTAACAAGCTCAGTTGATTGAAACTTCCTTAGTTTTTCAATATAAATTGGCAAAAATGCTGTCAATGTTCAACGTCCATTTGTAAAAGGTTTTTTAAGTACTTTTGAAGTATTTAGAAACTAACAAGTAATTCATCTTAATTGTAAATATTTGTATCCCATAACTAAGTATTGAAACTACAATGTAAGGTAAAGTTCCCAAACACAATCCTGGAAATGGTGAAAATGGTGTTCAGTCTAATCAAAGAGGCTTACTCACTTTTTATAGCTTTACACAAACTTTTCATCATATTTAGTCACAACAACTGTGGAATAAGTACATTACAGTGGCGAGTAGAGTACAAAAATGGAAGCAAGAAAAGGGAAAAAAATCCCCTTAAATAGTTTTTATTAGTTGTAAAAAAAAAAAAGAAATGGGCTACTTTTTCACAGGGTTTTTGTGTTTTTTAATCTGAATGTATTGCACAAGCTGAACCCCCCCTCATAAGATGATGAATGGCGTTGTTCATTGCTATATCTGCTCTCATGAGAACAAATCACCGTGGACCACCAGGTATGTTAACTCACGTTTAGTTACAGAGTCTTTACTATGTGCTTAAGAAATAATTAAAGAGGCTTACAAGATGTAAAAGACGAATGTCACGTTTACCATCCAGGCACTCACTCACAGACATATTCATATCATATTCAGTATCTTGTAAACCAAACCAGTCGACCAAAAATGCAGCCTCATTAATCAGACGCCCACTCTCCAAATCCTTCAGACATTGATTTCATTTTTTGTGTCAAAAATATTTTTGTTTACTAAGTAGAATATTTTTTTCTAATTAAAGAGGATGCACTCTGACAGTGAATGTGTTTCTTTTATTGCTATATTTTACACAGGCTGTAGTAAAATATTACACCCAGAAATGTGATTCTCAAAATTTCAAACCACACACCGTGAAAGTTTTTTTTAAGACAGCAGTTAAATTTTTTGTGGGTTCAATTCTAAATCATTTTTTTGTTATAATTTAGGAGGTAAAGGCAGACATCTTTCAATGCAACTCGCACTGTAGTGTCATATGTCTGTTTCAGATTATTCTATAATATCTTTATAATGTTTTATGGAACCTCAGTGATTCATTGGAAGCTACAGTGCAGAAATATTGATTCAGATAAAAACATTTTCATCAGCATAAGTCTGGATCTGTTAATACATCAGAGAGCATTTCCTATGCAAGTTTTTTTTAAGTAGTTACATGTGGCTGTGAGCAGCAGCTTGAAATTAAAACGCTTCTTAGTTTTGCTCTTGTTTGTTGTTTTTTTATTTTGAAATTCACACAAGCTACCCAGAAGCATTTAAAGTAATTAAATTAAGCCCACTTTTAGCACCTGAGACATTGAAATCAAGAACAATTTTAATCCAACAATATACACTGAAAAAAAAAAACTGTTAGCATGAGACAACCTCACATCCTCATATTAAAATTGTTTACATGAAAATCTATGTTCAGTATTCTGTATTCTTATCTGTTAAATTAGTGTGAATTCTTTGTTGTATACACAAAGTTTTCATTTTCAATTACCCTAATTTGCTCAAGTAGGTCTCACACCTACGAGTTTTAAAGCTTTGGCATGTTTTTATCAGTTCTACATGATCATTTTTAGCATCTGAGGAGAAGTCTGGGGATCACCAAAGTCATCAGTATTCATCCTCCAGGAACCATGAATTCCTTCATATGGTAAGAAAGTAAGCAATTCACCAATACTTCAGTCATATTGAATATAATATTAATTTAATAAGTAACTAGCAACTAGTTGTTGAGATATTTAAATCTGGCCGTAAGTAATGGACCAATGACTAAAATCGTCATCCACAAAGACATGCTGATTGTATCATTGTATTTCTGTTGCATCATCAACCATTTTCTCCTGATTTTTCATCTCCTCAAACCTTTGCATGATGGTGATTTATTTAAATGAAGACATGATTACTTATAATGATTATATAAATGTGACGTATATATGAAAATTATTCCTTTAATCTGCTGACAAAACTCAACTTTCCTTCACAGAGCATCTTCCCTGGTGCGATAATCACACAGATGTGACTTTTCTCCTCTCCAGCTGTAAAAACACTTCGCACTTAAGTCAGAGCGACTGACTCAATCCCAAACATCCATCACAAGCTTAAAACTCTTCACCAACCTCGTGTCACCGTCAGCCCAGTGAATCATATCACCCTTCCCACGTCTCCTCAGTACTTGCTCCAGTTTGCGTCATCAAATCAACAAAGAAATAAATAATGAAACAAGCATCCAGTCAGTCAATCATTTCCCTTTACATCTTATTTTCATTTCTCCTTCTGGCATTTCTGGGAGCACAGTGGAAGTCATTTGGCTTCTCTTCCTTCTCACGTCTTTTACGATTTTTTTTTTTGACCTGTCCCGAAGGATAAAATACATCACAGGGACTGAAGGCCATCTTACTTATTTTAAACCCAGTATATATGAAAATTTCCTACTCAACTATGCAGCTCTATGTTTTCCAAACTCAGGCTGCGGTACAATCACTGTCTTTGGTATTAGAAACCCTGAGCATTACCTCTTATCCCAAGAGCGGCCTGTTAATCCCGGTGCTGCTGGTCCCTGTGCCTTCCCCTGCTGTTTGTCAGAGAATATTAGACTCCTCCTGGGCCTCCGCTGTGTGAAAGGTGGGATGATCTGCTGCTTGAGCCCAGCACACCTGACAGACACAGACAGCAGGCACGAGGTGGAAGGATATGTGGGATTTTCAGATTTGACGTAAGCCATGAATCACGGCATCATCATCAAGTTATTGTATTTCTTATCAGCCTACTGTCCTGATAGACAAACATCATGTAACTGTGACATTGGTGTGTTTATTAGGATCCCTTTTACCTACCATGACAAGAATCCAGATGTGTTTTGGTTGTCTAGAGGTAATATGATGAGTTGACTTGTTAATGGGGCAATGTCTTTATCTTTATGAGGTACTTACACTTAAGTATTGCCATTTTATGCTACTTTACACTACCACTCCACTTTATTATTTTATTAGAAGGAAATATTGTACATTCTACCTCAAAGTTAAATTTCAGATTCAGATTTTACATTAAAAATACAATTTGCTTATGTAGAATTATGTAGAAAGTTTACACCAGTAGTTCCCAGCCTTTTTGGCTCGTGATCCGTCACAGCTAAGCAGTGTGTACTTGGGGCCACCTGTCACATTTCAGATGGCATTTAATTGTTAGCTCTACCAAAGAGTGAACTTTACAAATGGTGTCCGTTCTCCCTGTCCTCCCATTAATGCACAGCTTGCACATTTTGAATGCAAGATTTTTACTATGAATGGAGTATTTTAACATCTTTGTATTGGTTCTTTCACTTCACTAAAGGGTGTGAAAGTATCTTCCACCACTGATGATGGTGATGTATGTTTGACATGCGTAGGTTGTACAGTAATAACAATAAAAACACATACAACAGTCCAATAGCTCTGTGGTAAATAATAATTGTTTGAAGCTGATAATGATTTTTCCTTTATTTCACAGTTTCAGCTCTGAGTAAATGTGTCGGCATTCTGCATGTCAGGCTGAATAGGGTTATTTCTTCTTGTGCTGAGTCTTTGTTCGCACTTAAACTGCTTATTTTCATTCTGAAGAACTGGAGAGACCCACAGCCTCCAACAGATGGTGCCAATCTCTCTCCTCATCAAGAGTTGGGTGATAATTCAACAGTTATGTCATTAGGTGCACAGCTACCTCAGGAAGGAAAAGCTGTCACCACCGTTATGTTCTGCTGCAGACCTGTCCTCTGCCTCCCCCACTACATCTCCCCCTCACACCTTCTCCTCGGCCTCTTTTCTTCCCCCTCAAATGATTGAATTTGCTTCTTTCAGTTTGCCCATTTATTAAAGAGTTCACTAGCCAGTTCTCGCAGCCTCTTTTCTGCGTAGGCTGACTGAAAACTCTTCCATAGCTCCGAGATGCACCTGGATAGGTGAAGGGAGGGAGAGGCGCATCCACACAGGGGAGATATCACCCGCGCTTTTAAAAGAGCGCGTCTTTCCTCTCCGGGTGTCCACTCCTTTTTGGGAAGATCACCCTCCGATGCAATTGACCCAGGGAGACGACTTTGTCAAGGAGGACTCAACGCCGACCACCACAGCTCTCCAGTCCGACGGCAGCGCCGGATCTCCGGCCAAAATGTGCAGTGAATGTTACGTGAATCAGACGTTTGTGAACGATGATGGGACCGTGAACGACCACAAGCCACGGTAAGAGAGGACAGCAGCAGCAGCAGGCAGTGAGAGGGCAAACTATAAGTCTAACACGAGGAGATCAGTGATTATTAAGTTAGTGCTTTTGATTATTACTTTGTAGATGAGAGATTTTTTTTGAAGAAGTGCCAAATATCTTCATAGTTTTTTTTTAATTTTTATATTTCTTTTAACTCGTTGGTTGTGCTGCAGTGCGTAAATATGGTGATTTTAGTTTGGATGCGTTTTTTCCAGAGCTACATCCACACACTGTGTGCTCATGTACTCTGTCACCACTGTTGGGTGTTCAGCTGTGTCATTGGCTCTCTGTCTCAGCTTTCACTGTCACACCCTGGATTTCACACAGTAGTTGCATTACTAGAACTAATAATAAGAACAGTGAATTGAAATGTACTGGACTCTTCATCTGTGTGGCTGTTTTGTGTCACCTTTCGCCAAAGAAAAACTATGTATTTGTGTTAAAAATGTACATTGTAAGTCCCAAAGAGGGCATACAGATGTTGAGTTCAACGATCTTACTATCAAGCCTCCCATTCAACATGTTTTGCTCTGCGTTCTGTTTACTTTAATGATGCTCCAGTGTGAGATCTGAGTGGCCATCTTTGCCACTGGGTTTTGTTTGGCTAAGTTAGATGGATGAATTCCACAAAACCACATGGGAAATATAGCCTTCATCTATTATGCAGTAAGTTTGATAAGTTTAATGGAGCACTGTAGAAAACAAACAGCCAAGGGTGATGGAGAGAAGAGGTGGAGAGGCTCAAAGCTTTTCCACACTCCCTGCCTTCCCTTTCTGTAGATTGTGTAGATGCTTCTTCAGGGATCTGTTTGGACAGGAGGCTGAAAAACAGCACCTGTCTTCAACCAACAGGATTTCACACCAAAGCTTTTACACATCATTTGAATCATACATCACTTACGTTTCCCTGTGATGACTAATTTGAAATGGATGAGGGTAAAGATGTGGTTTCAACTAATGCGCGTTAATGCGCAAAAACCTCCAGTAAGTGAAGCTCGTGATATCCCAAAAGTACCATCTATGCTGTGTTATCTGATATCAAAACTGTGTAGAATATTAGGATATGAAACAATCCATTCACACTGAGGTTTCTGATTCATCTCATTCCTTCAAGTGGCCGACATCAGTTCATCTTCACACACCACCTTATCCTGGGTTAAAGGTAACATCCTACTATAGTGTACTCCTCCTTTGCATGTTACTCAGGCTGTCACTGAATAAGGAGAGAACTGGGAGAGATGTCTCAACATCTGCTGGCAGAAATACAGAAGAAATTGTTCACTCTATCCAGCAAACTCGACGTTTCAATCCTAAAGTTTGTTATTAACAATAATGCATCTGAGTCCTCGATCTGTGATTATTAGATAGGATTAATGATGTGTGCCTCAAGCTGAGTGATAGCATGAGCTGAAGCCAGGGAAATAAGCAGTACTCAGAGGCTTTACTAAAACTGTATCAACACAACGATGGAAAAATACTGCAAATCAAGTCAAGTTAACAGAAGTATTACCAATGAAATGTACTTTAAGTATCAAAATTAAAAGTTGTTAGTTGTTTTTTTAAAGGTCCCATAAATCGCATAACAAGCTCTTTAAATAAAATAGAATGAATAAATAGAACTTTTAAAAGTCTTCTCAACATAGAAATGTGTCACTAGAAACCCTCAGACAGAGAAAATACCATCCTCTCTTTTTCTCTCCTGCTCCATCTTTCCATAAATGTATGTGACAACCCTTCATGATGTCATAAGGGGGATCTGTTGATCACGTGACCTCCTCCAGCCCTTCAGCAGGCCAGCTGTCCCCGCTCTCCGAGCGTCCGTCATTGTTTTTTCCTCACTAACTCCAACTCCAGCTAACCCAAAGACATCTAAGGTGAAAGCAAATCAGCAGATCGTTCCTCTGTTCTAAAACAGAGCGTTCAGACAGAGCCTTAACCTCTTAAGACCCGAGCTCTTGTTTGATATGCATTTTTTATTTCTCCTTGCTATTTGGGCTTATTGGACCCTGATAAGTATAAAACCTAAGCATCATCTTTTTACATGGTGTAGTTTTACAGAAAAATTATGTCCACATATGTGGACAATCGGTCTTGATTTCCAGAAAACACAATAAAGTCACCTTTGTGCAAAACTCTTTATTTCCACCCTGAACATGGCAGTTTTTTTTCCTGACTGCTTTTGCATGTATTTATAACACATACAAAACATATTTTGAACATGTTTTGAAGATCACGGTGCAAAAAACAATATGAAATATCAACAATTTTGCCCACATACATGTCCATACGGCCCCAGCTAAGCAGAATTAACTACTATGGTAATATAACCCAAAATGTGATGTCCACGCATGTGTACGCCAGGTCTTTAGAGGTTAAAAACAACTGCAGCAGCCATGTGTTTTTGGAACATTAAACTCTGTAAATCTATTGTACTGGAGCCTCCAAAAACAAATATTAACTTGAAAACGAGCAGAATATGGGACCTTTAAGACTCATGCGACAGTGTCTTAGAGGGATTTTCTCTAGTTCTAACTATTTTATGTACATTTGGGTATTTTAGTCCAGTGGTGCCTCTTTAATAAAATCTTGTGAGGAGGTTAGAGAAGAATCCACTCTTTGATGGAACTGTTGACCTCTCGGACATCTAAAATGCTGACTAGAGACCTTAACCAGACACTGCTTTTCTGTCACAAGCAAAAAAAAAGGTTGCAACCACTGGTTTAATCTTAAACAACGTGTTGCATTATTTTAGCTATAATGTAGTTTAAATGTAAACTGTTAATGTTAAAAGTAACAAGTGATTATAGCTGTCAGACATTACAATATGTACCCCTAAAATGTAGCCGTGTGAGTGGACGTATCAAAAATGGAAATACCAAAATAAATGGTAGACATGGCAGTGTTGATTCTAAGTCGAATCCAAACCCTTTATTTGTGTCACCTTGAACAAAAGCAGTGAGGTAGTTCTGCATGCTGCTTTAGATGAACAGATGTTGGCTGGCTGTGCTTCCTATTGTCTGTGTAACAGAACAGCTCATTTTACTAAAAAAGCTGCAAACAGAAAAACAGTAAAAGACGCTAATTACATGGGTGGTCACCAAAACTCAGAATCTTCTGGACTGGGCTGAAATGCTTTCTATTAGTTTGTGACACTATCTTTTTTTCGTTTCCATTGTCTCTAACCCATACCTGTCTGCATTCCTGTATCAATCCACCACCTTCACTGGTCCATCCCATGTTTCTGTCCCTTGCTTCCTCTCCTGCTCCCTGTTTCCCTTTCAGCATTGCTTGTCCTTCCAACTCCCTTTACTTTTTGCACTTATCCTCTCTTTCTCCCTTCATTTCCCTTCTGGTTCTTTACTGTTCTCCTCTCCCTCCTCCAGCTCCTCTCCAACGCCACTTCAGACCAACATCAGCAGCAGCGGGGTTATCTTAGACATCACCACTCTTAAAATGGAGCAGCTGGAGAGCGAGGTGCCTCCTCTGCCGCCCCGCTTCCGCTTCAGAGACCTGCTGCTCGGGGACCAGAGCTTCCAGAATGATGACAGGTCAGCAACAGTGCGTGAATCAACGAATGCATGAATGAATTACATTTTCATTATTGTGTCACGCATATTACTATGGGCAGCACGCATGGGCTCAAAAGACACCATGAATTAAACCAATCCAGGACCAGAGTGCTGTGTGAAAATAGAAAGGGCAGAAATAGAAAAGCAACCAAAGTATCCATCTCTCTTTATCCATTCTGATTATCAACAAGATTCTGTCTTATTTCTAAACACTACTTCACTACTAAGAAGACTAAAATATTTTAGGGTGTTTGTGTGTAAGCGACCCGGCTGTGGAGTTTGCCTGTATTGTTCCCTAAGGTACCTTCTGGTTAGTGGGTCCTAACATTTCAAGAATTCTGATTAGCTTCATCTCCTTCAGCGATACGTTTGTTTCAATGAGTTTCTTCTATGAGTGTAAATTAACTAATTTGGGATTTTGGATTGTTGTTGGTCAGGATCTAGGAAATTATGTTTGCCATTTATAGACCGTAATGATTACTTAAGGTAACAAATCAGCAGATGAGTAATAAAAGGGATAATAAGTTGCAACTGTAAAACACTTGTGAAAAAGGATTTGTCTCTTCAAAATGATTAAATTGTTAAGACTGCTACAAAGAAGGAACATATTAGCCTGTAAGCAAATTAGTTTACCAAAATCTCTTTATAGTCTATTCTCCAATAGCATCTGCTCTTCCTCTTTTGTATTTTTTCTTTATTTGTAATATATTGTCATGGTTTTTCATTCTATTTCCTCTTGACCAGTTCTCATTACAACTTTGTTAGTTCTCATTTTGCTTTCATATCAAAAAGTGCTGATCGCCAGATGTCTTTTTTTTTTTTTACAGCTGACAAATACTTGAGTTAGCTTTTCAATCCCACTTGACCCGCCTTTGAGGCAGTGTTACTTTAAAGCCTATATATATCAGAGTTATTGTGCATGAAGTGTTTACCTTGTCTTAACCCTGAAGCCTTAGCATGCAGACCAACACACACAAGTGCAGCTTGAAGTGGACTCTAACCCAGTTATGTGGTGTTTCTGCCTTCGAGTTTGTCAGCCATAAAAGAGGAAATGATGCCAGAAACATGGCAGCTTGTGGTGTGCTGTCCATGGTGCTGAAATGGGTGAAGTGTTTGCGTCACTGTGGTTTTTGAGAAGAACTTGTGAAATATGACCAGGTTTGTGTGTGTGTGCATGTGTGTGTGTGCGTGCGTGTTTGATACATTCCCTTAAGAACTTGAATCCACATTGTGACCTAATTCACAATCAAACTTGTGAGCTCTCACCACGAGTCCCTCTGTCGTCCATCCGTACTTTCTGCCTTCAGTACTGTACTCTGCTGCAGCATCTGAGCTTGATAGACAGGATCAGTTGCAGTCATCTGTTTTTCTCAGATTTGCTTCATTTGCTGTCCTCCTTAGATTCTAAAACAGTCAAAAAATAACTTGAAAAAGAAAAATGTGTCTCCTTTTTCTAATATTGCGGTGGTTTTGAAGAGCGCTGAATTCAACGAACTAGAGCAAGTAGTTTTACACTCATGTCTGTTTTTCGTGAAGACATTTATTCAGTAGATAATCTGGGGTTCTGCCAGGAGAGTGATGATCAAACATAATTTTAGATGTGATTACAGCAGCAGCAGCTAACCTTTGAGACCGCAGTGCTGTTTGTAATATTTGACATATCTATTTGACAAGGAAAAACAACCAGCTCTGCCAATGCTTTCAGTCAAAGGTGACCTTTCCCCAGCTGTCCTTGCAACAACCACTCTTTTCTCCTCAATAAAGCTGTCTACATTTTCAGCTCCTATTTAGACAGTTATTATCATTTTTCTGCTCGTTCCCTGCAAGTGAACCCGTCCTCTGTCCCCGGAAGATAGCGTTGTTGGAGGTGACAAATGCTTCAGGTTAGATTTTCAGTGGTCAGTCACCATGCTTGTGTTCAGCTCTCTGTGAACTCCCAAATGTCACTGGTCACATCTGCCCAGGGATCATCCATCACTCAGAGGTTCCTTTCTCAAAGGCAGGCATGCATGAGAAGAAACAAATGCAAATACACATTATTGTCATACTCAGCCTTATTTGACGTGCTGTAGTCTCTCTCTCATTCGTGCATTCTCATTTTGTACCCTTTCATCTGTTCTCCCACTTTTTCTCTGCAATTCCTTTTACTTCTAATTTACTGTTTATCACATTTTTTCAGTGTCAATTCATTCACCCCACCTAAATGACGTCTATCTGAGCTAAACTTAGCGGTACATAAATGCAGAATGCATACATGAAAATGTCACAGGCAGAAATGATGGTGTGTGGGTCTTCTCATGTAACTTGGGAATCCACACTGAGTGGCGTTACAGCACCCGTGTGGGCGAAGGGGGTTCAAGTGGAGTGACCTCTTCCGGTATTTTCTAAAGCTCTGACTCATGGAGGAGGTCACTACTTCAGACTCTTCAAATTAAGAGAAGACAAAAAGGTGGGAGTGATGGGTGGAACACAGACGAGAGAGTGAGACAGAAATAGAGCCGAGCCGTCTTCATTGTTCTCGGTTCTTCTTCATTTTTCTACTCAAACTCCAAAGGAGAAACCATCTTTCTTCTCTGGTGCTGTTGCTGTCTGTCAATTAGGATGCCAAAGCCTCCACATCATCAGAGCAGAGAGCCCTCCCTCTCCCCTCTGTTCGCCTCTTGCTGCTTTCTCTTGAAAGACGAGCAAAACAGAAAGACAGACAGTGCGTGCTTTGGAGCTTTGTAGGCAATAAGTCATGGAGGATTCAGATGACAGAGTTTCTAAGACACTAAATAGTGATGATGCCACCAAAACAAAAACAAAAAAAAAAGAAGACAAATCATGTTTGTCTGCAGCTGATTCCATGGCAGCATTCCCCCAGTGAATGTTTACAGCTTTGTCAGGAGCTGCAGTGCTACAGGAGAAGACCATGCTGCAAAAGCATCACTTAGGGTTATTCCTGACATAGCAACGTTGCTGTGGCAACAGGCCCGAGCACGAGAGAGAAAAAGAGAGAGAGAGAGAGAGAGAGAGAGATACATGTATACATTTCTAAAAATATTCCAATAAACACTTAATTCCTCAAAAGAAATGACTAATCAAACCGCATTGTTTCTAGATTCTTTTTGAAGAGGAGTTTCTCGTTGCTGTGTTTGCATTTTTTTTTTTTTTACCCAAATCTTTAAAATAATGACCAACACAGTCAGTGCGGTGTTATTTTAGAGCTGCGGGGAGGCGCGTTGGACAAGAGATTACTGTAGGAATCCCGGGCTGACTGCACGACGCAGCTACAGGTGTTAATGCACAATGGATCCGAGGATCGTCATCCCAACGTGGGTCAGTCCGTCAGTGGGCACTTGGAGGTCGGACCCTTTTGGTAGTGATGCCGGGCAGAGGTAGGGCCACATGGAGCAAAGTTCCTCTGTACGTGCGCATGATGTCCTAATGTCAGTGGAGGGGGAGCAGGGCGCGCTGAATGGGTACCACAGTGTGAGAAGTTTCTGCTGTTATTATTATTTTTCGTTTTTCGACTGAGAATAATTGCAGTTATGCAATACACTTGCAGATGAAAGACGGAGGAAGCAAACAACGTGCGCTCGCTCTGACCGATTTGATAAGCGCGCCCAAAAACTGCTGAGATGCACAGAAACGCCTGTTTATATAGTCAAAGCTTTATCTCTTTATTTATTTTACAACTTCTGTGGTATCAAATAGAGCTGCAGCTAACGAGTGTCATCATTCATTGTTGTCGTATTGTTTGGTTCTCACAGCAGCAGAACATGGTGAATCTCACGATTCCCAAAGTGACTCATTGAAATAATGTTGTGCAGCCAACATTTCAAACTCAAAAGAACTTTTCTGTCGGTATGATCTATAAAAGGTCAGAAAGTGCCAAAAAAAAATGTTGATCTCAAAAAGTCCAATGTGGTGTCTTTTATTTTTTTATTTAAAAAATATTCATTTTACTGTTACATAAGAAAATAAGAAAACAGAAACTATTTATATTTTTGGAATCACAACCAGTGACTATTGAGCATGCTTGCCTAAGGATAAAAAAAACTAATTATTTTTAGAAATAGTTGTTAGTTCTGTTTAGTTCTGTTCTGTTTAATTAGAGTTTCATTAAGGGGCTGTAACTAATGATTATTATGATTATATGCCTATAGCTTGTTTTGGCCAAGTACAAAATATATTCTTTTTACTATCATATGAGACAAATAAACGCAGGAAATCCTCTCCATTGGTAAGCTAGAACCAGGTAATATTAGGTCATTTTCAATGAAAAGGGATAGGAATTAAAAATTGATGAATTTTCTGTTGATTGACGAATTGATTAATAGACTGATTATTTCAGCTCTGTAAAAGTTACAGTTTACCTTTTGCTGTCAGAGCAGCCTTTTATTTTTTTCTGTTGGTGATGAACACCTTGCAGTTAATTGATTTGATGAGAGCAGGCCTGTTTCTGAGGTACAGAATGATTACACTTGTAGAACTTGCTAAGCCTCAATTAGTCATTTTAAAAGATCTGATTACTCCTTGCACGTCTTATTGCCTGAAACTCTGATGTGACACTGCAGTATGACTAATGTCAGACCACTTCACCTTGTAATTGTGTGCTCAACAGGAGCTGATTATGGGTCATTACTCCCACCATTGTGTATGCGAGTGTGTGTGCGTGTGTGTGTGTGGGTGGAGGGGTGAGACACAGAGACAGACAGGCAGAGAGCAATCTGTAGGACCCTGTTACGAGACATCCACCTCTCAGCTGAAGTGTCTTTACCTCCAGAGCGCATCTCTGCCCTGCTGCTGGCCAGCTGTTTTCTGATCTCATCACAGAGGATTCCTCTTTCAGAGCTCTTTGTTTCGTCGCTGAAAGGTTTTCTCCGCTCTCTCGTGCAGTTTTATCACAGGGCAGACCTGAAACAGTGTTTGCAGCGCACACCAAGGGGATGTCGGTGCATCCAGCAGTCCACACTGCCTTTTCCCCCCCACTGTGAACCTTTCAGCCTCGAGTTGAAATTTAGGATTACTGCAACAGGAGCAGCTCAGCCTCAAATTCTTCTAATCTCTCTTATGCTTGCACTGTCTTTTTATTTTTAACTTCTCTAATGTAGCACTGTGAAGACTGTATATTAACATTAGCATAAAGATGTTCTGTGTTTCCTAGCTACCTACTCTATAAGTTATCCTCTCTGACTCATTTTTCTGCGTCTGTACTTTGCCGTGTCTTACAAATGAATGTCCAACATGTAGTATTCTTTCACAATGAATCCAATATTATTCTATCAAATTCCATCCATCTATTCTCATCAGCTTATCTGGCGTTTTGTGGCAATGGCAGCAGGCTAAGCAGGGCACTCCACATGTTGTTCTCCAACACTTTTCAGCTCCTCCTCGGGTATCCGTAGACATTTCCAGACCAGTTAAGATGAATAATCCTTCCAGCAAATTCTGGGTCTGCCCCAGGGTCTCCTCCCGGTTGGACTTGTCTGGAAGTCCTCCAAGGACAGGCGCCTGGGAGGCACCCTAACAAGATGACCGAACCACAGCCACTCTTTGGCTCCTTTATTTTAAGCTGCATGTCCTAAAGTAACATCCAGCTGTCTTATGATTGGGAACAAAATGAGAGGCAGGTAATTACCAAACCCTCCTCGGGCAGATGATTAGAAAAACAACATTATGAATATTCATGCTGCGTAAAATTTCATACTTTAAAAACTATTTTGAACAACATCTGCGTGACCCGCTGTGTTTGTGCTCCTGAGTGTTGTGTGACGGTTCCCGTGCTTCTCTTCCCTGTTAGGGTGCAGGTTGAGTTTTATGTGAACGAAAACACCTTCAAGGAGCGTCTGAAGCTTTTCTTCATCAAAAACCAAAGATCAAGTAAGTGGATGGTGCAGGCTATCTTCTCACGTCTCTACAGTTTTTTCAATTGTGCACTGGAAGTCTGTTAAAGGACAACACAAAAAAAAAAGTAGCCCCATTTGTGCCCAATGAGACCCAGATGCATAGAGATCCCATGAGTTTCTTGCTTAGCAACCATGCATTTACTATGCTGCACACATGTAAGCGACAAAGTCACAATAAATCCCTCTTTTGCTTTAGTGTTGTTTGTAGTGAGTATTTGTTTGGAAAATGGGTCCTTCTCTCATCTTTAGGTCTTAGGATCCGTGTGTTTAACTTCTCCCTGAAGCTGCTCACCTGTCTGCTGTACATCATCCGAGTGGCAACAGACAATCCCGGTCAGGGTGCCAGCGCCAGTCACAGCGCGGGGCAGCAAAACGCTCCCAGTGGCAACAGCAAATGGTTTGTTTGCACTAAGAGAAGAGCCTTTTTGTCTCAACACACAAACAACAGTGGAGTCTGAAAAAATCTAAAAAGTCAATAATTTGCAAAGAGATTATTTAAACAAACTGTTTTGCAACCAACAGCAATAACTTTTTGACTGGTCTGTCAATAAGTATTTAAACATTTTAAATCATAATTTTATCATAATTTTACATTTCAGACAGGCGAGCAGGAAGATTTAAGAGACTGATGGATTTCCTAGTTTGAATTGTATAAAATCTAATGTAAGAACACTACTTTAAGTGCATCATTCTGTATCATTATTCTACAGTGTTGACTGCCAGTGGAACGGATCAGTGCAGGACAGAGAAATTAACTGGTAAGTAGAAGGTTGCGATTTATGTTAATAGGGGCAAATTAGTAGAAAATTATTATGTAGCCTCTAGAAGGAGCAATATTCTTAGCGTGAGATCAATGTTTGACACATTGTCATATGACATGATGTCTTACTTTATTAATACCAATCTAAAGGTATAATAGTTGACAAGTCTTATTTTGACTGTATTTATCTCTCATTGATGGTATAATATCAGATAATAATGCTTATTCTCCAATTTAGTGGGTTTTTATTGTAAACTAACTGTTAATAAAAGAGAGCTCTGTCTGACAGGGCCTTGATCTTCTGGGTGGATAGAAAAGTTCCCGTCTGGGCCATTCAAGTGAGTCACATCAGAATATATACAGAGAAAAACAGCAAACTCTCATGAACTGAGGGACAGTGTGTGAACTGAGGTGATTTATTCACCTGATCTAAACTACAGATGCTTGACCATCTGATCAAACATGAAAGAACCGGCAATGTGAGTTTGTGTTCATTAGATTCTGTTTTGGTTTGTGCAGGTGATTGTGGCCATCATTAGTTTCTTGGAGACTATGTTACTGATGTACCTGAGCTACAAGGTAAGACACGCGCGCGCGCACACACACACACACACACACACACACACACACACAAAATAAACATACACAGGCTTCAAACAGTAAGACAGTTAGCACAATTAGTCACATACAGTCTGTGAGATTGACAGTCCATAAGTGGCGTAATTAGAAGGAGCCATTTGTCACAGCTACATTATGGATAGATGGTAATTACAGGATCTGGTTGAGGTGAAGGATTAAGTGGTCGCGGAAAGTGACAGTTGAGAAATGTATATCTGCAGTGACTCACTGTCTATTGTGCGCTTACAGGTGAAACTGTTAAAATTTCCGTGCATGTTTTTAATTTTAAGGGGAACATTTGGGAGCAGATATTCCAGGTGTCTTTTCTTCTGGAGATGATCAACACTGTTCCGTTCATCATTACGGTAAAACTTATAAAAAAATCATAACGCCACTAGATCTAAACTGTGTTCCACTTGAGCACGGACTGTTTAAATGTGTCTCACTTTCTCAGATCTTCTGGCCTTCAATAAGGAACATCTTCATCCCCGTGTTTCTCAACTGCTGGCTCGCCAAGTGTGCTTTGGAGAACATGATCGTGAGTGAAGAAAAACAGTTGCTTAATTGTTTGCAATCAACATTTTAATGACTTTGTCAAGGCAGGAAGCTCTGAGTCACACTATGCTGGGTCCGCTGACAGTTAGGCTATTACAACCATCACATTTCGCTGCTCTGATCTATAAAGGCCCTCATGCTCACAGTCATTCATCCTGCAGCTGCTGTTGGCAACAACACATCCTTCTCCTGCGTTGGTTCTGCACTGATTGTGTGTACCCTGGAGGGCTTCCATTGGGGGATTATTTGCAATCCTCTCTGCACTTTATCATGGTCTTCTGTATTTCATGGTGTTTGGCTGTATTGCTGCAGCAGGAAGCATCCACGAGTAGAACCACACTGCCACCCCCATTTGCATATGAGATGAATGAGCAGAGAGAACATTTGATAGGTTCAAGTTGATATATTTATTTTACATTAGTAGAGTTGCATTTTTAGCATCAAATGTTAAAGTTTGCTGTTGTTATCGGGTAGAATGATGTCCACAGAGCAATCCAGAGGACCAACTCAGCCATGTTCAACCAGGTCATCATTCTCATCTGCACCCTGCTCTGCCTGGTCTTCACTGGGTGAGGCTACTTCTTTAAGGATTCTTTAAAGCAGTTTGTGAGGTTCTTCTGTTTTTCTTTTGTGTGAAGGATACTTGAAAAAGAAAAAGAAAAGCAAACTATATTTAATTATTCAGTTCAGGTCTGTTATTAAATTATAGTGTAGGTTGTATCTGATGTTATATTTGTATCTGACTCCATCACAGAGGTGCTGATACAGCACAAGAAATATATATTTTAAGCTTTGTAGGTTCCAGAGCTTTTGTATATTTCACTAGAGACAAGTCTATGATAGTCTACATATTTATTATAGTGTATGGCTTGTTGAGCGACCAATCTCAGCATCATAAAAGTTAAATGAAGATTGGTAAATGTTGGTGGAACTTTCCTTCAGGTCCATAAATTCCAAATAATTTATTGGGAAGTTTCAAGGAAAGAAAGAATCAAATGCTAAGATAACCTTGAGAGTAACCTAGCTGACTTCAGGTCAGTTGAACATGAAAAAATGTTCAACTTTTTTACTGGCAAAGAGAATTTTCTAAAATTAGATGAATAATTGATAAATATTTTTGTGTTTAAAAGGCAACTAATGTTACTAACTAACCAACTACTAATATAACGATCCTTGTCTCTTTTCTCCCTGTTATCAGTACCAAATTACATAGTTCTGTGCAACAAACTCTCAAGAAATGATTAGTAAATAGTGGAGCTGTCAATAAGAAATAAAGGGAACAGATAAACCAAAAACAGGAAAAGGAGTGGAGAGTAAATAATCTTGCAAAAGAAACATTATAGGAAAGATCAAGTTTTAATTAGCAAACAAAAGGAAATTAGAAGATTTCTTTAAATTTTTTACCAAGTGAACAGAGAAATAAGGGAGAAGTATCGAGCTTTCAATTTCTTTTTGCATGCATTTTGTGTAAATAATTATTAAACATTACACTTACAGTATATATTGCTTTTATCCAATGTGCTTTATAAGGCTTTTGCTGCTCATTCACCCACTCACGCACACACTCACAAACTGATAGCAGTGAGCAACCACGCAGTGCGCTGGCCAACCATCGGGAGCAAATTTGGGTTCATTGTCTTGCCCAAGGACACATCGACATTCCTCATCAGATGGCCTATTACTGCTTTATGTTTCTGTGTTGTGTCTGTTTGTACACATGGTTTATCTAACCTGTTCTACACAGCACATGTGGAATCCAGCACCTGGAGCGAGCAGGCAAAAATCTCTCCCTCTTCAATTCTTTCTACTTCTGCATTGTCACCTTCTCCACCGTGGGCTTTGGAGACGTCACCCCCCGCATATGGCCCTCCCAGCTGTTGGTGGTCATCATGATCTGTGTGGCTCTGGTGGTGTTGCCTTTGCAGGTAGAAAGATGCTGAAATAATCTTTGGTAACTTCTGAATGTTCCTGTGTGAAGTCTAGTTTCACTGAGTTTGTTGCGTGTCAGTTTGAGGAGCTGATCTACCTGTGGATGGAGAGACAGAAGTCTGGAGGGAATTATAGCCGCCACAGAGCGCAGACAGAGAAACACGTAGTGCTGTGTGTCAGCACACTAAAGATAGACCTGCTCATGGATTTTCTCAATGAATTCTACGCCCATCCCAGACTGCAGGTACCAGACAACACTAAATAAGCACATGCATTTTTATACTGAAGAAGTGTGGACATACATTCTGATAAGTGTGTTTCCAAGGCTATGTTAAGGGAAAATACCTCTTGTGATTCAGAAAAGACAGTAATTGAGACACACAAGGAAAGCAAAGTCCTCTACATGGATCCCCATGTGTTCCACAGTTGATGCTAAAGTGGTTCTTGTGTGATCTTAAAGGATTACTATGTGGTGATCCTGTGCCCAAGTGAAATGGACCTCCAGGTGAGGAGAGTGCTGCAGATCCCTTTGTGGTCTCAAAGGGTCATCTATCTACAAGGATCTGTTCTCAAAGACCAGGACCTGCTAAGGGCCAAGTAAGTGACATGTTCTAAAGAGAAGGACAACTTCACATATTGCACTGATTGGACTAATGGGAGGTGCTATAAGAAAACATTATCACCATGGCTTCTAGCACCAGCAGGTCAAAGATGACACTTGTCCAGTTAAATATCTCAATGTCTACTAGATTAATCACCACAAAACTTTGTATAGGCAATCAGGATTTAGAAAGAATAGATAAAAACTAAGATTGAAAGAAAGATATGAAATAATGATAATAATCATATTTATAAATAACTGATAAAAAGGGGAGCAAATCAAATGTAACTTTATGAGGTTATACTCTTGTAGCACATTCTACTCTTCATGTAAAGTTAGGTGAAACAATAACTACATAAACAACTTTAACTGAAGTGATACAACATCCTTGACATAAAAAACAGCAGGTTTTGTGTGATGTGGCATGGTTAAGGGTAGATATTTCAGGTAAAAAAGTTAAACTGAAGTGGGTGATAAATGGAGCACATGCCCTTTGCCCATGCAAAACCAGCTGTGGCCAGGATGACTATAAAACCAGTATAACATGGAGCAAAGATTAGCAGCTAAGTAGTATGACAGACAATTTTTAGGTAATGTGAGGAGTGGTAAGGCTCAAGTTAGCACTAACTGGCAGAAGTTCACTCTTGCTCAAATTTGACTTGCACTCACAAAGTGTGAAAGGGGGTCTGAAATGTCTGAAGGAGCAGGTCATCTGCATACAATGAGATTTATTGTCCAGGTCCACCTCTGGTAATGGCTGTATTATTTGGATTTGTCCTGAAGGAGATAGCTAATGGTTAAATAGCTACCACAAACACTAACAGTAACAGTAGTCTCTCAGTTTTGTTGCTGATTTGCTATGTGACTAGCAAAGAATTTTCTTCACCATACACATCCAGCTGCTCTGAGAAATTATACTGATTTGTCTAATTGCTATAATAGCTATAATTAAAGGTGAAACATCATTTAATTTTACCAATAGGCCTACTTAAAAGAATTGTAGATCTTAGTGATTGGCCTGAGCAGTAGCTACATCATTTTAGAGGATGAGGAAGGGGTCTGAGATGTTTACTTAAATGCACTATGTTGTTATTCCTGATGCCTCGAAAAAATAAAGAAAGCTTAGCAGATTCCTGCGATAGTCCATCTGACTTTGCAGCATGTACCCATAGTGGATGCTAACATTATTCTAATTTGCAAATTTGGCAGGTATAAATAATTAAGCCATTAAACCATCATGAGTAGGATAGGAATCTCTATTCTTTCAGTCCTTAATGTCACCTTAATGCCATTAAATAGGCCTGTCAGAGCTGTTGTGCTGCCTCATACTCAGACAACATTGTGAATATTCATTCAAGCTATGCCCATTTCTTTTGAGACTCAGCTCTGAAATGGACCACTTTTGTCTGAGCAAAGCAAACATAATTTTTCTGACAATTTTAAGTAATGAAAGTGTTTTGAATTAGACTACATGGTAATTTTTAACCCTGATTAAAGGACTGAAAAACCTGCTTGAATCTGTATGTCAAGTCAAACTTCTTTTTGTAGCCGTCATCACATGCATGTCTCCAAGTACAGAGGTACAGCCAAGCACAGAGGGAAAATAAAATGGTTGACCTGTATGTGTGAAATCCTGACACAAACAGTTTACCTGTCATTGCTAGTGGTACACACCCATTGAAAACAGTTAATATGAGGCTCTCTGGAAATTTTAGAAACCTTGCATTACTAACTGAGGGTATACCAGGAACTCAAGAAGTCAGGATATCTTCGCCTCTCGTGCTTCAATTTGACCATTCTTTTAAAAAAAAAAAAATCTCTCTCTTTTAAATAAAAAAGATCAAACTGAAACAACAAAAAACAGAGACATAAAAAAGCACACAATAGTCCTGTGCCATGAGGTATGGAACACCTTACACCAAACACCAAAGAATTACTTTTATAAAATTGATTATATAACTTCACTGTTGTATACATTTGGCAGGGTTGTAAAAGTAGAGGACTGGGTGTGTGTCGAGCTTACATCGTGCATCTGGCACGATTTCAAATCCTCCCACACTTGTTTTGCATTCTGCACTCTCCTGGCTGCGTTAATCATATGCAAAAACAGCTCCACATTCACAGCACATATACAGTACAGCACAGAGCATTTCAGGTTAATCTTTGTGCGACTGTTAAGTTAAAGTTAAATTAAATATTGAATCAAAGGACGTTGCTGGGATCTCCTCTGACGAGGCGAAGGTCATCTCAGTTGACTTTTGATTGGCCGACTCTTTTGTTGCAGGGATTTGCGATTCTGCTGATTTGTACTTGAGAAGTGTGCTTTTGTTGTTGTTTACTGTATTTTGACTTTGTTCTATTATTTGTCCACCTGTTTCGCTGCTGCAGAATGGATGACGCAGAGGCTTGTTTCATTCTAAGCAGCCGTAATGAGGTGGATCGCATGGCTGCGGTAAGAGGAGCAACAAATACTGTCTGTCTCTCTCTGTCATACCTCTGTCAAATTATGACTTGTCATTCACTTGATTACAAAAACTCAAGTCATCAATGCTGTCAGGCACAAAGGCACTTATTACTATTAATTAAAGGGGATTCATTGGAAAAGGTAAGAGTGAAAATGCATTAACTTTGACTGTTTCCTCCCAGGATCATCAGACCATCCTGAGAGCCTGGGCAGTGAAGGACTTTGCTCCAAATTGCCCTCTTTATGTCCAGATACTCAAACCTGAAAATAAGTTCCATGTAAAATTTGCAGGTGAGAGTTTTCTTAATCTGTCTCTGTATAATGCTCATTTGCTTTCTGCCATGCTTAAATCTATGAAGCTACAATCATTGTTTTTATTTTAATGATGGATCGCATGGCTGCGTGTGAGTTTTAAAGTGTCTTTCAGCATCATTTTCTGCAGCCTCCATCGCTCTCTGCTAAAACCAGATAGACAGAAGAGCCAGATATTTTGTTGATGGAGACTAAAACAGAATTAAAATGAAAGGAGAGCTAGATTCATATTGAACAGATCAAAGCAACGTATCTGTCTCTCTCTTAACACTTCACCAGAATGCAAATAAGCATATTTTCTATAATATCAAACTATTCCTGTAAAATTCCCGTAAGTTTTCCGGTGTAACTCATGATAATATACCTTCTATATCTTAGACAATGCTTCTGATGGGCTCATTTGCTCCTTTTCAGATCATGTTGTGTGTGAGGAGGAGTTCAAGTACGCGATGTTAGCCCTCAACTGTGTGTGTCCTGCCACCTCCACCTTGGTCACGCTCCTTGTGCACACTTCCCGTGGACGGTCAGGCAAAACCTCAGGCGTTTTGATTTTTTCTCCTAGTGTGATTGCAAAGTTCAAATGTATTCACGTGTTCATGTCTGCTGATGTATATGCAGTTCCAGTGGGACTGGCACAGAGAGGTGAATAAGGACAAGCGAAGACAAAAGTCTTAGTTCATTGTGTGTCATTGTGAAAAACGGCAGGAAGTACAGAGAGTACATTAAACAGGCGGCACCATCATGGATATTGTTGGATGGGGTCTCTGTAAAACGGTGTGAAAAGCTCTCCGGAGGAAAATGATTTCTCACAGCATGCCAACGGATCTAAACCGCATAAAAGGAGAATCAATGGGCCCCAGCACTTGCTGTGTTCCTGACAACTCTTTAGAAAGAGAAGCTTTGTGTGACGTACAAAGACGTACAGGACTTCATTCACACACATGCATGTGAATGTCTGATATAGTTGTCTGACTATGCATGAAGGAGTATGTTCATGCAAAGATGTGTTTAATGTGTATTTTTACAAAGTACATGCATTTTTGTGCATTTCGGTGCACAAATTTAGAGATGTGCAGATCATCAAGAATGTTCGGTGAGAAGTAAGTTTAAAAGGGACAAGGAGATACTGATAATAATGAGCATATAATTTTGTCTTTAACAATGAGTGACAGTGTGGAAGCCAGAGAGTGCGAACTTTATTAGTCATCTTAAGCACTAAGAAGCAAGTATGTAAACTGGGGTTGATCTCAGCATCTCTTGTAGCCCATTAAGCTCCATCAAAGTGCTTGAGCAATTACTGTAATTACCGGAAGTCATTACAAAGGAACTATTAGAGCCAAGCAGACTGATTGACAGATGGATCAAGCTGTCTGCTTTCACCAGAGAACTCAGTAGAGCCAGCACAACCTGAAGGGTCTGAAGGGACGCAGGGAGAAGAGATGGAGACTAGATGTTCTCAAGCATATGTGGTGCATTTCTAACTCTTTTAAAAGGTATCAGGTTTGCTGATTCATCCGATGTTTGATTGTATTTTCCTTCAATGAATGCAGAGAAGGACAGCAGTCTCCGGAGCAGTGGCAGAGGATGTATGGATGTTGCTCCGGCAACGAGGTCTACCACATCCGACTGTGTGACAGCAAGTTCTTTGGAGAGTATAATGGCAAAAGCTTCACATACGCCTCCTTTCATGCTCACAAGAAGTGAGTTGACATGTAAGCTAAAGCATCTCCCTCAGATGCTGCAAAGTTGAAAATGTGGTGAAACATTTTCAGGGGTGGAACATGCAGTACTTTGTTACTGTTTGCTCGTGTGGTATCACCTGGTATCATCTTGTATAATCAAGTCCTGCACCAATGCATTATAATTCCCTTGAGCCATACATATGAGTCATACATATGTTAGATATTTTCCTCAAGTATATACTAACAGCCAGTATGTGACATGCAGGTACGGCGTGTGTCTGATTGGTATAAAGAGGGAAGACAACAAGAGCATTTTGCTGAACCCTGGGCCACGCCACATTATGGCTGCCACAGACACTTGCTACTACATCAACATCACCAAGGAGGAGAACTCCGCCTTCATCTTCAACCAGGAGGGAGAGGAGAAAAAGAGGAAGGGCCGCACTACCGGGGGACTCTATGACGGACCCTCACAGCTTCCTGTGCACAGCATCATCGCTAGCATGGGTGAGGGGATGAGGAGAGCGTGATAAACTGCTCTTGTTGATGAATATGGATAGACTGTGGAGACACTGTTGATTTGAAGCTCAGCTGAATGTGATTTACAGGCACCGTTGCCATGGATCTTCAGAATACGAGTCCACCTGACGCCTCAGGTGGTAAACTGGTCCCACCTACTGTAAATGGAACAGGGGGGCGCCGGCCGAGCATCGCTCCAGTTCAGGAGATTGCAGATTCCTCCTCAATTCTGCCATGTGACCTCCTCAGTGACCAATCAGAAGATGACTCCGTCTTCACAGATGAGAAAGGCCACTCATCTACTGAGTAAAGTTTCTGTCTCTCTATATGAACATCAATACTCATATTATGAAAACCTAACCACAAGGAGACAAGAAAACTACAAATATAATCTCTTAAAATTAATTTGAGCAACAGTTACTGATTGGTCTACTGTAATTATGAAAAAAGTTGTCTATCTCCCACTGATGGAAAGTAACAACAACAAAATCTTGTACATGTATTTTTATCATATTTTACTTTATATTCCTACATCACTACAGTTCAGAAGAGAATAATGTGGTTTTGCTCAGCTGCACTTACTAAAATGCTAGTTATAGAGATCTGTTCATTGAACTGTAAAATAATTTTAACTACATGATTTACATTTTCCTGAAAGTCCTTTTACTTTAGACATTTTTAAGTATATTTTACATAAACATCTGTACTTTTATGCAAGAAAGACTTTACATTCAGGACTTTGCATGCAATGGAATATATTTACATTGGTAGGTAAAAGCTGTAAATACTTCATCACCACCACTGGTACTGCTCTATTTTCACATACATTTGTTCGTCTTTGCTTGAACTGTATAGTACGCAAGTCACGTTTTGACATGTATCTTAAACCTGATTGTGCCACTTTTGTATAAACTGATGTTAAAGTCTTAAATTCAAACTGGCCTTTACTTGCAAAATGCAAATTAAGCACAGTCACACATAATCCAGTTTAATTTATTTTGCATTATGCAACCTTCCAAAATATCTGACAAAAACAAAACAAAATATTTTCCCTACCTGTTAGCACTCTGGGAATAGTTTAACCAGCATGCAGTTGAACCTGAATGCACCATTGTCTAATTACCAAGGTAACATTTATTAATTGAATTGAATTAATTCTGCATATTTTGACAATTACCTCTAAACAGTCTCTTAACCTCTAAGTGGTTTAACACTGGAAACCAGCTTTAACCTTCTGTTTTCCTTTAAAACTACAACAAGAAAACCTGACAAATTCTTTTAACACAGAATGTTTCCATGAAATGTGTCATTTATGCTTTTTGGATTTGTTGGCAGGTATGTGAAAGGTTATCCCCCTAACTCTCCGTACATTGGGAGCTCGCCCACCTTGTGCCATCTGTTGGCTGAAAAAGCCCCGTTTTGCTGCCTACGACTGGACCAGGTGGGCAGTCGCTGTTCCTCGAACTTAGTCACTAAATTACTTACTGCCTCCATCATTCCTTCCATTCCCTCCCCCCTCTCTCTGTCCTTCACTTCATAATAGCAAACCTAAAATACCTTTCCGTCTTTGTTTTTTTTCATCCCCATGCAGGGTTGCAGGCACAACAGTTTTGAGGATGCAAAGGCATACGGTTTTAAAAACAAGCTTATCATTGTGTCTGCTGAGACTGCAGGAAATGGTCTCTATAACTTCATCGTGCCTCTCCGAGCTTATTACAGACCCAGGAAAGAACTCAACCCCATTGTGTTGCTGCTGGATAACCCGTGAGTTCATTTTAACACACACACACATACACACACAGCGTTCCTTTTCTTCCCCGTCACTCTGTCCTTTAGCTTTTCACGCTGGGAAACATTATGTATGCTAAAAGCTCATGTCAGCCCTGCACTTAGGACAAGGCTGTGGAGGTGGAACTCCATTGTCAGTCCTGATGTTAGGCTCCTGCTGCTGCTCACAGTGACGGTGTGCTTTGAGCGACAAAGAAAATAAAAAAAAAACGCTGCACTCTGTAGCTGCAGACAGTAACCATAGCAACTTGCTTTGCCTTGAACCTGAATGATATATATTGCTACAAGGGGAGAAAGATGAAGAAAATGATTTCTTTGGTGAACACCAAGCAGGCTTTCATTGACAACCCTGATGTGTCCCTTTTCAGCCCCCACATGCGAGCTCTCAGGACTTACAGAAACACGCACTTAACAATAAACTCTCTCCCTCCATGCGGGTCTCTCTCCCTGCTTTGCTATCGCTGTTGCACACACACACACACAAATACAAACACCCACACACTTGGATACGTAATTCAGGCACTTACGACAGCCTTGGGTCTCTAGTCAGCAGGACTGGGCAGATGCATAAAGCAATTCCGTCAGGGGTGGTGATGGTTGAGGACAGGCAGTAATACAGACACACAAAGGAGGGACACCAACCATAACATTTTATTTACATTACACTGCAAGTTACGTGTGTTTTTGAGCAAAATTTCAAATAAAAGAAAAGAAAAGAAACGTTGCAAGGCTAAAGTTTATCCTGAGTATTAGCTTTTTTTAACTATATTCAAGGCTTACTTCAAGAAAGTCACTATCTTACATTTTTCCTCTCTGAATTGCCCAGTCAGTTTCTTTTATTCTTTTATTTTATTCACCAAGCAATTTGTTGTGTGGTTTTGAGGATGTTATAAAACAACATGGAACTCATTTTCTAACATATATGTTTCCTGTAGGCCAGATAATCACTTTCTGGAAGCCATCTGCTGTTTTCCTATGGTCTACTACATGGCTGGGACCATAGACAAGTAAGTCAAAATAACCTTCTTCCTTCTATTATCATTGTATTATGTTGTACATTTGTTTTCTCATTAAATTATATTGAAGAGAAGTTTGTACTTCATTGAGATTAAATCGGATGTGCAGGGAAATTGATGTCAGCTGTTGTTATGCCCATTGTTGTTTTTGTGTGTGTGTGTCAGTCTGGACAGCCTGCTGCAGTGTGGCATTATCTACGCCGATAATTTGGTTGTAGTGGATAAAGAGAGTACAATGAGTGCCGAGGAAGACTACATGGCTGATGCCAAAACTATTGTCAATGTACAGACAATGTTCAGGTAATTAATCAAACTTTATCATCATCATATTTTTAATGCTATTAATTTTATAACATCTGTTTAACATGAAATTGTTGAGTGTACACAAGCCCGCACTGGAAACAACATTTGGAAAACAGCAGTATTGCTAAGATGATATTGAACGCTTGGCAATAAATTGTGATATTTAGTCTCATCCTCTGACTCTGGCTCATCTATTTCCTCTTTCTTTAATCACTTTCTCTCTTGTTCAAGGTTGTTTCCCAGTCTCAGTATTATCACCGAGCTTACTCATCCCTCCAACATGAGATTCATGCAGTTCAGAGCAAAGGACTGCTATTCATTGGCCCTCTCCAAGCTGGAGAAGGTAAGACATAACAAGAGTAGTGTGCATTATGATCACGAATTGTGAACACAAGATGCAGAAAATAGTATTTTTTCTGTAGAAGTATCTTGCCTTCACACTATTGTCATGTTTGCCATTTCCACCTGACTTTCTTCAGAAAAATGACAGACCTTTAAATGCTGATGACCCTGGCTCTCCCCCACAGAAAGAGCGCGATAAAGGCTCCAACTTGGCCTTCATGTTTCGCCTACCCTTCGCTGCAGGCAGAGTGTTCAGCATTAGCATGCTGGACACCCTGCTGTATCAGGTTGGTACACACCTACAGCCAAGCACCTCAGATGACTCTTTTAAATACCAGACGAAAGAAATGAATGCGTCTTAAATCAGCAGAGAAACAGTATCACCTGAAGAAACAGAGCGGCATCACTACTGTAAAGCAAAAGTGCCCTCTTGTGTTCAATCATTGATAGAAAACTTCATGCTTCAAGTTTCTTCATGTCCACTGGGTTTTTTCTGTGATTCTGTCAGTCTTTTGTGAAGGACTACATGATCCTTATTGCAAGGCTGCTGCTGGGGCTGGACACCACTCCAGGATCAGGATACCTCTGTGCTGTGAGTTAGATGGAAATAATGCATAAGAAGCAAGAAATGATCTGACACAGAGCCATATGGCAGGTCATCTAATCTGACTAATAGTTCATCCATTTATCTCTTTTTGCAGATGAAAGTAACGGAAGAAGATCTGTGGATCAGTACTTATGGCAGACTGTTCCAGAAGCTCTGCTCCTCTAGTGCCGAAATTCCTATCGGGATCTATCGGACAGAATCCCACATTTTCTCCACTAGTGAGGTGAGATCTCTGAAATGACGCGGTGAGTTGTATAGAGCTAAATCTTCATCTCAAATGCAAAAACGTGTTTAATACAGATGAACTTGCAATCTGTGGAGTGCAGCAAATCTTGCCATATAAAAGATGAAATGAATTATAGAGAAGAGTCTACAGCTACTCATGTGTGCCAATCCATTTAATAGCCGTCATTCTGAAATCATTCAGAGAATAAATGAAAACAAAACAAGTGGATACCACAGACTGTAGGCCTTAGTCTCTGGGAATCATAAATGTGTATATAACATTTCTTGGCAATATATGCAAGAGATGATAAAATATTTCAGTCTAAACCAAAATGGTGGATCGTGAGACATTTCAACGCCTAGAACCACAGCATTACCAAGATTTATAACTAATCCTTCACTTCCTGTCTCCCCACCCCAGTCGCAGGTGTCAGTCAGTGTTGACGACTGCGAGGACACCAAGGACAAGGGGGATGAGTCTCGCAGCAATGACCAGTCAGATCACCCCCTGCTGAGGAAGAAGAGCATGCAGTGGGCACGGCGCCTGAGTAAGAAAAGCGTGAGGTGGCAGGGAGCAAACCGGGACTCGAGCAGGGACCATGCCCAGCGCATCGCTCAGCAGCGCCTCAATCTCTACCGACGCTCTGAGCGGGAAGAGCTGTCTGAGCTGGTCCGCAACCGTATGAGGCACCTGGGCCTCCCCACCTCTGGATATGGTGAGGATGGACACGTGAGCGCTCAAAACTTTCCTCTCCCACATTGTCATGTCTTTGTCTGCTTCAAAATGTGTCTGTTTCTCGTCTAACTGCTGTGTGTAGAAGACCTTACTAATTTGACAGCCAGTGACGTCATGAACAGAGTCAATCTGGGATACCTACAAGGTAAGCGTTTCACTTAGGATCCTAGGGAACTATGAATACACGTGTCACTATTCCAGTTTGCCGGTTGAGACAATGTTTCTGTTTCAGATGAGCAGAATGATCACCAAAACACCTTGTCCTATGTCCTGATTAACCCCTCTCCTGACACCAGGCTGGAGCTCAATGATATTGTGTAAGCGTTATACCTTAATGTTGCTCCCATTGTGCGTGTGTTTTGTGAGCTTTTTAGAAAAAAATCGGAGTCACTCAGGCCTGCTTCCTTGTCACAGCTTGTCTGACTTCTTCACCTACCCTCTCTCTTAGGTACTTGATTCGTTCAGACCCTCTGGCTCACGTCCCGGAGGAGCCTCCTGTCCACAGCAGCAGCCTGAGAGAGAGACATGAGTCCAGCATAGACACCAGAGAGGACACCCAGCTCTGATACCATGCTGACAGTCACTGGTACACTCCTTCATAATCACCCCCTTCAGCTTTTACGGGGGTCTGATTGCGTCCGTGAAGGTCTGATCTGAAAGAGGACAATTTGTGCGACAACGTTCCAGCACTGCAGTCCACAAATGTATTATATGAGTGCCTACTGTTTGGCAGATGACATTTGACGTCATCTGTGACATTTTCATCCACGTGCCACAGGCGCTGTATGTAAGAATAGTGCATTGATGTCTGTGAAAGCTCTCTCTGATGAGCAACCATGGACAAGCTTGTTAACAAATGAATTCAGCTACAGCTGAAGGGTTTTCAATCAGGGCCATCACACCTGCAGTGTCGCCCTTGGTTAGAGTTTCGGAGTGAATTGTAAATTTTATTTCTGCTCTTTTGGATTGTGGCTCCCTCAGGAAAAGTGTTGAACATCAAGATCAGAGATTTTAGGATGCAGAGGTTGGCGGCCTGGGATTTATCCATCTTTTCTTGATTTTTTGGAGATTACTAGTAGTCAGATGCACATGTTGGGCCATACATTTACCTATTTACCACCAATCACATAAAATCAAATCTAACATTCAACACTAAATAAGATATGTGCATTAAAGCTTTCCTATAAAGCCTTTTTTTGTAGCTGATTCATAGAAGTAGTTATTCAGTGGTGTAGAGGTTGTGATTAGTAAGTTATGTACCAACAATGATGGTTACTTACATGTTCGCTACATTTCTTAGTCTGGATGAGGTTTTTGCACTACAATAGCTTAGTTCTACCCTTTAAACAGGCCATGCCATATATTCAGTATTGCGCCATAAAGGATTTATTTGATCTGTAACATATTAATAATCAGAGAACCGTATTGTAATTTCAACACTACTCAGTAAGAATTTGCATATTAATTTACATTTGTGGCTGTTTGGTCAAGGTATGTAGTTCTAAAATGCTACATCCTGTACACAGGAATTTCTGACATTTACTCTTTGACTTCATAAATATTTAAATGTTGAAACTATTTGTACTTGAGTTTCATTTTTTTAATTTGCACATTAAAGTGCTATATTATTTTTGAAAAAGTGTATTGAAACTGTTTTGAGTCGTCTAATCACTGAACTGAACTGAACTGGAAGTATCAAGGTGACAAAACACATGTGTCGATGCAAGAATATGTATTATTAATCAGCCACTTAGCCACTCAGCCATATGGCACAGAGCACAGCCAGAGGTCAAACATGTCATTCTTAATGGAAACATAAACATACTGCATGACCAAATTAAACGGTGAAATAACTGGTGACAGAGAAGTTGACATTAATGGAAATCAGGAGGGAGAACGGGTGAAAAGAAGTCATGTGGACAAAAGAAGGAAGAAGCTGTGTGACTGTGAGATGAGGTCTGATCAGACAACTCACGTAAAAACACCTGTGTGTGGGTGATGGGACTTGATATGATGGTTGTGAAAGAGTAAACAGGAGGAGAGAGAATAGGTGAAGCGGTGTGACCTTTAAGAGCAGGGATATGACTGAAATCACTCCCTATTTACTATATAGTGCACTGTTTACTGTCTGCCACTTTATTTGACTGAAATGTTTGCTCTATAACGCTAAAATGGAGCAGAGCCGTGGTTAAAGCAGCTATAATCTATATTTTTATACAATGCATCAACTGACAATGTGAAAACATGACAGTGTAAGAGGGGTCACTCGTAGTGATGAACTAACAGAGAACAATCACCTGAATCTGCAGCTGCAGTGGTTTTGGTTCATCATTATGTCATTTTTAGCTACAAAAATCAGCAATTTTCAGCAAAAGTGGCTTGAAAAACCCACTGTTCGTTATATACTCAGCACCAAATGATGGACAGACAGGGTTAGCGACTAGCTGGTGAACACAGTGGGAAATTTAGTGGCTAAAGAGCCAGATATCTCCCTCAGGTGATGGTGGAGACCAAAAATAGAACTAAAAGAGAGTGAATATTGTCATGGCAAGAAACGAGACTCCAAATGAAAGTTGCTCTGTAACTGTTCCATAAGTAAATGTACAATAACAAATTTGTCATATCATCTTGATGATATGTCAGTGTCTTATTTCAACATTTTAGGAGCCACGCTTATTCACTTTCTTACAAATTTTCTTGGAATCACCGCAAAATACTGAGCTTTTTTGGGTGACTGGTACTAGTTGCACCTGTTCTTTTCTGTAAGATGCCTGTAATGGAACGGAGTTCTGCCTTGACTGTGTATTAGAAGTGTGAGCGAGTGTATGATTGTGTCTGATTGTGTTGTCGGAACTAAACCGGCTGAACCCACAATGCAGACACAGAACTGGGTGGTTGGGAGACAGATGGGTTTATTAACACCAACGGATAGGTGCAAGGTCAGGGCTTGCGGGAAGCAGGACCGGGGTGGGGACCAGGGAAGACAACCAGGACAGAGAGCAAACATGAGCAAAATCACAAGTAGTCTTGGAGAAAGGAGCCTGAAGTGTACCAAGTGCAACGGACAATCTGGAGAGTGGTGATCTGGGCTGGGCTTATGTAGGCAGGGAAGGAGTGGGTGGCTTGATTGGAGATTGGTGTCAGTTGTGTGTGAATTTCAGGTGTGTGGACGGAGTGGCCTGGAGTAACCTCTGCTCAGGTGGCAGGTAGAGGGAGAAAGGGCAGGGGAGACAGAAACCAACAGGATCCTAACAGATTGTGAAGTTATGTGTGAGAGTAAGTATGGTTTATGATCTAAACAGCCTTACAGACCATTTCTAGACACACTGTTTGCCTCCACCAAATCGAGAGCAGCAGAGAAACAGAACGAGATGTGATGAAAAAGAGGAGAGCGGAACAGAAAGGCAGATGGTCAAAGAAAGAACACAAAAATGCACAGAGACAACTACAATTTTAGGAAGCACACACTTTTCAGAAAACATACCTAGTTGCATTTTTATTAGATCTCTTCAAAATAAATAAACATACAATATAACACAATGAAATAAGACTCATAACATCTCTGAAAGCCTGTAACAGAATAAACCTCAAAATAGTGCTTACTTTTTAGTAAACATAACTTGTACATAATGTACAAAAAATACTACTCAAAAATGTACAAAATGCAGCAAACAAATATCAAGTATTGTGCAGTTTCCTCCCACATTATACCAGCTGCTGACAGTCAGTCATTACAGGGAAATTACTAGAGTTGAGCGCCAGAAGCTACATTGAAATTGTACGTCTCACCAGAGTCCAGTGAGCAGTTAATGAGCAGCAAACAACTCAGTGGCATAGCTCAGTTCATTTTGGTACAGCAAAAGGAGCCAATCAGGGATCTCAGATGGCTCGTACGGGTGGTGGAATATAAATATAAAGTTAATACAATATAATGCACTACTGAAAAGGTATAATGCACTGTGTCCTAAAAGCGCCTCATGTTTGGAATACATACTAGTAGAATTTCCCCCACTGTAAAAACATTATTTTCCTCCATTGTAACAGCAGCGCACATCAGCTCCCAAACTGAAAAAACAAAAAAAACAAAAGTTTTGTTCCTTGTTGCTTCGCTCCATTGTTCAGTTGCATGACAGATGTTTTAAAGCATAATGAATAGAGTGAGAAAACACATTCAGAGCAGGATACACAAGCAGAGCATTGAGCTCTCTCCCTTTTCGCACACTTCCCCAAACACACTTAATAGAAAACAAGACTGGACATTACCACTCACAAACACCCATTCCACACCTACATAAAAAAGTTTGTTCAAACCTCCCTCTTCATAAAAGCACAGACCAGTAGTAATCACTGGTGAATAGTAGGGGCTCTGTATGTGGAGCCCAGGCTAATCAAAGCAGTAGTGTATTTTTTGTCAAGCTTAAATAGCTTTAACTTTACAACACATTATTGAGTGAATGTTCACTGCTTGTCCATAGTTGCACTTAAGTATCAGTAGTATGCTTGCCATTGTAAGTAGATTCAGTTTTATTCGACTTGAGGGTCCATCTCCTTTTCACTACTACATAATCCATCATCAATAGTGCCTAATTAATGTAGGGCGTGCCCACAAATTAAAACATAAAAATGTGACATGCAGAGTAAAAAGCTAACAAGACAAATCGAAAAACAGAAACCGTTGGCAGGTGTTTCATATTCTTGTACTGCCACAGACTGACATCTCTCTCTTTAATTAGAACATCTAACCCTCCTGTCTACTGACATGTTGGTCACAAAACCACACGTCAATCATTTCTGAGATTATTGGGTCCTGCCCAACAGTAGTAGATAGAACAGAAACTATAACAAGTGTCCAGGTGTCTTTGTCACTTCCTCCTTGCACTGCCTGGTCTCTTGACCTGCCAGAGGTGATTGTGGATGGTCAGGGCGTCCACGCTGACCGACACAGTCTTGGCGGGGATGACGGTGAACTGCTTGCGGTCTGAGCTGTACTTGTAGAGCTTGTCGATCATCTTCCGGCTGATATTGCGCGGCCCTGTGCCTGTGAACTTGGTGATCTCCTCTGTGTCCGGTGAGTACGAGTAAATGGCGCG
This sequence comes from Pempheris klunzingeri, assembly GCF_042242105.1. Classification (NCBI taxonomy): domain Eukaryota; kingdom Metazoa; phylum Chordata; class Actinopteri; order Acropomatiformes; family Pempheridae; genus Pempheris; species Pempheris klunzingeri. The sequence goes on along the minus strand of NC_092030.1, from coordinate 16,370,502 downwards.
GAACTGGCAGCCTCCGTCGCGGAAGAGGATGATCAGGTGATTGGACTCACACTTTTCCAGCTCCTGTGATCAAGTGACACAAAATATTATTTGTGAATATGGCAAGTGAAAAACGTAGACGTGAAAATTACAATAAAACTTTTTTTGTCAGTTCACTAATATAATCAGCACAGTTCACTAATAGCTTTACAGGCAATTGACAATAAAAATAATGCCATTGATAAATTACTTTCATATGATCACACTGACCTCCAGAATAGCATTCTTTTGAGACTCATTAACCCTTCCAGCCAGACAGCAGTGAGCGATGGCATTAATGATGATTGGCTTGTTGGACTTGGAGCTCGGCTCCTTGAAGAGTTTAGGACCTTAAACAAAAAGGGTAAAACGATTAATAAGATAAATGCAAGAAGTGTGTAAGTGCTTAAAGAAATAGCTTTGGGAAAGATCTGTACAAGTTAGATGAGACGATGAATACCACTCTCATTTCTGTGCATAAGGTATGGTGCTGTGGCTGGGAGTCGATTAGCTTAGCTTAGCATAAAGACAAGAAGCAGGGTCGGGTGCAGTTAGTTGTTCAGGAGGTCATGGCCCAACCAATAAATAGCTCCAGGACCCTTGTGAAGACCACAAATTGCTAAATGTGGAAATGCTAAATGCTAAGATAATCTGCTGGTGGTTCTGGCTTAATGTTTACTGGACATATAGGAGAGTGGCATAGATCTTCTCATGTAAACTTATTTCCCGTTTATTTAAAATAAGTTACAATATCATCAATGTTTTTCATATTTAGCCTTGGCTTTTCTGATGGTACAATACACATTTCTGCATTTCTGCTCACCATTGTACTCCATTGAAGTGATGGAGGAAGCTATTGAGCCGTTCTCCCAATCCCTGTCCATGTTCCTGCTGGACGCCCTGCTCAGCATAGGAAACGACTCCATGGAGCACACAGATCCAGCCCTGGGAGACACACTTATAGGTCAATCAAATGACTATACAGACACACAAGTTAGGAAGAGATGATCTCCTCTGCACTTGCACACAAAGCCGGAAGTCTCACCTCTGTGACTCCGCCCCTCCAGAGATGACGCTGTCTGCCTCAGTCGCCAACGAGAGCGTCGATCCTAGATGACTGCAGCTTAGATCGGCTGAAAATGACAGAAGGATTTGATGCCAGATACTTAACTAAACAAATTAGCATTGCTGTTACCACACCCATTGCACACCTTTTTTACTTTTATTTTCACATGACTAGCAGTGACCAACATCGATTAATGTATCGTTACTCTAAATACTAACAGTTGATTCAAACAAGGAGCAGAAGCTGCATAATAGCCTAGACAACAAAATGACAATGGATCATAAATAAGTAAGATTCAGCTGCTCTAAAAAGATTGATCCTTCTAGTATGTAATCCACAGCTGATAACCCAAGGGTTTGAGGCATTATCTATTTTTATGGGCTGTGTGTAGCTGATAACACATCATGCAGAGCAGGTTAGAAGGTTCACCTCCCCTGCAGCCTGCTTCTGAGCCCTTCGCTTTGATCAACATGGACACCTTCAGAGAATTACCTGCGTAACACACACGTACACACTCAGAGGATGACAACGAATGTGCAAGTGAACTAAACTGAAAATACACATGTGCGCACACATGATTTACCAGCATGTGGACAAACACACAAAGCTGACAACTAGGCTGACAAAGAATAGATAGCACAATAACATGGAGCACTAGATAGAAATATATGCTGTTTTGAGGTGTTCTTACGTGTGGTGGATCCTTTGGAGAGACTGTTGGACTCTTCACGGTGCAGTGATTTAGGCCTGCTCCTGCGGGACTTGGTGCGTGGGCGAGGCTTGACAAGACCCTGCTCTTCCATCAATGCTTGCTGCTTTCTCCGCAGGTACTCCTGCTTAATCAGCTCTCGTCGTGCCCTCTCCTCCTCCTTACGAATACGATCCTCTTCCGCCTTGCGCCTTGAAGAAAGCGAGAAAGACAGGAAAAAATTCAACGGCATGTCAAAGACACACCCCTGCACACATACTTGCAGACTTAGACAATTCCTAATCCTTACAATTAATTTGTGAGTGCGTGAAACGAAAACGTACCTGATCTCATCACGTTTGAGCTCGCTCTCTCCTTCTTGCTGTTGTTTCCGCAGCCTCGCCTCTTCAGCTTTGCGTTGCTGTTTGAGGAGGAAGGCAGCACGGCGTTTCGCCATTTCATCCTCTGCTTTCTCGTCATCCTGGAAGGTGATCGTCACTGAATTAATATCCATGCTTCCCAGACAGCATTCTTGATATTCCAAATCACAATTTTTACATACAAGTACACACAAAAACGAAGAAATCCCAGATTTTACCTTGAAGAAGAAGCCGAGCACATTCTTCTGATCGCCTTCTGCTGTGCTATCTGTAACATCTGCACTGCCATCCACCAGTGGATCCTTAAACTCTGATAGGTCAACCTCAATCAGTTGACCCCTGGCCCTTGCAGTCTCTTCACCCCCAGCCTCTTTCCCTGAGTTGGCAACATCGTTCTGTTGTTCTGCATCCTGTGAGAGAGGCACTGATGTACTGGAGATGTACGGTGGATCTTGTGACTGAGTTTTGTCTGAGAATCTCCCGTTTCCCTCTACACTGTTGTGCTGGTTGAGGTCATCATGAACTCTGAAGGTGGTGTTTCTCTGAATGCTTCTCTCTTGCCTGGAGCTCTCAAAAATACTCCCTGTCTTCTGGTCTCCGACCGCGTTTTCTCTAGGGGACTGAGCGTTAGACTTGACAGGAGCCGTCTTGCTGTTGTCTTTACTCTGTTTTTGCTCAGAGGCTTTGCTGCGTTGGCTGGAGCTAAGCTTGGGGGGACGGCGAGCACGGGCAGAGTTGCTGCCACTGATGTCTACAAAGTGAACTGCAAAGGATCTGGAGTCTGAGGTAGAGGATGGCGATTGTGTTGTGTTGGGGGTTGTAGAGGATGGTGACGGTGTTGTGTTGGGGGTTGTGCTAGGGCCTGTTTCTACATGTTCTGGAGACACCACACGCTTCATCAGAAGGTCCTGCTGTAAAGAGAGCTGTATCATCTGGTGTTGAATGGAACTGATAGCTTCATTGAGTAGATCTATGGAGTGGGAACACTCAGTCAGGTCAGGTTCAGCCCCATTATCCTGAGACAGGGTGTTCAACCTGTTGTTTCTGTTCATCTGTCCTCCCTCTGTTTGACCTGCCTTTGCCTGGACCTTCAGAGCATCGAGACAGGAGTCGTCCTTGCAGGACTGGGTCTTTGCTCTACTCCTGTCAGCTAGTTCTGAGGTTTCCTGGGAGTGTTTCACGGGCAGGGGAAGTGTGTCACTCTTCCCTCCGCCCTTCTTAACGATGTTTAAGAACGCAGCTTTCCCTAGCTTTAGCCGCTGCCGTGCTGATAAGGTCTCCATCTTCTTTTTCTGATACTCTATAGCACGTCTTTGCTCTTCTAGCTGCATGTGAAGTTGAAGCAGCTCTGAAGGCACTACTGACGGACTCACCACTGTATTCTTCCCCAGCACAGAACTGGGCTCCTTCCCTGGCCAGCCAGAGGTGCAGTCACTCCTCAGTTGCCAGGGTGGGCAAGGGGCAACCTCAGAGCCATCTGGTGTGGTCTTCTGAGAGCTGCTGGTACTTGAGAATCCATCACGGAGGCCAAGTTTAAGCAGCTTTCTCTCCGCAAAGCTGGTCATCTTGACACTGGTGCTGCCTGAAGCGCTGCAGCTGCTCGCCCAGGATATGGTACTGAGGCAAGGGCTTGAGCGTCCACTGCCATCTTCCTTATCATCACGCTCACTAACCTTCAAGTCTTCTCTCAGTTTAGCTGACTCACCCTCTCCTTCTCCAAATTCACACATCCCTCCCTCCTCTAAGTATTTTCCCGTTCCTCTCTTCACCACCTCTTTAGTCAGCTCAATCTGATCGTCCTCCTCATCATCTTCCTCAAGGTCTGCAATGTCAGAGTCAGAGTCATACCCTCCCTCCAGTGCAGATCTGTGTTGGTCTGGCTCTCCTGACAAATGAAGGAAAAAGCCTTGTGAGTGTGCCTTCCCAGATTGAGAGATGCCTACTGAGCCCTCTGTGGGTAGCCTGAGAGAGCTAGGGACTGATGCCAGTTCAGGTATGGGCATAAAGGTACTTCTGTTTGACTCAATCGCAGGGGCTTTCCTCTGCGAGGTGCTTGGGACATTAATGGATGTTTTCTTAACAGTTGCTCTACAGCGACTCTCACCGCTCTCCTCCTCCTTGTTCAGGCTGATGCTCTTCTCTTTGGCTGGCTTGGGGATGGCAGGCATCAAAGGCTCCAGATAGTAGCTGTCTGCCTGGGGGTCGGGAGCAAAGGGACCCACGTCAAGGCAGGGAGAGCAACGAGTGATAGAAACCCTCGAGGTGGAGGTTGTACTCTGGATTTCCAGCTCATCCTGCTCCATGTCACTCCCAAGTCGATGTCGAGAAAATGCAGGAGGGTGGATCACAGCAACCAGTTCCTCCTCTTCTATTTCCTCCTCCTCATCCTCTATGCGCATGTGACTGAGCAGGCTTTGACCGCTGAGTCTGTGTTGAGGCAACTGAGGAGCTGACCCCAGCATGTGTTTGGGGGTGATACTCATGATGTTGGAGGCCAAGCTGTCTTTGCTGATGGAGCGAGCAAGGCTGATACTGTCTGCGTCATCCTCCAGTGGACAATGCAGCACGTAGGGCACCGGCTGGGATAAAGGCCTGGACAGGTACATAGGGAAGAATATGATTTATGTGAGCTAAGGATAATAACTCGTGGAACAACAACTGGCTCTTATATCTGTACCTGCTGATACATGAAACTGAATAAATGTGGACTGTACAATACTTGTGTAATCACACTGCTCACCTTGGCCTCCTCTCTGGCCAGGCCAGTATTGAGCCCTGAAGCTGCCCATCTGTACGTGTAAGAGAGTTGGACCTATTTCTCGGCTCTGTACGAAAACAAGTAAGACCCATATTACAAAAAGGACCTCTCAAACATGCAAAATTAAACGTGGACAAATTTAATAATCTACACCTGGGGAATGAACTGGATAGAACATAAAACTTAGCTCCAAAAAATGTGATATACAAGGAGCTTACTACTTTGAAATATTACAAACTTAACACTGTATTTCAATATTTCAGTTAAATGCTTTAATAAACAGCTCATCAAGTACTTTATTCTTTTTGTTAGGACATTCTAATAAGGAAAGGTACAATAACACAACTTAGATACATTTCGCCTTCAGAGAACAATGAGGATGTTCTTCCTGCTTTCTTAATTTCTCTCTCTCCTTTCAGTGTTTGAAGAACTTTATGAGTAAAGGCAACAAAAACTATGAACCGGAACCTGAGTACATTTTTTGTATTACCTGAAGTGCTCTCCTCAGCCACTTTCTGTTGTCTCTGTCTTAGTGGCAGTAAAGAGTGAGATGGGCTTAATGAGCTTGGTTTAGTGCTGTATTGGAAAAACAGAGAGGTGTACAATTAAAATACAGGAAGATGCTACCACTGTAAGTGCAGAAGTCATATTACAGTTTAAGTGCTGTGTAGCAATGGCCAAAAGTAGTGGTCTTAAAATCACTTTAAATGTAGTGTATGAGTAGTAAGAATGTATGATATAATGTGTTGTATAGTCAGTTTTACATTACAAGCATACAAATGTGCAAACTGGAGAAATGTCAATAGAAAGAACAAAAAAAACGTTTAGGTATGAGGCCTTTCTCAGAACTAGGCTAGAATCAGTAAGCCTGTAAGATTAAAGTAAAACTGTATTGGTGTGATGCTACTGGAGAGTTACTGGACAATACCTTAGGTCAGGGCTCGAGGGCTTGGCCAGGATGTCAGCAGAGTTTGATGTTGTCAGGAAACTACGTTTGGTGACATTGGAGATGGAAACGTGGGGCCGTGAACTCTTAGGCTGCAGCAGCAATCTCACTACAAAAAGGGCAGAAGGGGATATTAACCATTTGTGGAGATCCTACAATATGATATAAAGGGGCTGCTACCAGTTCAAAAAGTTGAAAAAAGAATATATAATGTAAAGTTCAGATTATACCATCTCTGATTTCCTGGAGGTCCCTGGGCTGTACAAACTCTGGTTTCACAGTCTCAAACCACCAGAAGAGCTCAGCTATGAAAACCATAACGTTATTCTGCAAGACAGAATGACCAAATTTAGGGTCAGAAGAAATACGTGACAATGTTGTTTGAGGCTATTTTCAAACTATTTTCGGGTTGTAATGTTGTTTCTGGGCTCACCTTTAATACTGGTGGAGAATACAGCATGTCCTCTGGCTTCAGATAGAAGCATTTATTCAGATATTCATTGGAAAACTCCTGGAGTAGCTGGATGTTGTACACACTGTCTGCTATGGAAGGAACCTCCTTCAGACAGATATCTGCACAGAACAGGACAGAATCGGTCAGTACCATCAGGCTAATACTGTATGCTGTAAAGTGTTAACTCAAATCTGTACGGTAAATATAAGGCTAGAGCGAACAGGTTAGCTTAGTATAAAAACTTAAAGCAGGGGAAAATGGCTAGTTTGGCTCAGTCTGGAAGGGGACAAAAAGGGATGGCTGTTTCTCATGCTTCCAGTCTTAAAGCTAAGCTAACACACTCCTGGCTGTAGCTTCAGATTTAGCATCCAGACATGAGATTGGTATCGATGTAATCATCAAACTCTCAGCAAGAAAGCGAATAAGCATATTTCCCAAATGTCAATCAATTCTTTTAAAGGGCCACCAAGGGCATGCCTCCAGGGAGTGAACAACTATAGCATCTTGTACCTTTCCTTAGTGGATCGAGAAGTCCAGTGTTACCATACCTTCCAGTCTAATGAGTTCTGGGCAATAGAAGTGGATCACAGCCAGCAGAGCCATGCCGTCACACACATCCTTCAACAGGTCGTCCAACAGAGGGAAGTGCTGAAGGGTCCGACCGGACAGGTGATCTCTGCGGTAACGCACCTACACAACAAGAGAGTGCACACTTTAAACAAAGTGCACAGACATGTCTAATCTGAACGCTGAGTCACATGCTCGCCTGTCACACACAAACACATTTCTCACTTCTCTGGCTCTCTTTAACTCATATTGTAGAGTAGATATCTGTAACTAGCGTATGGTGGTTGTCGGCCTTAATGAGAACCGGCACAGACTACTTTCAGGTATAATAATTCAACTAAGAATAAGGTGGGTTTAGAAGTTGGTCCATGTGATTGAAAGATAAAAATGAGAAAAATGATCAGGATGAAGTAAAGAAAAGGGTCAACGGTGAGTACATTACCACGCGAGAGAACTCCACAGGCTCCAATAAGCAGTGGGCCAGAGCATGCAATATATCAGGCTGGTGAGGCAAGAAGGAAATGATTGGGAGGAAACGAGAAAAGCCGTGACTGAATTAGTGGACTTTAGCCATTTTTCTCCAGATGGGTTGCTTCATGGCAACAATGAGTAAGAACTGCCCAGTAGTTCACTTCAACTTTGTTGGATAAAAGCAAATCAAAAAGTGTAGAAAGGTACAGCAATGTGTTGATGTTTGTGGGGGAGGGAATGTAATGAATGTGAAAGCTCAGCTGAAAATTGATGGAATCGCTAAAGGGTTTCCTGCAAAGTAAAAGCAAATGAGCAAGCAAGCAAAAAAAACAGCAGGAGAAAATCTTATGAGGTTGCTGTTTCCTCTTTTGCCACTAAGGGGTGCTGTGTCATCTTCACTGTTTACACATCCCTGCTCTGTCTGAAAATTTGCTGTGTATCTCACTAGTTATCGTTTTTAGTTTGGCTCCTTTTTGTTCTGTCTGTTCTGACACTGACACACACACACACCTCGAACAGACATACACACACTCACACGGAGGATTGCTAGCGGTTGCACTTACAGGTACAAGCTTCCAATACCATTTGGAGGGAGACTAGTGTCCGAGAGGCAGGAGGGGAAGGAAATTTGGGGAGATACAAACAGGAAGAGCAGCAGACAAGTCAAGGGTCAAATACAGTGACAAGGAATCAGACTATCCCCTGTTACCATGGAGATAGATCTGATCCTAAAGACAGCTGGAAAGAGTTAGGCAGAAAGAGTCAAGAATATCTAGTTTTACAGAGAAGTGGAAAAAAGACTAGAGGCCTTTGTGTATAATGTCATTAAAAGTTCAGTGATTACACTTAGTCTTGTCAAATTATTTCAGACTAATGCAACCCATTACTCTCTTAGAAGAATTCTCTTAGAAGTGGCACAGTGTCATAAATATGAACACGCAGACATGACAAGCGTATTCTTCGATTCAGCGTGACTTACACTTCCTGAGGATATGATTATCTCTGATCTTCATCACAAATATCAATAAATGTCAATAAATTCGCTCACAAATCATGGAAAAATTGCTGCTCCTCATAACTCAAGAACTTGCCAGAGAATAATCCGGTTTTAACGTTTTCTCCAGTATTAAAGTAATTCAGTGATAGTTGTCTGTGCATCCGTGGGTACATTGCAAACAGGGTCCCCTAATAGCTGCATACTTTTAATGGTGCAAATTTGGCAAAATGTATACAAATACAGGCTTAAAAACACAAAGCTGAAGTTGTAGCCCACAGCTAAGTATCTGATTCCATGGCAAACTTATACTTTATATTCACATCCCCCAAAGCCCCAAAATAATGGAAACTGTAGTTCAAAAACTATAAGGGTCACAGTATCAAAGCCGTGACAAACGAACTCCACACTTGAAACACAAAAAACATGACTGAATGGCGGTGATGTGAGGTGCCCATCAGATCACAATGCAAGCAAGATCCAATGACTAAACCTACACACCTGCCAGTTAATACACCCAGTGAGGAAAGGATGCATGCCGGAGGGACAATAAACACAGAAGATGGCATCACTAAAGAAAGGCACTACTTAACAGGGACGTTTGTGGAAGCAGTGAGAGAAAGAGACAAAAGAAGTGTGAACCAAGGGAATAAAACAAAGAGACACAGAGGGTGTTACCTTCTGGTGACTTGGTGACTCCAGCAGATGTTGCTTCATTTTCAGCTCTTTTTCCACAATCTCCCTCAACTTTATGTTCACCTGTTGCGACAAAGACAGTGTAGGTCAACACAGATAGACGAACACACAAATGAAAACGTCAACGCCCATGTCTGGTTCTTACCTTGTTGATCCAAAAGACCATGGTGTCTTCCAGGTCAAAAGGCAGCTCCTTGGAGGCACTGAAGTTAGAAAAACGCTTGACACTCGACACCACCTTCTCTATGCTTATCATCTCCACTATGTAGGCAGTCATCAGGGCATCAATAAGGTGGATGTGGGAGCTCTGGAAGAACACAGCTTTTGAGTTGTCTTTGAATGTTACAACAGAAACAGATGTGGATTCATCAGGCATTATGATAAAATGGGATTCCATGTCTGCATTAAGCAATACTTCTAATGTGTAAACTGTAAATCTGTATTATAATCAGAGGTCTGTTTATAAAACACAGAATTTTATATCACATACAACTATTGTACTGCATTATTAATTGTGATATATCGGTGTGCTTTTCTATTGACACCAATTTTACAATCACAAGAGATGCTCCATCACTGAGTTGCCATAGAAACAGGGCAGAACTTCCTGATGGAAACATGCAGAGTTTCAGAGCAAAATCCTTACCAGCCTACATGTGAGACGATCACTGTGGCATTACTGAATGACTCAAATACCGCTGTGTATTGATATACAAAGGCCAGGGGTAAGCTAAGGCTATACAAAATGAAAGTGAGTGTGCATGTATTTCTATTCACTTAAAAAGGTGATTTCATGATAATGAAATAGACGTTGCCCGATCAACAACTCATTCTCTCACACTTCAAAAGATGACTAAACTGCAGATTAATGGGCGTTAAAGAAACTTTTACATGTAATGATGGTCCCAGAGTCTCTTCAGTGTCTCCACTTGAGCTTAATATGAATGTATGTAAGTAGCCATGAACAAATCTTCCTTTCATTTACTGACACAGAGTATAAACTATTGCTTTCCCAGCCAGCTTGGTGCCTTTTGTGTTTCCACACCTGTGGGATAGTTCATTTTTTGGTGCATTTTGCTTCATGAATATTTTAGTTGCACACTTTAAAACCTGCAAAACACTCACATCTGCTGGTGCATTATTTATTCCAATATTCTTAATTGACTCTGGAAAGCAAAGTCACATTAGGTACTTACCAGATGGCAAGTGTGGGTTGCAAGTTCACTAGGTTATGCTACTGCAGAGTAAATGTAGCTGAATTTACACAAAGTGAACATTTCCTGACTAATAATTCTCGAAGGACATACATTTATTTTTTGCCACTTGGGCCAGTGGAACAAGCTATGAACCCAACGCTGACACATTATCATTATACATCATTATATAGAGTTATAGCAAATGTGTTAGTAAATAATGCCTATTACAGAAACACAGCAACCATAGCATTTATTTGGTGTGTCAATCTACCAGTGTTAGAAAGCAATTTACATAATCAATAATATCCAAGAAAAGAAACGCTGTGAGTCCGATGAGTCGACAACGTGAGAATGTGTAGAGAGTGTAAAAACATGCATGGGACAGTAGCAGCTGTTTTAATAAGGGCTTTACAAACAGAAAGATGCAGCAATCTATTCGCTTTTGCCCTGAGGACCAGTGGTTTACAGCTGTTAGACTCATTTCAGAATTTTTGAAAGAGGAGCCAAAGTTCTGCTGAATTTCTGACAAAATGATTGCGGTTCTTTGAAGCTGTAGAGCCTGGTTATATTCAACTTGAATGTATATCCTGATGCCAATCATTACAACTGATCCTTATAATCTGGGTTACTTCTTGTAGCACAGAAGAATCCTAAGACACAGATGCTTCATAAATGAATGTACGCACAAGTCAAATGCAGTCAATTGACAGATTACAAGTTTCAGACTACATTAGGCTAGGTTACGATACAATGCACTAATGATTGTTGATTTCTGTGTGAGCATAAGTCAACAGGGGTGTGTAGCTAGACACAAGGTTAAGCTACTCACCATTTTGATGGGAGCCGAGCTGAGGTCCAGATCAGAGACAGGTGTGTTGTCTGTCTGCAGGACATAGAAGCCTCTCCTGGACAGGGCCTGGATGACAGACTGGTGGCTTTGGAGTGAAGCGGCCTGCTCAGCATTCAGGATGAGCCCGCACACCCGGCAGTAGAGCTCTCCAGACAGCAGCATGCGGATGATGGGGGGCTTGATGTGCTCCTGCTCATACTGGTCAGTATAGAAGGGGTCCCGCAGGTCTGCAGGGATGTGATCTGGACAGAATGGCAAGCATATATGTATTATCAAATTCATGTGTAATTGATAAGACACTGAAGGTTAGCCAGTGAGTTTTTTTGGTTACCTATTAAAGTATTAAGTCACAAATCACACCATGCATTCACACACAAACTATTTTTGTACAGACACGTGTCCACCAATCACCATCTTACGTAACAGAGAAGCTCCCAAGACACAGACCTTCATGGTATTAGACTGTCTAAGAAGAAACCAGTGCAAGAGGTGAGCACTGAGACAGCATCAATGGTTAAACAGCATTCCAGGTAGAAGCGCTGAAGGCCTACAGGTGGACCAAAGGCTTTAAGCCAATGAGCTAACAGGACTTAGCGGTGATGCATAAGCTGTTGGTGTTGTCCCAGCCAGCCTGGTGTTTTGCTGCTCATGGACACAGACATGGGGCAGCTATTTTTATATGCCTTGGACATGTTAATCCAGAGTTAATGCCTGAAGCACTCACGAAATTTAGCTTCCAGCGCTTTCTGGGTGGATTTGGGCTGGAATACACAGGGACACTGTTGTCCGATAGAGTTTGCAACTGGTTTAATTATGCATGTGATGAGGACAAAAGAAAAAACAATGGAATTAAAACCAAGTTCAGGTTATTTCTTGAAGAGAAATAATTCCTAAATTTTCTGTCCATTTGTTTTGTCCATCACAAGTCGGTACTGACTATATTTTAGGGACAAGCCCACTCCAGCCAACATAGCTTAATTAACTATCTTTTCAACTTACTAACAGTTGACAAAATGAAAAGATCAATACATACCTTTGTGCTAAGTATGTAGCTACAGCCAGCAGCCAATTAGCTCACAAGAAATAGTCACAAATTGTCATTTTCATTTCATGTCAGTTAATGGACAGAAAGTGGTATCAAACCTCTCATCTCAGCCTTGGAAAGAAAGCAAATAAGCACATTTCGTAACACGTCAAACTTTATCTTTGACAACAGACCAAGCCACACAGGAAACCAGACGTATAAACAATCTAATTACATTGTGCTCAGCTACATTCTGGTTCAACTTTGGTTGTGCAGTTTTATAATGCATAATGGTCATTCTGTTCTCTCTGTCTGGCCATTTTACTGCTTGTGTCACTGCTGTAAAGCTGTGTCTGACAAAGCCACAAGTCTCAAGACTTCAGGAATGACATAAACAAAACTGTATCTTAAATCATAAGAATCGAAACCAAAACTGAGAAAGAGCAATTTATACGATAAAAATACCCACATTTATAAAGAGGATAAAACATGATACTTGGATCAATATTCAGCCACTTAGCAACAGCATCTTTACTCATTTTGCTTCACATTAGAAGCAAGCTGACTGAGATGAATAGACAAAATGAGACATCCATTAGTGGGAATCTCACACACACACACACACACACACACACACATACAGCAGGCTCAGATTAGAGCTACTGCACACTGTGAAAACCTCAGCTGTGTCTTTCACAACAGACTGCTTCCTTGGCACTGTCTGCCTACAGTATGAATCTCACTCTCTGCTGTGGTGTAGCGCTGCCATATGGGCATGAGATTCTCAGATCGTGTGGGGAAAAAGCTCTTTCTACATCCTTCTATGTCAGTCTTGATATGCCCTCATTTGTTTTTCTCTCAATAAAAGCAAATCTTGCATGTCTTCCTCCACACCTCTCTTCACCCTGCCACTTCCTCAGCCTCAGCTGTCCCAGAATGCCCCTTCATCCTCCCTGGTTGCCGTGGAGATGGTGATGGGGGATGCCAGCATGGCCGGAGGTGGGGGCTGGGTTGCTGTCCCATCCCCTCACCAAGGCCTGCTCATTGGATCGTTTAATGGCCCCTGACATCAGGAGGTGGGTGTGTATGTGTGTGTGTGTGTGTGGTGTGAAGATTTGGGGGAGGTGGGGGGCGGCGCAGGAGCTCCTCTCTAATCCTAGTTGCTAATACTCCTTAGATATTTATTATCCACCTGATCCATGCTTTAAAGCCCACCCTGGTGTGCATGTGTGCATGTGCGTGCATGCATGTGTGTGTGTGTGTGTGTGTGTGTGTGTGAAATCAAAAGGAGGGGGTGCAGGGAAAGCCTTTGTTCTTATTCTTTCAGACACAGGGTCAGACTGATCAGCAGAGATCATGCTGACAGTCAGGGCAGGGCTGTGAGACTCTGGAGTATACAGGGGGAAAAGACACAACTATTCTCTCCAATACGATGGCTTAATTGAGAATCTTAGAGAGTAAAGTATGTTGAGAAAATATAGCCTTTAAGTTGATGCACCGAGTTTAATGGAGCTCATACTTCCGATGTGTAGCTCTTGAACAACTCCATTATTTCACTTATGCTGTACATGCACTTACTGCAAAATAATATTGTCATACATTTTCTGTATGTTTTCACACTCGTGATGTCGTCTGTTCTTATTTGATATAATGGCACTGGTACTTCATTGCATTATGTGTTACAATTACTATAGACTACATACTTTCAGTGGGCTATTCAACATGATACACAATCTATCTTTTGAGGTTACTCCACTGGCCATTAATTAAACTAGCATGACTCTAAACACACAGCCTGTGTTGAATAAAGACACAGACCTTTGGGTGCAATCCCATTAAACACTTAAACATGTGACTCGCTTCACACCAGCATACACAGACAACACAGTCCTCCCAGCGCTGCTGTGTTGGCTGGTTTTCTACTCTAATCTAATAAGAGTGTTTTGGTTCTTCTGACCTCCACACTGACTATCAATGACCAGAGGTGTGTCACAGAAACGAAACATTAAACGGATACGTTATATTTCAACATGAGATATTATTTCAATCAGGATGCTGTATTGATAAGCTTTGGACTGTTTATTATACATATTATAGAGTTAACAGCAATATAACATTCTAAAGCGTCTCAAGTAGTTATACAATCTCATTTTGGATTTAGTACAATAAGGTGTCTGCAGACATTTAGCCCAAGTGCTGCATGGTCCTAGCCAGCATTGCTACTATTACTTAATACATTCTCAGGATTACCACATATTTCACCAATATGTTGCCAAGAACAGATGAACTATGATGCACCAATCCGATACCTTGAAGCAGCATTGATGCTGACCTTATCAGGTGAAATGGGTCTCAGCCTGGATGCAAGCAGTCCAATGAAAATGCACTTTCTTTGTCAAAGACATTATATACAGAGTGTTTCTGCTACCAGTTACATCTGTTCGATTGTGGTGGGCTGCCAAGTCATTTTGACAAGCCACAGTAATCCCTTTCCTCATGTTAAATCAGATAAGTCAGATTCAGCACTGGCATCGGCTCGATCAATAGATATCTTGAGGTAAGGTAAAGGAATATAAGTGGAATCAGAAAAAAGTTGGATCCAGAGTTGTTTCAACTGTAACCATCAGTTGACTGATAGCACATGAATCAGGAACCAGAAACCATGTAATACTAGAACTGCCCAAGCTGTGTGAAAGAAGTTAAGATAGTATAGTTAGTGCAAGAAATCAGTCCTTTGCTGTAAAGGGCTCCTAATTGTCTCTGGCACAGTGACATCAGGAGGAGCCAATCAGATTACATGAGGCAGGAAGCTTGATGGGGGAAAGCGTGATGGTTTGGTGTTTATTATGGGCATCAGATCTTTGCCCTGGAACAACGCAGACAGTGTTGGGTAACAGAGAGGCAAAGCTTTGAGCAGCAGAACAGAGCTCAGGATATTTAAAACACTGACACAAAGCCTAAAAAATGCTCCATTAGTTTAGGAGATTAATGTGATATCAGTTGTGTTGATGTGGTGTAATACTGGTTGTGAATTTTTTGAACTATGAAAAGGTTTTATCTTCACTTTGAGAAGTCCGGTGTGTCTCCGAATGTGTGCTCACATATTTGGTATTTCATTTGTTCATGCCACCCTCCCTGATGCTATTTACTTCACATCACAAGCTTTGAATTTTAGAGTTTTGTTCCCCCTCTCAATTTACTGAGTCATCCACTGCAACACAGGAGATAGCACTGCAGGGCAGGAAACACTTTAACTATAGTATGTCTGGCTCATAAAACAGAAAAGATGACACAGAGTTTTCCTTTACTGAATGACTATCTCTGTGTCTCCCTTCCAAATGCCTCATTGTGATGCTGATACTAAAATCTCTGAGACTACCAGGCTTGCATGAGCAGCACAGCTGACCCCCAGCTCACACTCCCCAGAGAGCCATCGGCGGGTGACACAAAAACCCACATTCAAGGAGTAATTTTCTAGACATTAGCTTACAGCCTGCTGATGTGGAGCAGTCATTTTTAATGTGTGAGTGGGCCTCGTCAGAGCTGGCAAGGCTAGTGACCTGTGTATAGAAGACTTTGGTTGATCATGAGATGTCGGCTTCAGTCAAACACAAAGGTCTGGATGCTGCTCTGCTGTTATAGTATGATCATCTTTTCTCACCAAAAAACAATAACAATCAAAAATAATCTGAATGATACTCTTTGTAAGAATTCATGAATCTATCTCTGTAAACAGGAAGGTTGCTAACAGATTATTGCATGAATTTCTAAGTGGGAACTGAAGATTTCGATATGTGTATTCTTCATTGTCTTTTTGGACCGAATATTGGTATAATCCATGTAATGACAACAGTATCTCTACTAAATCTCTCTATGCACAGTCACAGTCACCAGACTGATGTTTACAGCAGGGCTTCCTGCAGTGTTCTATAGTGGTAATGGGAGAGAAGTGCAGATGCACAATTTCACAGAGTAAATGAATGAATGAATTTAATGAGACTGACAATCGTGAGCGCAGTCATCTACTTATGAAATTGATCCTAAGACGAGATGCCTAAAGATATGGGAGGCTTGCTGCCTCAGATGAACAATTTCCTTGGTTGAACCCTGGATCTTCCTCAAGTATATCTGTTAGTAATACCAGTACTCTGCTACAAGGCTACAGCTAGTGACTATGCATTAATACTGACGCTATCTTGGTCTATAAAAATGTCAGAAAATGTTTTTAAAAAGCCAATCCCAATTTCCGAAAGCCTAAGGTGACATCTTCAAATGTCTCGTTTTGACCAACAAACAGTCCAAAACCCAAATATATTCAATCTATTATCACATAGGACAACAAAAAGCCAGTCAAAATAGTTAATTTATGATTTGTGATCTGTCGAAAATGTCTCTGTTTACAGTCTCTGCTGTAAACTCTCTAACAAAAGTAAAATGCTAAGAAGAACAGCATATAGAGATGAGACAATTTCTAAATACTTTCATGTACAGCTCTAATCAATGCATTAGACTACTGTATTTTCTTTTCTTCACCAAAACCAAAGTGATGTGATAGGCCTAGAGTATAACTAACAGCTAATGACACAAGTAACCGCAATTTACTGGCTGGGCTCTGTGACAAAGATATAGATGTCGATATTGAAGATACTATACATACATAGCTTGTTATTTTATCAATGGCATGACAACACACAGGTGTGTCGGTTATTGTTGCTCTTCAAGAAAAGAAGCTGGTGCAATAGTTCAGGGTTAGAGTTAACAGGATCAGCATCCGGGATACAACATGTGCAGCTGAGCTTATATTACATCAGGATATTCACATTTACCCTCCTCCTGGGCAACACCATAGGTACACATGATTCAAAGTGTCAACAGTGAGAGGAAACCACAGAAGAAGAGGCCTTACCTATACCATAAGCTTTGGCAAACAACCAGCGGAGATTTGCGTCTATTTTGGCCCTTGCAGAGTCGTAGAGCTCCAGCGGTACAACTTGCACCTCCATGCCTCCTCCTCCTCCTCCTCCTCCTGCATCATCTGCTGCTGCTCTCCTCCAGGTGCTGTCCCTGCCAGCACTCACCTCCACATCCATCCTGCACACACACACACACACACACACACACACAGAGACATTACTGCATTACATCACCGATATGAAGAACAACAAGCAGGGCCTGGCTCACTGACAGCTCCTGCTCTGGGGATGAGCTGAAACACACACAGGCTCACCTTGTTTAACCTGCTGCCATTGCAGGCGTCTCTGCCGTCAGTCACCACGATTCACACGTCATGACCATATTTACACTCTACATCCCACCCAGACACCATTTATTCACATGCTGTTTCAGCTGATAGTCAGGGGTGGTGTGTTGGGTTGGAGTGAAAGAAAAGCAGCACATTTGGACATGAATGAGAGCTATTATGGGTTTATTTGCTATGAAAAATTAAATAAAATATTAAGCATCTTTGACAGCAGCTGGTGGTTATTTTCTCGCCTGGTCCAGCCGAGACCGGACAGGGTGGCCGATGAATGACCTAACATTTAACCTAGCACCATTAAGTTCACAGCATTAACGTTAGCTAGGTTAGCTAGCTAAACTACACACGCACTCACACACAGTGACATGTAGGCCGACAAACAAAGACTCACCTCAAGAGTGCATTAGCTGTCTGTTTGAGATGGAGGTGCTGTTAAAGCGCCGACATGCTGGCCTGGCTTCAGCTAACGGTGAAATAACAGAGGACTCCTCCCTGCCCAGCGACACAAATCTCCGGCCTCTCAGGATAAAGCTGCGGCTGGCGGCTGATGGTCGTTAATCCAATAATAAAAAATCTGTTTGGCAACCATCCGGGAGTCTGTTTTCGAGGAAATTATTAATGCACAAAAGCATTAAGCTGTTTAATATCGAGGCTGTCATCGCCTCTGAGAGAGGACTAGCGGGTCCCAGTCCGGGCAGCCCTGTTGTAGGAGCCTGTCTCTATGGGGACGACTGTTATCTGCTGGCTGCTCGGCTGCAATACGCCTGTCCACCTACTGGGGGCGCTGTAGGCCTGTGTGATACTGCAACACTGGCTTTCTCTGAGGAGTAATAATTTAAAAAAAATAAAAATTGATTATTAAAATTGTATTTCATCATTATTTAAATGTTTTATTCATTTTTTTTCATTTCATTGTAGAAATGTTTATAATAATGGTCACTAGATATAGTGATATAATATATAATATAATAATATAAGCATAATATAATAATGCTGATAGCTTTTAAGAAATTAACCAACACCAACACCAGAATTGCATATGTATAAATAATACAGGAAATACTGTATTAGAAACATTATCATTATCATCTTCATCTCATCTTATTTCAAGTAAATTACTGCAAGCAAGGAGGTCACTGTCAAGAAGATTTTCCACATCTATCATCCTATACACACACGTTCAGCATGAGGTTCCTTCATTCACATCATGGAGCTAAAATCTTGCAGTCCGAGTCTGCCAGGAGACGTTTATTGCACATCTTCTCCGTCTCTTTCCCCTCTCCCTCTGCTAACTAGGTTGATAATAAGGTCAGAAAAGCAACAGTAACCAAAAGAGTGAATTAATAAATGAATGATACATTCAAAAATGCATTATATGAACAGAGATCAAAAGGAAAAGCAAAAAGAGAGTATAAATGATCACCTGTACTCCAGGTGACCATTGTGGGTGAAGGTTCCTCTTGGCCAAGTAGTGACAGATCGTAGTACATGCACACAAACACATACAGTACATACCACTACCTTGATATATACAGTATACACAAAGCAGAATACTCTGGTCAGGACCACAGACAGCAATCTACATACAACGCATGCAGCTTTAATGTTGATCGAATCAATAACTCACACAAGTAATGGAGAGATATAGATGTCGGATGGGACATTCTGAGCCCAAAATAAGGAGATTTACATTTGCCATTGCCAAAATCTCCCTGTCTGATGCATCTCCCTGAACAGCACGTATAGCATAGATTTCTGTGATGTCTGTGCTCACAGCAAGAGATTTGTACAGGCAGAGCTCTAATGGCTCAGATGCTATCTAACAGGAAAAAAAGCAATAAAGTTAAGTAAAGTAAGAAGTTTTCTCAGTGTGATAGGAGTGGTCCTCTGAATAGATTCAAGAGTGTCAAAATTCAATTTCAGCCATGCACAAATTTTTCAAACTCCGGGTCGTCTATGGCTGCAAACCAAATATAGCAACGCAACCTCAGACAAATAGGAAATACATGCACAGTAGCTATTCCAGATAACCAAAAATATGCCATCCATCCACATCAAGTATGTCTTTGGGGTCCATGTGCACTATAAATCCCATTATAGCAAGTGGTCTTTAGCTAGATCAGTCTGAAATAGTTTTTTTTCTTATTTCTATAATCTACTTTAACCATGAAATCATGTTGCATAAACAACCTGTTGCTCGTTATTTAGCTACGTTTTTTATGGTGACATCCACAAATGTATTCACATCTAAATGCTCTGCCGGAAAAAAATGGAAACATTTCCAGCAACAGCAGTGATGTTATTTTCACTGCGGTACTATCAGATTATCACCATCAGAGGGCGTCAGACACCAACACCTGTGGTGATAGAGGGAGTTCACTTTTCATTTTCACGCACTGGATGTTGATCATACTCTCAGCCACAATCACAATAGATTAAAACCAGAAAGGAAGACATAACTTAAGGCTTAACAGCAGCTTTTATTGAATCAAGACAATTTTTACAAAACATTTTTAATCAAGAAATACTTCTTTGCAAACTACAACTTTGCATGAACATTGATTTTGAATTACATCTTTTCTTAAAAACTGAATTAGTTTATAAAACATGACATTTAGACACCTTAAACCACGCTCCTTTACAAAGTGCAGGTGGTGTCATTAAACACAAAAAGGTCCCCATTTCTCTCCCAAACAATGTTCTCCACCATGAAGACATTTTTTACGAGAAATCTCACAAATACGTTGCTCTTCTTAGGAAAAACAAAAAGATCACACTGGCACTATTTTAAACTGTGGCGAATGTAACATTTCAGTTTTCTACAACAGGTCCGCAATTTAACACTTAACAGGTTAAACATGGTAACCATAATCACTGATTCGGGATACATTATGAAAAAAAGAAACAGTTCTTGCATCATAAATGATCACAAATCAATTCTTCAGCAACAGCCCAGACCATTACTCAATAAAATAGGCTCAGGTTGATCCAGACGCATTTTCTGTTCATTTTGAAAAGCATCTTTCAACTGATGAGGGATATTTGTTCTGTGCTTTCAGGTCCCAAATCTCCAAAGTAAATGATAAGATCTCTGTTCCCTCTGCTCAGTTAATCTCATTATGATTTTGCTAATAGAGGACAGTGTAGCAAGCAACATTATGAAAGGTGACACTTAATATATATATATTTGATCATCATCTAACACAGACTCAGTGATAAGACTTAGTGAAATGTAGTTCAGTAACAAAACCTGCGTCACTTAAAAAGACAAAGGAGGTTAAAATATAATTAATACTGAAAATTTTAAAATAATCTATAAAAGCTGGAAAAACTCTGTACAAACATAATGCAATGCAAATCCCAAAAAATAACATTTGTGAAGACCGATGCATCAAAAGATCAAAATAAATCCAGTGAATATAGCAACACAAGACACAAATAAATAGCCAGTGTACACATTTAGGAGTCTTTTTTTCTGATATACACTCCTTTTTAAACGGTTTCTAATCTTCCAATACATAACAGAACAAAAAAAAAATAAAAATAAAAAAGCATAAATATAAAAGCATCTTCTTTATATTTCAGGTCAAAAAAAGCACATAAATAAATACAAAATTACTAAAACTGTTCTTGTCGTTAGTATAAAAACTGATAATAAAAAAGGAGCATGTTCAGTCTTGAGACAGCTTTGTCACTCTCTTTCTGTGTGAATTTATATATTCTAACGAGTTTTGTCCACTTTACAAGTCTCTACTTAAACTGGTCTGGGATCAAATTCATCTGCGAATGGATACTTGTAGGCGGGCTGGAGATGCCTTCCGACCAATCGGACATGTTGGAATGTGGCGACGAGCTGGACCACTGGTCAGGGGAGCCAGGGGAGGGAGTTAGAAACGGGTGGTCGGGCACCTGTAGCTGGTGGTTAGGTGTGTTGTCCATGGGGCCAGAATAGCTGTGCTGGGAGGGAGGGGTGAGAAATTGGGTGCCGAGAATCTGTGTCTCTTGGGGCATTACAGTGTGGATGGGCATAGAGCGGCCATTGTTTTGCTGCATGTCGGAGCCATTCAGCTCGATGTTCGGGAAGCTCTGGTTGACGGACTGCCCGGCTGTGGTGGAGTTGGAGTTCTGGTGCTGGAGCTGCCGCGAGTGAGGCTGCTGCATCATGTGTGCAGGCGAGCTGAGGTGGCTGGTCTGCATATTCTGATAGCCCATAATCTGAGACAGAGTGGCAGTGCCGACACCATGCAAAGCACCCATCATACTGTGGGACATGGGTGGCGCCTGGGTGAAGCTTCCTTGCTGGCCTACGCCTGGGTGCATCCTGGAGACCCAGTCACACTGGCCTCCTCTGCTGCCACCTATGGATGTTGTACCCTGGCTGCTGGGGCTGGACACAGGCAGGTGAGAGAGACGGGGTGGGTTAGGATCAAAAGACATGCAGCCCATATCCTTGCCCATGCTCATCTGGCCCATGTGGGAGTCTCCATTGCCTTGGAGGTGATTTAGAGACATGGGTGGGGACTGCTGGAAAGGCGATGTCATGGGAGGTGAGGCCACATCAGACAAGTAACCGTGCGGTGACTCGAGGGAGTCAACCGGGGAGAGGACAGCTGACGTGTCTAGCAAGTTACTCTTGCCATCTAGTGACTTTTTCTTCTTAATTCTATTATCTTTGCCTCCATCCTTCCCTCCTTTTCCGGAGCTAAGTTTGCGAACCTTCTTGACAGACAGGGTGGGCTTGAAGTTGCTAAGGTAGTCATTGGGGGAGCAGAGGGGTGGGGAGAGGCTGGGGGTGCTTAGGGGGGCACTGTGAAGCCCCGGACTCCTAACCACGTTGTACTCATCCAGGAGGCGGACGATGTCGTGGTGCATGCGTTCCTGGGCGATGTCTCTGGGCAGCTGATCAAGATGGTCAGTGATCTCACGATTGGCAAAATGCTCCAGAAGAACCTTGGCTGTCTCATAGCTGCCTTCACGGGCTGCAAGGAAGATCGGTGTCTCTTCCTACAAAGCAAACAATATAACAGTTAACACGCTAGGCATACTACTGTGAATGTGATGATTTAAATCCCTGTCAAATAGCTCTATCACAGTCACATGGTTTCACATACCTTGTTGTCTTGCATGTCTTTGTTGGCACCATTTTTCAGAAGCACCACAGCAGCCTCCACGTTGTTTACGGCTGCGGCCCAATGAAGAGCAGATTTACCTGCAGAGACAGCAAAAAGGCAGAAGGTTGATTTTCAGCCCACCACATTGGGGGATTTTTATGGACATATGGAGGTAGATAAAACGTTAGCTACCAGAATCATCGGTGGCATTGGCATCAGCGTGGCAGTTGATAAGCTCTTCCACCATGCCCTCAACTGCCAGTCGAGCTGCCAGAATCAGAGGTGTTGTTCCATCGTGCATGCGGGCATCAAGATCAGTGGCGCGGTTTCGGATTAAAATCTGCACAGACAGAGACTTGTTTAGTTAAGTGCTTTTAAGCTGCTGCACACATTTTCAGAAATCAAAGCATGGAGAGATATGAGACTCCAGTGGAGGGGGGCGGTTACCTGGAACACTCCCTGTGCATCTGCAGCCACAGCAGCGTGAAGCGGTGTGCGTCCCATGTTGTCCTGAACATTGGCATCAGCGCTGGACTCCAGGAGGCGTTTGGCAGCATCTGAGCGGGCATATCGAGCAGCCAGGTGGAGGGCAGTCTCACCTGTGCGGTCAGTCTGGTTGTGGAGGTTGGCGCCCTGGTAAATGAAGTCAGAGATGATTTCTGCTGAGGGATCCTCTTCTTCTTCACTGTTACCAGTCTCCAGTCCTCCACCACTGCAGGAGGCGATCATCAGGGGAGTGAAACCATCTGAAACAGGAAGGTAGAGGATTATTCCCAGTCCCCCCAATTCATGTGTATGTCATGTGTCTGTAAGATTACAAAATCTTTTAGGGGATTTTCATGACGACGCTTGCTCAGTAATTCTGTAAATCATCTAGTAGTCAGTGTACACACCTGGTCCTCTAACATTGACATCCATGCAGTCATTCTCTATCTCTCCCTGTGGTGGGGTAGGAGCAATGGACGCAATACGCAGGTCAGCTGCATCCAGATGCTGCTGCGTCCATTTCCTGTGGTCGGTATGATCGCTCAAATCCAACATGGCCTGCTCCTCAAACTGAAAGACCAAATATCACAACGTCAGCATGAGTAGCACACATGAAAACAGTTGACATCAAACAGTATCGTAAAATATAGTGTATTTAGACAAGAGGAAGCTCATTTCAAATTGTTTGTCTTACCCTGAAGCGTCTGCATTCTGGATCCTCATCATCCCATTCATTTTGATTGTCATCCATGAGATTGATGTCAGAGTTTTTCATCGGTCTGTTGAAAAGAGGAGCCACGTTAGACAAGTTATATGACATCATATACAACATGTTACAGTGCACTGCTGCAGGTCAAGGCTAAGAATAGACCCAGCTGCAGGCAGACTATAAAGCATAGTTGCCCTCATATTCCACTTTCAAAGTCTACTTACTTCAGTCCCACAGAATCCTCTCCCAACGGCTCTCTGCGTTTCTTTTTGCTTGGTTCTGACACTTTGAATCCCTCAGGAAACCAGAGCTGGCCGTGCTCTCGTCGCCGCTTACGTGACACTAAAACACCCAGGCAGACAAAACCCAAGGCGGCCAAGCCCAGGAAGACAACATACATGGGGTAGAGCTCAGGACCGGGGGGAGTAGGTCTCACACCTGGAAAGACAGTCAAAGTCACTATGTGTTACTAAAGATTTCGACTTGGTGACCATTGTTAATCTAGCATGTTAAATATACTGTGTATACAAAAAGGCTGGAGATTAGTTACATACTGGTGACAGCTTCAATATAGGGAACGTTGAGATTCCCACTGGAAGCCAATGCTCCAAGGAATGCAGCTACATCTGTCGCACTCTGGAAGCATTCAGTCGACTGCTGGTAACACTGACGGTTGTCAATCTCCAGGTACACCACAGACCTACGAGCAGAAATGGGTGGAAACATTAACACATGAACACTTTTCTCTAATCCAAAAACTAATCATTTTCCTGCTTGAAACATTAGAGATATGTTTTACAGATACACAAGAAGAATTGTGACTTTTTGTGGTGCCCACCCTTTGACTTGCACAGGATCCAGCTCTCTGCGTTTCCGAGGGCTGACCATGGCTGAGACGCTTTCCTTCACTTGACCCAAAACATTGGCTGGCACTGAAGCCCACTCGGGCCAGCCATCTGCTGAGCGCTTCAGAACGTTATGTTTCACAAGGTCCTGTTCATTGCCATAGTAAGGAAAGATCATTGGTTCTCCTTTGGCATCACGGCGGAACACCACGTTGGTGTGGAGAACACTGCTGAGGTCTCTGAGGAAGACTGAAGAACGATTCTTAAGCTGTTCTGGGGGAATGTGGACCACCAGAACTAAGTGCCCGTCTGCCAGCTTCTCTGGCATGTTGTTGGCACAGTCCAGGCCGTCCCATTCGCACTCTGCATTGTTGCAGCCCTGATCACAGTGACCGTCAGCATAGTGGTCTTTACAGTACTGGTCATACAGTGGGCTGGAAGAAAGGAAGAAGATTGGGTTAGTATTCTGATTGAAAAGAACACAACTATAGGACAAAATATTTAGCATTTTTCTCTATTTCCTAGACTTACTTGCACTGTCCTTCCTGTCCCTGACAATCGAAGCCATCATAAAGACACCCAGGGCTGTTGCACTGGCCATCACACTTCCCATCGTTGAAGTAGCGCCAACACTGTAAGGCTGCAGAGCAGTTTTGCCAAGGATCATCGAAGTTAAGTGAGCAGTCTCCTCCATCCCAGCCACAGGCGTGGTTGTTGCACAGCGAGTCGCAGATATGGTTCCCGGCCCACTCGTCACACTGAGGAATCTCGCAGCTCACCTCCACTTCCGGAGGTGGGGTGATGTCCCGGCCAAAACCTCCAATAAATGAATAGTCCAGGATGTGGCACAGCAGGCCGTTGAAATTGCTGGGGCAGCTGCACTGGAAGAAAGGCACCTCTGGGGTGATCTGGCAAGTGCCACCATTGTAGCAGGGGTTGGAGATGCAGAGGCTGTCGGTGGGGGTCTGGCACTCAGGCCCAGTGAAGGTGGGTGGACACAGGCAGCGTGGGCCTATGTGGCCCGACACACATGTACCTCCATTCCTGCAATTCAGACTCCCACAGGAGCGAGAATCATACTCGCAAGAAGAGCCGGTGAAGCCCTTGAGGATAGAAATGGACAGGGGTTATAGTCATTGTGCTATACTTGAGTATTAACATTTAGTAAAATGATCTCTAATAAGTTAATAATATTGGTGGAACACAGAGCTTTACTCACAGGTGGACATTTGCAGATGAAACCATGAGGTGTGTTACTGGCAACAGCACATGATCCTCCATTCCTGCAGGGTCTTCCTTTACAGCCATCAAACACCTTGTCACAGCGCTGACCTGGAGAACAGAGGCAAAATTGATGTGTCACAATTTGTTCGCCATTTCGACACTGCACAAAAGGTATAGTGTAGTCTTGTTTTATGTTGCCAAATGCACATTAGTACCTGTATAGCCTGTTCGGCATTCACAGCGGTAGCTGTTGGTGAGCTGAATGCAGTTGTAGGACCCTCTGGGGTCACAGGGGTCTGACAAACACTCGTTGACGTCACCTTCACAGCGCTCGCCTACGTACCCTGGCGGGCACATACACTGGTATCCTCCAATGCGGTCCACACACTTGCCATTGTTGAAGCACTTGGGCTCGTTGGTCAGTGGGTCCGTGGAGGGGGTGCAGTCATCCAAATTAATCTCGCAGTGAACACCTGCGGAAAACATAAACGTTAGGTCAGATGATATCCATATCCTCAATTTGTGGTCACATTTGTTTGTCAAATGTATTTTTTGTGCTATACAGGTATACACTACCTTGTGTTCCTCTGGGACAGGAGCACTTATATGTGTTGATGAGGTCAATACAGGTGCCTCCATTCTGACAGGGCTGTGACTGACATTCATTGATCTCTTTGGAGCAGTTTACACCATGGTAGCCAGGGACACACTGACAGAGAAAAAGTAAAATCAAAATTGACCTTTTATTTGTTATAATCAAATTTTGTACAATTACTCTCGATTGGCATATCTGCGGATTTCCACGTGATTTGTTTAATTCCAATTTAACCTACCTCACAACTGTAGCCTCCCAGATAATCAGTGCAGACAGCTCCATTTTGGCAAGGATTGGGTGAGCACTCATCCACTTGGTCCTGGCAGTAACTCCCGGTGTAGCCTGCCTGGCAGCGGCAGTAATGTGTGTTTCCAGCGTCCAGACACTGGCCTGAGTTCCTGCACAGGTGAGCCACCTCCACCCCTGAAATAAACAAGGTAGAAGTTACAGAATGTACAAATCACACTCAGGACCTGTAGAATCAACAAGTTTAACATAAAAAGCCTCATCATCACATGATGTACACTAACTTTTGATTGGCTATCATACCTTGCTGTTTGGCTGCGACCTCACATGACACACTGGGGATGTCACAATAGAGGCCAGTCCATCCAGTCTGACACTGGCAGGTGTAAGAGGCTCCCTGCTGCCAGCATGAACCTCCATTTTTACAGGGGGATGAATCACACCAACGCACAAGATTCTAAGAAGGAAGACAAAGAGACAAACTTAATAAGCTGTATAGAGAGAAGGAATGCATGAAACCATCACACAGCCCTGTACAATTGACAAAAGAGAATTTCACCCTACCTGACAATTGACTCCTGTGTACCCATGAGGACAAGTGCACTTGTACGTCCCATAACTGTCAAGACAGGTGCCTCCATTGAGGCACGGCTTGGAATCACACTCATTGATATCGTATTGGCAGTAGCTGCCAGTGAATCCAGGTAAACACAAGCAGGTGAACGCATTAATTCCATCCACACAGGTGCCGCCATTGAAGCAAGAGCTGAAGAAACAGAAGAAAATTAAGATATTACAACATCATTAGACTTGCTCTGGGTTGATTATTTAGCAAAATGTGATGGTTAAATAAGCACAGTAAAAAATATTCTGCGCTACCTGTCGGTGCAGTCGTTGGTGTTGATCTCACAGTTGATACCACCGAAGCCAGGTGGGCAGGTGCAGGTGTAGCTGTTGACACAATCTGTGCAGTTGGCACCGTTCCTACAGGGGTTACTCTCACACTCATTTATGTCCTGCTCACATCTACCACCACGGAACCCAGGCAGACAGGTACATGCGAAACTGTTGATGTCATCGCGGCAGAAACCACCATTACTGCAAGGATCTGAAACACAGAAAAGAGGAAATAAAATCACAATTTCTTAGTAATGTTTTGAATTATAGAAACAATGAGGACTTGCAAATGTAAAAATCTGCTCCTTACTTGGTTTGCAGTCATCAGTGTCTGTCTCACACTTCTGGCCAGTGTAACCTGGCTGACACTTGCACTGGTAGCCACCCATAGTGTTATGGCAAATAGCACCATTGCGGCATGGGCTCTTCACGCATTCGTTGATATCAATCTCACATGTTTGACCTTGAAGGGAAAAGAAAATAGTTAGAGGAAAGTCATATCACATTGTCTGATGGATGGAAATATTTATGGCCAGTTTGGACCAGGTGAAAAAGTAACGGATGGATGAATACCTTGCCATCCCTCAGGGCAGATGCAGGAGAAGCTCTGGTAGTCTTCAGATTCCTTACATACTCCACCGTTTTTGCAGGGTCTTGGGCTGCAGGGAGCCAGCAGGATCTCACAGTTTTCACCTGGTAGTAGAGCAAAAAAAACCATCAGTGTTTGCATTAATAATACAAAGCAACTGCCATCACAAAATCAATATTAAATTTCCATTTGCTTCCATTCCAGACACTCATAAAAGATTTCAGTTCGAGCAATGACACAAATCCCAGTTTCCATCCCACTTCCTTATCCATTTCCATGACGACTTAGCCAAACAGGAAGGGCCTTCCTGTTTCCTGCTATTGTGCGATCACAGACAGGAAACAGGAAGTGGGAATAGGGCTTGGAGCAGGCTCCAGCTCTCCGGCTTATATTAGCCACTGTAGCATGTTATTCCAAAACATACACACACACACACACACACACACACACACACACACACACACACACACACACACACACACACACACACACACACACACACACGCACACACACACACACTGTTATCCCTGCAAAACAGACACGGAGATATTTTCCACACAGAGACATCCCTGTTAGTGGCCATTAGGTGATGTTTTCTAAAACAACATGAGATAGGAGAAGATAAGCCTTCTGTGTGGAAAGTGGAAGATAGATAAATTTTCAGACCTGTGCATACAGCTAAGTCAGCAGCAAACTAAATTAAACAGCCCAGGTAATAGTCTGATCCTTTATGTGAAAACTAAGCAGCTACATGTCGTACCAGTGTAGGGCAGCAAACAGTTGCACTTGTATCCAGCCACATCATCGATGCAGGTGCCCTGGTTGAGGCAAGGGTTGGAGGCACACTCGTTGATGTTAGTCTGGCAGTTAGGTCCTAAAGTGGCAGGATTAGAGAACACACTTGGGTTAGATGTAGGCTAACGGGGCACACACTCACTCTCTAATGAGCAAAGCAAAAGAAAGGGAGTGATAAGAGGTCATAAGGGTTACAACTGACCTGTGAAGCCGACTCGGCAGGTGCAGTGGTATCCGCTAGTCATGTCCTTGCAGGTTCCCCCGTTCATGCACGGGTTGGACTCACACTCGTTGTTATTGATGTCGCAGTTTGGGCCACTCCAGCCAGAGTCACAGGTACATTTGTAGCTTCAATGCAATGGAAAATGCAATGTTAGGTAAGCAGCATTTTTTTTTTCTTCGATTGAGTGAGTTTTATTTTTTGCAGATTATTCATCTTAAAACTGGATCTGTGCTCACCCATTGATGAGGTCCTGGCATCGGCCGTGGATGCAGGGGTTGCTGCCACACTCATCCACCTGAGACAAACAAGTGGCATCGTTGTAGCCCTCTGGGCACAGGCAGGTAAAGCTGTTAATGCCATCAACGCATGTGCCCCCGTTGTGACAGGGGTTGATGGCACACTCATCAATGTTGATGTTACACATTGCACCTGAAAGAAAATTAGATATGATTTTAGGACAATAGAGCATATATTCCATTTGAGAGATGCAAATTGATAAATATCTACACTGGCCATTATGAATGAGGTGCACTGTGTCACTTTTAGACAATTAAGAGAGCTAACAGCTAAAGACTCCCACAACATTTAACAGGCAAAAGCTGTAGCAGCTCTAATGTGTGCCTAGCCTGGCGGCCCCTGGAGGCCCCTTTGCCTCTCCTCCATTGATTGAATGGGGCCCTGTTGAATAGGCAGAAGGAGGGCTTCAGCTGGATCTGAGAGGGGGAGGTGATGCCAGAAGAGAGGGGGGTGGCTGTAGCTGCTCTCCCTATTGACACACACACACAACTAACCCCCATCCGGGGAGAACTACCTCACCCAGAGCTGTTTACAGGGACAGAAGGCCAGACCCATTTCACACACAGCCGAGTAACAATTAAACCCCCCTCTGATCCCCTACCCAGCTCCCTCCTCCTCTGCTCTTCATCAATCAGGAGGGGAGGGCCCAACTGCCTGATCTTCAGTTACAATAGTCCTCTGTCCCTCTGTGTCTCAGTCCTGCCGTGCCCTCCACACTCACCCTATCAGCACAAAAAGATGGAGGGGAGGAAGAGGAGGAGGGATGCACACACACACTTGTTCCTCCCTGCCCCCTTTCTAGCATAATCACAAGGCCACTACCAGTCAGAACCGGCTCGGTTGGGCCATGAAAGGGAGGAGGACAAGAGCGGCCCACTTGTTGGGACAAGACTTTGTCACTTAAGTTTTGTATACTAGTACATTACAGGTGGACATGTGAAGTAAGTGAGGGGAAAACAATTAAATCGGAGATATTTATGGGATTTGTCACGCAGTTACACACGAATAAACATCAGATATGTGATTAAAGGCCAGGCTCTTTTCCTTTTAAAGTATCACCTTACAGACTCTTTGCAGGCTCAACGTCACAGCCTTTTCAAATGGCAAACAAAGTTAGCGCTTTGTGTGTGTGTATCAGGTTGGGGACTGTGTTCCTTTCTCTATCCCCCACTCCATCCCACACAGGCAATCTGACACCATTGTTCCGCAGGAGTGGACCCGCCAGCCACCTGTCCTACCTGCCCCACCCAAAGCTCAGGGGACCATCCCCCTGCACCTGTAAACTCCACCCAGTGCTCACCGGTGTAGCCGGGCTCACATGCACACTCGTAGCCGTTGATTTTGTCGATGCACCTCCCGTAGTCGCACGGTTTGCTCTTACAGTCGTCCAGGTTCACCTCACAATTGAAACCTGTCAACCGGAACACATGTGAGCAAAGCATACAAGAAAAATCTAGAAAGTGTAGCTGGAAGAATCTGAGAGAGTTTAATATTGATAGTTGAAGTCTCACCTGCAGTGCCTTTGGGGCAGGCACACATATATGTGTTCTCCCTGTCCTGACAAGTGCCACCATTCTTGCAGGGTTGGCTTAGACACTCATTGATGTTGGTCTCACACAAGCGGCCGGTGTAACCAGGGCGGCAGTAGCAGGTGAAGGAGGCTAGGCCATCCTTACAGGTGCCATAGTGGCAAGGGTCAGAGTAGCACTCGTTGATGTCAGTCTCACAGTGCTGTCCTGTGTAACCTGGACAGGAAAAGTGAGTAAGTATTTAATAGAATAATGGAAGTGTTCATTTGGAGAGAAACTACAAAAATTGCAAAGAAATTTGAAAGAGAACTCAGAAAAGGCCATTGTTTGGTTTACCTTCAGCACATTCGCAGGTGTACTTGTTGGGACCGTCGGTACACTTGGCTCCATTCTTGCAGGGGGTGCTAGCACATTCATCAATGTCCACCTGACACAGACTCCCTGAAAAACCTGCAAATGCATTGAATAAAATAAAGAGTTTTTTCTTTAGATCACTCATTAAATGTGTGAAATTTCTTAACAATACTTTAGCACGTTACATTCTGTATATCATGGGCAAAATTGAGAACAGGGGAGCTCATTTGCATCTGCAGTAGGTCCCTGTAAGTCCTAACAAATCATTCCACAACCCTCCTTCCACAAGCCCTCCCTCCTCTTACTCCTTGGTTCTTACTGTGCAGTGAAATCTTTCTTTTAAACCAGACACAATGGCCTCCAGCTTACCAGCCATAAACCAATCCCTGCCCCCCAATTATGCCGCTAAGCTCTAACACAAACTCTCATGCCCGCCAAATATGCTAATGTTCCTGCAACCTGATCCACTCTGTCCTGTTCACCCAAAAACTCTTCAGTATCAATATTAGAAGTAAATCATTCACATTCATTCGGTGAACCATATATGGCGTGCTATACTCATTGACAGCTAAGTTAATGATTTACTCTTTTATAGTCTCCTCTCTGCTCCCATTGTCTGACCAAAAAGGGGTAAATTTAGACCCAAAAGATCCAAGAACCTATTCCTTTCACTCCATTAACCCTTTCATCCCTCACATTCCCTGATATTTTCTCACCTTTGGGGCACTCGCAGTGGAAAGAGTTGATCTTGTCGATGCACTTGCCGTTGTTGAGACAAGGCTGGCTGGCACACTCATCTGTGTTGATGTGACAGAACACACCCTCGTATCCTGTAATCCAAGGGACACATGAGGATGCATGATTATTAGTCAAATCGTGGTTCATTTCTTATTCAAGTCATGATTCCAGGGTTTAATAATGGTCCAAAATGACAAAGATTCATGGAATTAGCTTTCCTCTTTCCCTCTCCATGCGATATAAACATATGCTTATACCTGGCATACAGATGCAGTGGAACCCTCCGATCTGGTCCAGGCAGGTGGCATCATTATGGCAAGGATTAGACATGCATTCATTGACGTCCATCTCACAACGAGGTCCTTCGTATCCTTGAAGACACTTGCACTGGAAAGAGCCTTTGGTGTTGAGGCAGCGACCACCATGTTCACAAGGGTTGGCACCTACAAGATTTAAGATACAAGGTGTCATACATGTGTGGTAATTAATGTGTCACTGCAAAAGGACGAAACAGTTGACTTTATATCTTACCGAGTGAGCATTCATCAATGTCCAGGTTGCAGGCTGATCCGGTATAACCTGGGGGACACGTGCAGATTGCCTTGCCATTGACTGGGTTGGTGTCACAGTTGGAACCTTTTTGACATGGATTGCTGATGCAGGCGTCATCAAGGTGGCACAGCAAACCTATGAGCACAGCAAGAGCAAATGTCCCTCAAACTGCACTCATTCACTTCAATAAACTCATAATCTGTAACTGCAGGATTTCTGGAACAGCCATGGAGAGTCGTACCTGTGCGCCCATGGGGACACTCGCAGAAGAAGGAGGCTACTCGGTCGTGGCAGGTCGCGCCGTGGTAGCAAGCAGCGCTGGCACAGTCATCAATGTTCTCGCTGCAGTCGTCACCCGTCCACCCGTTGACGCAGACGCAGTGATAGCTGCCGTGAGTGTCGTGGCACGTTCCTCCATTCTGGCATGCATTGGGCATCAACTCACACTCGTCCACATTTTCTGTGCAGTATTGACCTGAAAGCATTTATGAAGAAAAAAGGAATAAGAACAGAGTGACTACAAGTTTGTAAACGCTTTTTTTTTTCAATTTCAAGTTTCAAGTTAAAAATCTGTGGTTACTCTCTTGGTAAAAGGTTACCTGTGTAATGAGGTGGGCACTGGCAATTGTAGGTGTTCACACCATCCACACACACACCGCCATTCTGGCAGTTGTGGCCTGGACAGTCATCGATGTTATGCTCACAGTGCTGACCCGTGAAGCCTGGCGAACAGGTAGAGAACAAGACAAAAAAAGAGACAATGTGTGAAAAAGTGGGGAGTAACAAATGTACAGAAAAAAGTTCTAGAAACATTTGCTTTAAGTTAACAATCAGACCCTTTCTTCATATTGTTATCACTGTGCACTTGCAAGAGATAACCTGTCTACATCCTCGTGGCAAATTGTTTTAATGCCCTGTAGATGACAATGCAACTTGTCTCCTCCTCAAACATCAAAGGCTTGAGTGGGTGTTTTACAGCCGCGATAGTCTGATTAACTATCAGCCTACAGCTCTGCAGGTGCCCGTGCAGCTCTGCTATCAAGCCGCATTCCAGCACGGACACCCACGAGAGACACACAGCGTGGGTTAAACTTTAACACACAGTCCCACAATATCTCTCATTCATCTGCATATCTAAACAGCTTCCTCTGTGCTGGTCATGAGCACTCAATCAGACAACACAGGCAGCTGAAAGCTTAAATAATCACTAAATATATGACATTCCAGAAAAATAGAAATGTGTTTAGTACACTGTGATTTGAGGAGAAAAAGTTTCCTCACAGCTGCTGCTCTGCCTGTAACAGCGGTAACCATAATTGCCCAAGATTATCCAAAGTTTTACACAATACTGCACAGCTTTGAGTGCCAACACAATACAGATGCCTAACAGACCGGCTGTATTTAGTTGAAAAACAAGGTATTTTTGTGTGCGTGTGTGACCTCACGAATAGGGTGTGTATATCTATACGTTTCTGTGCCTATCCCTGATGTTGGGGGGGGGGTTCGCTGGTGATTATCAGGAGGAAACGCCTGTGGGGCCGCATCCTGCCAGTGAGGGCTGGCAGTGAGAGATGGGAGGGGGGTAACTAGAGATTACTCATTCCACTCCATCAGATTTTACTACAACTACAGACGGGCTTTTAGGTCAAATGATGTAATAGGAAAACAAAAGTGAGCGCTTTGTCGTTGCACTAGCCATATGCAACTCCATATGTCTCCAGAATAAAGCTAAATACTATTGGTCTGCTTATTTACATGGACATGTGTGTTTGTGTGTTACCTGGCAGGCAGCTGCAGTCATAAATGGTGTCTCCCTTCTGCACACAGGTGCCTCCATTTTGGCATGGCGAGGGGCTGCATGGCATGTAGGGGGTCTCACAGTGTTGGCCAGTGTACTCTTGAGGACAGCGGCAGTGGTATGAGCCCACCTCATTCACACACACACCACCATTAAGACAGGGAGAGGGACTCTGGGCACACTCGTTGACGTCTTGCTTGCAGGTCTGGCCATGGAAGGCGGGTGGGCAGGTGCAGATGTAGGTGGAATCAAAGGCTGAGCACTGGCCACCGTTTGCACATGGATTGGACGCACATGGGTTGGCAAGCTGGCAGGTTTTCCCTTGAAAAGAAAACAAGAGTCATTCATTATTCAGGTTCAGAGAAAGCAGCGGCACAGCGTAAAAACTGTATTTGATCAAACTGTATCTACATACCTGACCAACCAGGTGGGCAGCGGCAGCGGTAGGCAGTGAGGGTAATGAGATCACATGTTCCTCCATTGCGACAGGGGGAGCTCATGCAGGCATGGTTGGTGGGAGTCAGGCATAGCCGGTCAGTGAAACCCAGGCGGCACGCGCACCGGAAATCAAACGTGTTGCCGTGGGAAACAGCGCGGCATTCGCCACCATTGCGGCAAGGTGAAGGGCTGCATGGACTTGGATACTGGCACCGGTTGCCTACATAGTCACTGGGACACCTGGGAGTAGACGGTAAACAAGCAAGTAGTCACAATTAGAAAACAAGTTTTTAGTTTAAATCATGGGAACAATTATCTAAATAGAAGGGGAATACGAGGAGGGTGGGAGGAGGGAGTAGTGGTGGGGGACTAAAAGTTTCCCGCCCAGGAAAGTCCCACTGCAGCCGGACAGGGGCAGCATGTTGTTCTAGTGTGTCTCTCTGGATTAGACTCCCTCAGAACCTTGAAAACACATTCTGCTGGGACAACAGACGGCACGAAATAGTCTAGCCGTAACAGCCCGTTCCCATCTACCTTTCGCCCCCATGCTGTCCACACTGATCCTGGATGACCCTAGAGATCAAGGGGACTGTGCCGGCTCTGGATGTCCTATATGAAGCACAGCATTCAGGCCCTAAGCCCCTGGGTGCTTTCCTCCCATCCAGACTAAGTATGGATGCTGCTACAGTCACATAGCTCAAACTGGATGATTATATGAAGACATAGACGCTGAACATAGATGAAGACTGGCCTCTCTTTTGCATTGTCTGGGTACATTTTTGCCAAAAAAAATGACTCATGATTCACTGGTACTGAATTCCAAACTGCAAACTACTTAGACATCATTTAATATGCAGCTTGTACATAATGGTGATGTCCTATGTGTCACATGCAGGAGCATTTAAATCAGCAAAAAATAGTTTCTGTTTAAATTGGAGCTTGTGTGTGAGTGTGTAGTTGGGCATATGAGCGTGCAAGTGTTTATGCGTAAGGGAGGGCATCTGTTGGCCTCCAAGTATCTCCACAGGGAGCAGGTGCGCATGTTAATGAAGGCAGCTGTTGGACAGGGCTCCTCCCCCTCCCCCCCACATATCCCTCCTCCCTCCCTCCCCTCTGTCCCCTTGTCAGATGGGGGTGCTGACAAGCCAACCTCTCCTCCAGGGACATAAAGAACCCATGTGAAGTCAGCTGTTGCAACTTCTGTCTCTTCACCCCCCTCCCCACCCCCTCAACCACAGCATTTATTCTTAATTCCTTTCTTCCTACCTGTTCCTCTTTTGATTTCATATTTTCTGCAAAACACTGACTCTGCTGTCCCTCTTCTTCCCGTCTCAACTTCAGCTCACATTCGGCCCTTCTGTTTTCTCGTTTCTCTCCCATGTTGACTTTTTACAACTCCCAGCAGTTTGCTTTTTACAGCTTTCTCCTTATGTCACACGGCACTGCTGAAAACTCCCTTGTTGACTTAGTTAGGTGAGACCAATCAGGGAAATTTTAACAGTCCCATGTGCCCCACAGGGTGCCCAGACAGTTGCAATTGGCAGAAGATTGTAAAAGCATTTGGGGTGACTTTGAAGTTTCCCTGCTTCCCACTTCACTTTGCCGAGAAAACACACTGACTAATCAGTAATCACTGCTGTGGCATAAAATCACTCAGTTTCATAAGGTCTGATGAAACAGATGTTATCAATAATCTGTATGCGTGTGCACTCATGTGTGTGTCATCCCATGCTAACTAACTGTAATAGATCCTCTTTGTCCTGAAGTTGGCCCAGTCTGAGATAAAGATCCACCCACGCACCACGGCAACAGGTCTCTCCCAGCGATGTAATGTCCCCTCAGGCCGGAGCAGATGCTTCCCTGAACTCTGACCCCAAACACTTTTGTGACTGCGGGACGGCCTCTTTGCCTTCTCTCCCTTCTCTCTTTTCTCCCCGCTGGGCCTGATCTACCATCTGCCACTCTGGGGGTGACTTTATCCTCCGACACAAAACCAGCCCCACTGTGCGCTGGAAATGCCACCAAAGTGGAAAATGTTATGTAAATGGCTGAGGGTGACATACAGTAATCATGTGTGTGAGTTTCGGTTGTTCTTTCATATTATTTAGGAGACTATTACCTTACTGTCTCTATTTTCTCATGCACTTCGACACTCGCTCTCCCCCTTTTCCTCCTTAAATGGCTATTTGTTTCTTCACTTTGCACCTAATTCATTTTGTCCAGTTAGCTGATGTTCCCTTAGATGTGTCTAATCATTACTTAGGGTCTGACCCCTAAGGTCAACATCTGTTAGTAAGACTAAGAACAAGGCAGTGAAGCTTGAGGAAATGAGAAATGTAGTGGGTCTAAAAGGCTCTGAACTCCCACCACAATGACTGATCTGCACTTTACTCAGATCATTGGGTTTGATACTGCAGTAGAAGATGAATATTGTCAACACATGCATACATGATAGCCATGCATACAGCGATACATACAAGCAAGTGAATGAATTCTTCAGACATCTCTCTTTCCTCTGTCAAGCTGCAGTTTTCTAACACTGCAGGCACAAGCAGCACATAAATAGTAGAATAATATGTCTGCATTTAAAATATTGTGTTGCCTTTGTGGAGTTAAATCAAAATAGTTCTTCCAGTTAAAAACAGAGCTCGTTTTAATAGTGATTAAGCTATTTCCTGTGTCACTCTTTAAAAAGAGTGAGGTGGGAAGATTTATGAGGGTCAGCCACAGTGACGAGGACTGAGCACCTGCTTGACTAATGACTGCAAGATCACTTTCACACACAAAATACCAGTTAACAAACACCAGGGTCATAACTTCGACAGTGTCTGTGTGTGTGAGTGAGCCGATACACCTTTCTCTACTGGTGGCAGATTTATTTCGGTGGCTGTATGCAGAGCTCACAGTCAAACAAGGAAAAACACCTGCCTGCCACTCCACTTTTTACGATGGTTATCAGTGACAACACACCTGCTGATGTACCTCTAGCCTGGAGTCCATTACTCAGGTGGGTACACAGCATGTAACCACAACATCCTCAGTTTGGAGCTGGACTGGGCCTATTATCCTATGTCAGTCCCCTGTTTTCCTCCTAGTCTTTCTTGTCTCATAGCAGATGCCTCTCATGCATGGGATTAAAACACAGATAGGGAAGCATGCACGCACCCACACATGTGAATCTAACCCATTTACCCCATTGCCCCATACCCTGTGGCATGCAACACTAAAGTGAGCAACACTGACCTGCCAAAAGAGTTGGGGTTTCTACATTCGACAGCCTGAGCGGGTGTCTTTGAACTTTCAGCACTCACTATTACCAAATAGCCTCTTATCTCTCAGCTATGACAGCAAAGCTTTGATCGACCTGCTCTGAGATTCTCCAGACTCACAGGATCCTGATCACTGGCCAGTCTACTCTGAGGCCCCATTGACACTAAATGTGGGGAAATATTTGACTATGTATTGAAGGTTCTCTCCAAAGTAGCTTTTTGGGCTTGTTTTAAGGTCCCACCAACCTCATTCCCCGCTATATTAGAGGGGTCCTGGCATCTAGGGAATGGGCTCAAGCAAGGGAGTGGCAGCCTTGGAGCTTAAACCCCAATAAAAGCCCAACACCAGCAGGCACACTTGACCCAGCCA
This sequence comes from Pempheris klunzingeri, assembly GCF_042242105.1. Taxonomy (NCBI): domain Eukaryota; kingdom Metazoa; phylum Chordata; class Actinopteri; order Acropomatiformes; family Pempheridae; genus Pempheris; species Pempheris klunzingeri. The sequence continues at coordinate 16,332,071 of NC_092030.1, read as the reverse complement.
TGCACTTGTATGCTCCTGATTCGCTTAAACCCACATGGAGCTGAGCCTTAACAGAGACCTGCTTGGTAATCCTATAGGAGGACAAATGAAGAGCGGCATTCCTTAAGGGAGACTGGAACATCTTTTTAGCGGTGCTGAGCTCGCTCTAGACAGTCTTTATGCGTGAGACATTTTATCATCAATATGCAATACCGGACAGCTCTGTGCAAGGTCAGAGAAGTCTGATCGCACCAACCGCTGCAGCATTTCAGTCAAATTTTCTGTCTCGGTCTATTTCTGTCAGACATCTTGAAGTATTTGAGGCATGTAGCGAGACAGTTAAGATGTTTTCTGAGTTTATTATTAACAGTCACCTCAGACCAAAACAGTGTCTATTTCAGCAAAGCAGCAATGACTGTCAGTCATGCAAAGGCGGGGTTGAGGGCAACAACCTTGCAACCTCACTATGCCCTCATTACTGTTTCACCAGTGGAAACTAAATTTGACTCACACAGCACTGTGCCCTTACACCTTTTTAAGCTGCCTACATAGCAAGACGACTACAGCTCCATGGGAAACAGGAAGCCCCAGACCTTCAGATAACCCCTTACTTCACAGAACTATGACCGAGTGCTTCCCCATTACGGTGGCTTGTTGTTGTTTCTGTGCGCCTACAACCACCACGAAACTAAGTACAGTACACTCTTAAGTCTAGACAAGAATCTGGTTTCCCCCAAACTGAAGCCTGTAATGAATTTGTCTGTGGAGTCAAGAGTAATAAGCAAAGCACCCTTAGAAAGAATTACAGTGTTGCACATGTAAGGAGAAATTCAATATGCTTCTATTCCCTGAAAACATGAAATCCCTTTTTCTTAACTTCACCTTTTCTTTTGTTACTGCTCTCTGTCTTTGTGGGTCAGATACATGTAACAAGATTACGCCAGTTACAAACAAAAGATGAGCTCAATCAACATCAGAGAGATAAATATACAGCAGCCAAATATAGAGAACAAAAGCCAGTTCCTGTTTTAGGGATGATCAGAATTAACTTGATTTAAATTAAGTGCGAGTATTTTTAGAATCAGGATGGGGAGAAAAACATCCTTTCTGCACAAAGGGGTAATGGAATACCAAGTTTGTCTCAACACAGGCTTAATCCAACTAAAATCATCCATAAGACATCTGATTACCACAGTTTACACCAAGCCTAACCTTGTTCTCTTTGCCAACATGTGATTTCACTCTCTGCTCTCACACTCGTGGGAACTGTGCTGAAAGAGGATTTAAATCTACCTTGCCACTCAAATCTGTGTCACCATATGCTTACACACTGCTGCTCAAACCTCAATGCACGACAAGACTCACCACTGACTTCAAGAGCTGCGTATGTGGGTTTAAAGCACTTTAGCATTTAACCCTTTGACCTTTCATTTAACATCATGTGACGGGGATTGCACATCTTAACCCCATGCAACTCATCTCTAGTCTGAATCTGAGGCATCAGTGTCCCTCATCAGAATGCCAGCCTCTTTTCCTCTTTAACCAGGTTGCAAAACTTTGTGGACTTTCCACACGTCACCATAACTAAACCTCCTTGAGACTGTAGCACACAATTGAAAAAGTGATGATGAAACCACAAGATGGACCGTTTTTGGAAGCTCCCCTGGTATAGACGCTACACTCTGACCCCTGAGCGCTGAATCTCCCAGTGCACCCTGTGACTGATGGCTGCTTGGCTTGGCAGAGATGAATGATTAATGAGAGGAAAAGCAAGGAGGAAGAGAGAGCGCGGGTGGGTGAAGTGATGCTCTTATCCTGCCTGTTTTTAATTGGGCTGAGCAGAGATGGAGACCACAATAACAGCTTTGTGGAGGAGGAGGGTGGAGGGAGAGTTTCTGTGTGCGAGTGTGTGCACACGTGCGGAGGTCTGTGTGGAGGTCTGTGTGTGTGTGTGTGTGTGCGGAGTGTGCAGATTAGATATTGTGAATCAGCGGGCCTGGGCTAGCAGCGTGGGCTCTTCAATAGCTCCCCCTTGTCCCTGCAGACCAGAGAAGCGCCTGCCATGACCACATGCCCTCAGGGTAAGCCAGGCCACCCCTGAGCTTCTTTACAGATGAATAAAAATCATGCCACAGCTGGAAATCAAAATAAAAAATGATTTCAAAAAACTTCACTATCTCTCCTCAGGACCTTCTATCAGTAAATCCTAAAATTTGACATCCTCTTTTCACCTCATCTTTTGCCTTCTGACACAAGAAAAGTGAAATAAAGCGAATCAGTTAACTCACAGACTCACATGTAGGTCAGTTTAAGGGAATATGTTAGCATATATGTTAAGTATCTCACCCACAAACTATTAGCATCAATCCATAGACTAAACAAATAGTCCACAATCTGCCTCTCTGTCTGTTCCTGCTTGTTTGCCTTCAAATTTCTGCACTTTATTCCAATTAATCTCACTCTCTTGACATCCAATCCAATTACATTTCACAGCCATCTGGCTTTCTAATGGAGATCATAAGCGGGTAAGGTGGGGGGTGGGGGGTGTATTCATTCAGAAAGCAGGAGACAAGCCTTCTGAAAAAGGAGGGGGGGGGGGTGTTAGGGTTGGACAGAGGGGGGTTGGTGGGGGTTATGGCAGGGGTTTGGTGTGTGTTGTGGTGTTTGGGGTGGCTGTGGCATGATGGGAAGCCCTACTCAGATTAGTCACACAGCATTATTCTGACTGCAGGACAATGGGTGACGGGCGGCGGGCGAGCCCCAGCTGTCGCCCATGAAAGGGCAGAAAAACAAGATTTAGGACTGGACGCGTCCTCTCACTTTGCTGGTGAAGGGGTCTTGCATTCATTAACGGGCCCGCTGATGTGGGGGTGGGGTGGGGTGTGCTTTTGTCCAGCTAACCCTCTCTCACCTCTCTGGAAGCACACTCTCTTTTTATTTCTTCACTTCTTAAAATCTTTTCTCTTTAGGGAATGTGTGCAGCCTTGCAGAGCAATGCGGCTCCTGGAGGGGTACAGGAGCGCACCAGCTCAGAAGAACCTCAAGGGCCTCTGGTTGCTGGGCACAGGGCCCGCTCAAAGGCTGGAATGAAAGGGGGCATATGCGGCCCCTTTTTCTTTCCAGCCAAAAAAGCACTTTCAAGTACCAAAATCGCACTATACTGCACTTCTGAGGCTGCACAAATTCCAAAACACAGCGACAAACGCCACACAGACAATGCAAAAAGAGACAGGAAATGCTAATGTTTTGTAGTGGCCTGCAGTGCAACATCTGGTGCATCGCATGTTGCTGCTTTTTTGTCTCCTTACTGTTACTTACTTGCATTCTCCATTTCCATTTGAGGTGGCTTCACACCTCCCTCCATTCAGGCATGATTCAGTGGGCAGAGAGCATTTTAGACCTGTTGAGCACATGAAAAATATTAAAACTCAGCATTAAATCACAAACACAGCATGAGTGAAATCCACACTGTATAACAAGCTGTTGGGATTAACGAGGATTATTGGGGGGGGGGTTATTCATCGGAGAGATTTTTAATATATATTTATTCACAGGAATTCATTTTTAATGCACACGCGCGCGTCCACCTCCTGATCTTTAATTGATTTGTTACACAGTTGTCCGTGGGGGATATTGGGAAGCCTGTCGTGGACACCGGTGCGGCCAGAGCGCGTGGTGCGTGGCTTTCTTTTTTGGGGGGGCGGGTGGAGGGGTTGGTGGGGAGGGGGGCGCACGCTTTTGCGGGGAAAGCGCAGCAGCTGCGGGGCTCAGATGCGGAACAAAAGAAATCAGAGTCCAGCACGAGCCATAAAACACTCTCCTCGGGCATTGTTTACCGGCAGACGGGAATAACAGCACCTCACCCACCCCCACACCCTCCACCCGGCACTCACAACACATGCAGACAAAAGGTGCCCCCCCCCGCGCGTTCTCCTCGCGTCCCCCCCTGCCCCAACACACGCACCAGCATCCATTATCTCCCATGTTATTTAAAACCGGTTCTCAGGACAATTTGAAAGTTTCTTACAACCAACATCCAAAGTTTTATCATCATTTATTCTAACTGAGTAGAACCATTGAAATAAAGTTCAAACCCAGTGAAATTAAGAGTTCTGGCCCACACAGGAAGTTTTGATGATAAAGTTCTGAATTAAAAGTAAAAGGCTGGTTACATTTGTGAGTCTGGCGTGGGTGTGCAGACAGAGTAAACAGTTAACTTGCGTAAAAGAACTTTTCATGAGCGTGCACCGGGGAGATCAGCTGCCAAGCGCACCGCAGCACTTGGCTGCCGCACTTGTAGCGCGTTTATTCCCACGACCGAGAAAGGCTCATAAAACCACTCCAGAAAAGTCTTTCCAGAGGTTCAGAGGTATTCATCAGTTTTTGATCTTCAGCTCCTACTTTTACAGCTGCAGGAGCGACGAAAGGAACACAGACTATTACTACAACTAGTACTACTACACATTCTAGCCTACTATTAACTTTTCCCAGCCTTATAATTTGGATTGTTAGAATGTCCTTGTTGGCCCCTTTCACGTTCTGAAGCTCGTAATTCTCTGTAACAAATCTTTTGGAGACATTTTACCTTGTGAGACGACGATTGCAGGAATCAGAAATGTTAGTTTCACAAAGAAACGATACATTCCTCTTCTTCAACTTCACAAATGTCGTTGACTCCCACGTAGGGTTGGCATAGATCCGCAGGTTGGTATATTCCAGGCGTCGGAGTGAATTAGATATCCTTTATGGGGGGGAAAAAGGGGGTAAATCCAACAGAGACAGAGCAAAAGTCTTCAAGAGGACTCAGTTCATAGGTGTTGCTCTGGTGCTTTCCGAGTTCTCAATGAAATCTGCAGGCAACTCTACAAGTTCCTCCTCCTCCTCCTCCTCCTCCTCTCCACCCCCCCTCAACCCTCCTCCTCCTCCTCCTCAGGACAAATAAAAGCTCTCCCTCTCCCTCTCTCTCTCTCTCTCTCTCTCTCTCTCTCTCACTCTCTCCACAAAAGCACATAAAACATGACATTACTTATAAGACAATGATATTAAACAGTACTCTTTTATATATTGTACTTTTTACCCCACATCACTCACTTTACAGCTTTATGGACCAATTACTTTGCAAATTAAGATTTTGCAAATGGTACGTTTATAATGTCTGATGTACTGTCATGCATCTATAGCTTCCCAATACAGCAGTACTTTAAGTACATTTTGTTATTTTGAACTTATTTAACTTATTTAATCAAACGTATTTTTACTCGCCAAAATTTGGAGTGCTTTTTTTTACAGTGTGGGGTTGAAACGTTTGCTCATTTTTAAAGTAAAGGGTCCTTCTCTACCACTGAAAGTAACTAAATACAGTGTTTGTGTGTTACATGAGTGTATCCATTTTCTGCTGCTACTAGTACAACTACTCATATGACAGCACACACAACATTTCAGCTGAATAGGTGATCAGAAGAAACTTCCCAAAGTAATTAAAATAAATTCAATCATAATTACCTATAACATCAAAATGGGTCTTGCACTTTTCTGCACTAGTACTTTAAGAACATTTCGCCTGGAATAATGTTTTACTTTTAATTGTGGTAAAAAGTAAGTAAATGATTTTGTGTAAAGTCAAATACTTTACACGGAAGAAGCCATTTCATTATCCAGACTACACACTTGACACTTGTGCATCCAGTGTGAGAATCCCATTCTTCACGTGTCTGCTTGAAATGTAATATTTCTGACTCCAAACCACAAAATGTCAATTTTGTGAAATAACAATACATTTCAGTTCCTATTACAGTTTCATTCTCACATCACAGCTGACTGCATAGATCCCTTTTTCCATTGACTTTTCTAAAGGCATGACAACTTGTGTGATCTTCCCAGTGATGTCTTTCAATAAGCAAAGCACATTACAACATACTTCTATAGCGTTTCAGTTACAACATACAGCATCGCACAGACAGAGAGTGCATGTCTGTGCCAGATTCCTATTATTTCTTTTTTTCTCCTTCTCTCGCGGCGAGTGAAACTGTCAAGGAGTAGCTGCGGAGTTTCAGCACCCCAGGGCAAAGATTATTTTATTATGAAGCCCACGCACATGCTGGTCCTTCTGTTGGTGAGACTGCCAAATGGACCTACGCCAAAAGGGGCTAGGTCTCTTGAGGTGCATGAAGTGTGGGAAACACCAGGAGAAGAGAGAAAAAAAGAGGGAGTGTGAGCAATCAGCTACAAATATTGCATAACAGGAAAGTAAATTTGAGAGAAGGTGTTGCACGAACGAAATGAAAAAGATGTGCATGGGCATGTAGAGTGATAGTAGGAGAGCACCTGACCCACCGTGAGAAATGTCAGATCTACGAGGCACACGCTCAGCTCAAGTCACGCCTGCTGTTAACACATGCCCTCCTGCATCCTCGGTACTTATGAGGTGTGGTTTGGTCTTTAAATCAAAGAAAGTGCTGATTTGTCAGAAGTTCTGGCAGAGCGTGCTGCCTTTTATCTGTCATGAAATCAGAGCTTGCTTTTTCACTCATGAGACTCTCTCTGACTTGAGGTATTTATTTGTTTTTAGGGGAGAAAATTTAAGGCCATGAGAAAATGCTCTGTGATGGATTCACAAGGTTGGAGAGGGGAAGACCCAAAGCTCGGAAAAACAAATTCTATCAAAGCTTAATATAGAAAGAAAACCCAGAGAGGTCGACACAAAGTGCAAGAAAACAGAGTAATTTCTTTGAGATTAAATATAAATGCGACTGCCCTCTGCAGTATGAACTCTGACAGCTCAGAGCGGCAGAGTCTGACCTGGAGCGCATTGCAATTCCTTAAAGTCAGACTCCCTTCCTTCCTTCTCAGGGAGCAGAGATGAAGCGGGGCCAGAGGTCATGATAAAAAGTAGCTCCCCTTGACAAGGACTACATGATGTCATCCTACTATCAGACCTCAAAGCTTCACCAGAGCCGGAGGTATTAGTCTTGGTTCACACCCAACCAGCAAAGTCTCAAAAAAGCACTATGACGCAGAGTGCACAGCTGGACAAAGCAGTCAGAAAATATGATTTCCCTTCTTTAAATTGAGTTAATCCTTGATTAAAAGTGTTCAAATGGGGCTTTGTTTGCAGAACCTACTGGTTTTCTAGAATTTACTGGTTTTCTAGAACTTACTGGTTTTCTAACGGCAAGACTTTGTAAATGAAAGGTTAAACAACTCACCAATAATTTTAAAACAGGCCAAGAACAATGCCTCGTTCACATCAGTGCTCAGAGAAAAGGCTTTGTGCCAAATCTGCCGTTGCCTAAGGTATTTCACACCTTTATCTCTGCCAGTCTGATGGCCCAGTATTTACTTAAGGACTCCAGCTGAATTGGCTGCTGTTTGTTGGAAAACAACCCCTGTGTTGGCTACTTGAAGACAAGAGACTGGAAAAGCACATCACTTTATCAAGAGGAACATTGACCCCCCCCCTTTTTTTTTTTTGATGTGGAGCCTCTGTTTGTTTTCTCTCCGGAGCATACGGTCCTGGTCTGGATCAGAGAACAGAGGTCCTCAGGTGTCCCAATTATCACCTGCCACTGATGAGCTTCACATTCAGCTTTTTGACAAGCCACTCATTTGTATGTATGCCATGCTAATGTCAAACATGCCCAGGCACTCGGTAATGAAAAAAGAGTGTTATGGATCAAGCACTTTGCCACATGTGCTTCACATCTAATCCCCAGTGACAGGTCAGCACATGAAGGCAGAGTTTATCATCTATGTAACAGTGTGAGATTACAGTAGGACCCCATTTAACACTGATGTATATATCTGAATACTGATTTAAAAACATTATTAGTATTATTATCATTAATGATAATATGCATGAAGTACTCCATTTAGCCTTGCACACCTATGACATTTCTGGACTCACAATGTAACCAGAGATGGCATCTTTTTTATTCTACTCATTCCTCTTCCTTGTCAAAACCTGGGAGGCTTTATTCAATTTTTTTTTTTTTTTCATACGCAGTAGCACTCATTATAAATATTCATTTGCGACATGTATTTTTGCATGTGTATGCGTCTGCATGTTCATGGAAGGACAATGGAGAGCAGGAAGGGGCCGGCTCCGTGTTGTCCCAGACAAGACATACATACCTACACACATACACACAAAGCAACACCATTATTTTGGGTCCTTCCCCCACCTATAAAGCCCAGAGTGAGAATAGTGCAGGAAATGGGCTCTCATTCACAACCATGTGACAGAAAGGACAACTGGGGAAACACACACACACACACACACACACACACACACACAATTACAGAAATCAACTGTATCAGCAAATCACCAAAAAAGAACAGAAATTAGATTTGCTGCCCCACTAAGCAGCCGTTCAAGGCCTTTAGAGGGAAACATTGCCTGTTTTTGGCTGAGGACTGGAGCAGTGCAGCAGGCCATGCAGTCGGCCTTTACAGGCCCACTGATCCGATCCATAATAGCTGCACGAACGGGTCAGGGTCACACAGTTGGAGGCCTGTGCTCTGCTGTTGTGGCTCATGAGCAACCTATAACTATCTCTGTCTGTTTGTCTGTCCACCCAGCCTTTCATATCCGAGTCCCCATCCCGCCCCAACGTCTCTCCCTTGGCAGTGTGTCTGTGTGTCTCTCTTCTGCCAGCTAAATGCTGAAACACTGGAACAAAGATAGTCCCTATCCTGCTGAACCCTCAACCTATCACACCAAACCCTGCTTCCCTCTAGTGCAGCCAGTCTGTAACTGGGTCCTTCAGTTATGAGAATTGAGGGGAAAGAGGGACAAAAGTGAAACAAAAGAAAAAATGAAAGAAAGAAGTGAGAATGTGACCTCCAACTTCACTTCCTGCTGACGTGCTGCTATTCAACAGTGGAAAGAAGACGTTAAGCAAAGTCTTAACCTGTCAAAGGGATCAAAGACAGGATTCAGTCTGGAAAACTAACTGGAACTGTGTGGGTGTTTTAGCATCTGTACATGCCCAGTGTGTGTGTGTGTGTGTGTATGAACACAAAGAGTGAGAATATTCACTATGAGAGGAGATATTTGTTCAGCCGGGGAATTTACTGATGAGATTAGGCGTTAGAGCTCTGGTTAGGGGGTTCGGGGATGTGGAATGTAAACAATAAGCAAGCGGAGAGAAAGATTTGAGCTTCAGCTTCCTCCCTCTCTCCCTCCCTCCCCCCACTCCAGCTCCCCCCTGTGGCTCCAAAGACAAGTCGGATTGTCAGTGGGATAGTTAACTTTATCGTGTTTCTTGAAAACATTTGTTTGTGAGTGAATACACATAAGTAAGACATGGGAGCAGGAAATACTAAAAACACCATAATAACATCGACAAGAGTGATTGCACTCAGCGGTGATGGTTTAGTGATGGCACAGCTGGACTGTGTATTATTCTTGAAAGAGTTTTGAGTGCAGTCTGCAGTCATAACTATCTGAATGTTGGTGTTCTTCCTACACTTTTAACAGTGACAGTGAATAATGATCTCCCTCTTTCACACACATCACTGATGTTGGTGCTAATGGACACTAATGGATGTCAGTATGCTTTCTCCCCCTCTCTTTGAGAGCAGGCCAAGTTTTAGGGTACAAAGAGGGGGTTCAGGCAGTGTCAGCCAAATGAGGAGCGCAAAGTCCATCATTAAAGGACGATTCTGGTTTATCACATGTGACAAATGTTTAAAACTGTAAAACTGAAGCACTGAAAAACCTGAAGCATGTACTTTATTTTCTATGTGAAAATTTAGAATTTTCATGTGAACACTATGAGCACAGAACAGGTCCCATATGGTCTAGCGGTTAGGATTCCTGGTTTTCACCCAGGCGGCCCGGGTTCAACTCCCGGTATGGGAACTAATATTGCACCATGGTGGGACTTATGATTCATAACACATTACATCATGTAGTTTATGAGAAAGCTAAACTCAAACATTGATCACAACCTTCAACTGCTGTTTGAATATGAACAATCACAACTTGGATAACCTCAGGCCACATGTGTTGTTCCACAGAAAAGAAAAACTGAATCACACTTGTAAAACACATTTGTCCAAACACCGCATGTGGGAACACTCATATGTTGTATTCCACTTCCACATGGGGAAGTGGAATACAACATGTGAGTGGGCTTTTTTATAAGGATTTAGATATCATTGTATTCACTGGAATAAATGCTGAGATCTGGGAACGTAGGGAAACAGCAACAAGGAGATGGAAGATGGCGAGAAATGAAAAGAAATGTAAAAGAAACAAGATAAATTAAATGTCAGTGATGTCCCTTATTGTACAGCAAAACTGTATGTGTGCACACGCCAGTTAAACCAGAACAGCCTGGGCAATGATTCTCACCTTTGTTGTCTCTTCAGCAGAGCCCAGTTTGGCCAACGTGGTGATTTGTTTTTTGCCTGCACTGACTTCTTTTTAATGTTGCCGCTTTCACAGAACTCAGCAATTACCTTGGTGAGCTTAGTTTTATTACTCAAATACAGATAGGAGGGATGGTCAAAAGTACAACAAGAGTGAGAGTCTGCAGCCACACTAGTTACTCTGAGCATGTACTTAAGCACATTCTAAATGCCATCGTGGTCATGCTAACATGCCAAAGACACATTCTTCGGGCACCATGCCATGATGGTAATCCATCCATTAACTGTCAAGACATTTGATTTCATTCTTAAAAGAGTATATAGAAATAGAGAATATAAAGAGAATATAACTTTACACTTGTGTAACATTGTTGGACTTATGATGGACAGTTTTATTAAGTATAACTCCACAGTCCAGATTTAGTAAAATTGATTAAATATATTATATATATAATTAATTACCTTAATCATATATTGTATAATTGAAAATATAATTGATTCAAATGAAGGCTTTGCACAACTTTTTTTTTTTTTGCATATGCAGTAGCCTTGTACTTCCTAAGAAGTAGGACGGAGGGAAAGTCCGGGGATGGGAATATATTTCAGTGTGGACCAAAGTAGTCAACCGACTGACTGATTGACACTGGTGTCCCCAGAGCCATACATGTAGCCTGGCTAAGAATAACAACTAAGTTATAATATACCGGATTTGTCCTTTAACAATCTGATGCACGATCTATCCCAAGTATACCACCTTTATTCCACATGCTGGCGCTGAAGGCATGTCTAGACCTCGTTGAGTCCCATTTGGAGATTGAATATCTGGTGTCCAGAGAGCCTCGTCCCCACTGTTTATTTTAGGGACCTCCTGATATGCAGCCTGACTGTTGTGAGCGAAGGAAACATTCACCAGGGGTCTCTCATCATGATCTGAGCCCCAGGGGTGCTTGGGTGGGGCAGGCGGGTGACAGGCCTTGCCACCTTGAATATGATTGAAAGAGTTAGGAACACCACATGACTCTGTGGTTACAAGACAACCTCAAGAATCTGTTCTGTGGCCACGAGATGATGACTGTGATTTGGTGTGCGTGCATGCGTGTGTGTGAGGGAGAAGGGGGAGAGGTGAGGCGACTCAGATGCTGAGATTTCCATTTACCCCCCAGTTCCACGTTCATTACAAATCCGTCCAAGCAAAGTGAATGTTAAGACACTCCAAATTAACCCTGAGAGTGACAGAAGCAGCCTCAGCTGTCTGTGGTATCACTTTCCATCCAAATGGTATGGCTGGGGGTCTGACAACTGTCACCTTGACCTTGCTTCGCTACACCACTCTCCCAAGACTCACTAGACTCTCTGGGGCGGGTGGGATGAGATTACTAACATTCACAATCTGCGCTGTCTCTCCAAAAACACAGCTATCTGCCAGTCACAGACATATACTCATGATGGGATGGTTCATAGCATGTGAAGACACTAACATGTTAGGATCTCTGAGTATGTCTTCAAGTGGGTTTATATTTAAGAAAATTGTTTGTGTGTGTGTGTTTGCGTGCCGCTCTTGCATGTCACCTTGGATTGCAGCAGAGGGTGACAACTAGTCCGCCAGAAATTGCTGACTGGTTTATTGGCTGATTAGCGAGTCGCGTCTGATTCGCAGAGCTAAATGTCACAGAGATAAGTCGCATACTTTCTTCTTTCCACTCCACATCTTCACAATGTAGCATTCCTTTTGCTTTTACTTTCATGTCATTATCTCCATCATTCTGAGCTTGAACTTTTCAGAGCTGTTTTACCATCCCTTGCCATCCCTAAAGCCATGCCACTAGCATGGCTAAAAACAGAGGCTGCCATATGTAATCTTGAGCTGAAACTTCACTTTGGGTTTTTCCTTGAGCACTGGTGGTCATTACAGTTGTCAGGCCAATCAACGAGAGAGGTGACATGGAAAATGCAGTGGCAGAGGTCCCTAATCCTGCTAATAACAGACATGATGTTAGCTGTCCCACTTGAATAAATTAAGGCTGTACATGTCAGATGTATACTATATGCACAGGAGGTGTATGCTTCTTGTTGAAACTGAATTTATATCTTCTAGCTCAAGCCACACTGGCTGCAGACTGTGAGTACCAGCCAGGAGAAATCAATTAAAGCCAGAAATGTGTCTTCACATTAAGCTCTGATATCCGATCAAGGCTACTCGTTTCAACCGAGAAATAGTGAGGGGGTGAGAGGATGGAGGGCTCTTTCCTCAGGGGGATGCTGGAGGGTGTGTGAAGCAGTGGCCTGCGTGCCGTCGGCCAGCCGCCTGACGGGGAGGCACATGGTGCCAACAGCTGCCATAGTGAAATGCTAACCCCTCTAAATGCTCAGTCCAGTAAACAACGCTGGGCTGAACACATGCCAACAGGGGAGCCTGGGTGAGGAAAGGGTGAAGAGGGTGAATGGGGCGACCCAGCTGACGCCGTGGAGAAAGGAGAATTGACCCCTGTGAAATGGCTTATTAAAGTGTGGTGGTCACCATTCTGGGGGGCCAGCACAGGACAAGACGGTGAAGGAAACTCAAAACCGTCTTTGGCAAACTGAGCACGGTGCGGGCCACAAGCTGCAGACACGAAGCCCCAGATTCAGGAGATACTTTCATTGGATGTATTTACATAGACGGGACACACTACGTGCATCAAATATTGATGACATTTTTATTGCCGTACTCATAGTGCAGAGTGTATTTTATATCACAACTGAATGAGGAGTGGAACGGATTTGAACTCTGCAAAGTCCCCATTCTTCCCCCTTCTGAACACAATGCAGTCAGACTCATGTATAGCTTCATTTACCTTTTAAATTGATAAATGAAGTGCACCCAGTGAAGTGTGTTGCAGTCACTGGAGCTACCGAGGGTTCCCATGCTCTCAGGCCTGCTAGGGAGTGGCAGGAACAGATGTGACATCTACACTCCACTGTCCCTCCCACCCTCAGTCTCTCCCTCTGCTGCTTGTAAAACAATCCATCTTCCACTTGTAAAAACATTACTTTCTATCTACATCGTTTCTTCCCATAACTCTCACTTTGATCAACATGAAAACAAAATTATCCCTAATCTTGTAATGTGGTAATTGCATCCACTCAGTGATGGTTAAATGTCATTCAGGACCATCACAGTAATTTAATGAGTGCCCTTCAATCTGTCACTTCATTTCCCTCTCACTACTGCGTTTCACTAACATACACACTCAATAATGCACACACACACACACATGCATGTAATAAGCTTGAAAATCGAAATGTAATCATCGTGAAAGGTGAAACTTAATCTGAACCACTCTTAATATGTGGCATTTTACTCCAGTGCTTTTCATCTGTGCCTACAGGTCAGCTGGATTCACCATTGTCTCATGATAAATCACCTGAGCAGCGACGCCCCCATCTGTTAGCGATTTCAAGAGCCCGAAAGCTGGTGGCTGCTGGCTGACCACCTCTCTCAGTTCACCTACATATTTGCATCCTATATTTGAAAAAAGCTCCCTTTTCACAGCAAAACACAAGTGTGTTTAATTTCCTCAATGGCTGCAAAAAAATTATTAATCGTATCATTTTGCTCTTGATAAAAAAATGAAAACGGGTCCCACAGACCCGAACACCATACAAGGGTTAAATACATTTTGAGTACAAGGCTTTCACTTGTAACTGAGTATGCTAATAGTGTTTTATTGTGACTCTTACTGAAGTAACTCATCTGAATTCTCACTGAAAAGTCACTCAAAACATAAAGTGAATATGCAATATGTGTTAAGTATAACCTACAACGCATTTTAGGCCCGAAACTGTGACACTTTTAGATGTTCTGCTTCATTCTGCTCCTTCCTAAAAAGCTGCAAACAATAATGTAGTTGAAGGACAGCGGTGGGTTTCTCACGCCACGGGAGAGATTCTCAGATAGGAGGTGTTCTACTATCATCCTAATCTTTGCATCCAGTATAAAACCAGGCCCACACCTGCCCATACAATCTTTTCTATCACTCTATTAACCACAATGTGTGCGTATGTGTGTGAGAGAAAGAGAGAGATTGAGAAAGACGTGGGACTGTAGACCTAATTGTTTGTTATTGCCCTCCCTGACTATTCAAAAAATTATCTCCCGGCTAAGCTCCTTCCTCAGTCATTACACACCTGCCAAACATGACAGCTGATGACAAAAATATGTGCCTCAGCAAGGATGAACTCACTCTGGGACTATTGTTTAAGGACCTTGTGCTATTAACAAACCGCAGGGCTTCAGGTTGATATTGAGGGGCTTATCAAGAGTTTAGACAGTGGTTAACCAAACATGAACCACTCTCCTGGCTTTCCTGTAAACACAACCTTAATGACAGGGCAGGCAGAGTCTCTGAGGACAAACACTCTCAGTGTCACATACACTGTGTACCTACAGGAAGTGATGTAGGCCTCAAATATCGCTGGTTGGCCATGGACGACTGTGTTGATGAGAAGAGGTCTGCAGCGTTCCTCTTCAACAGGAGGTACAACTATTCACAGAAATATCATATGTGAGAATTAACATAATCATATATATGATATATTAATTAGATTTTGCACCTTTTTATGTATTTCAATTCCAACAACTAAGTGTAATGTCCAAATCGTCAAGTATTTCAGTCTTCGTAGCTACCTGTGCCAGTGGAAGATAAATTATTATATGAGAACAGTGAGATATAGGGGGTGAGAGGCAGAGTGTGCACATACCAGACCTGCATGTAAAAGGCAACTTCAACCACAACATCCTGAGTTATGTGGTTGCACATTAAGGGTGGCACGATTTACACGTTACCAAGTGAAGTGTAACCACAGTGAAAAGTGATATAAACATAACATGCATGCTATGTACATGCATAACAATAAAATGTAGACAAGCAACTGGATAATGTGTCAATTTGCCACAATGTAAAAACAAATAAATAGCTGGAAAAATGTGTCAATACTGTATATTATCAGACTATGTTTTAATAATATCCCATTTATTACATCATGTAGTTCATTTTATAAGAAGTGTAAGATATGAACAAATAATACTGAATACTTCAATAATTAAATGTGTCACTATAGTTGTATAATTTTTACAGGTGATGACTGTATTTCTTATCACTGTCAGTAAATCCTGTGTTAAAATGATGTTACATCTACTTTGAAGCAGCAAAAGCAGAAGTAATATGACACACCTAAGACATGTATTGCATTGATAGGATTTATTACATGTTGATCCTGTTATGAGAGACCCTGCACTACATTCTGACAAGTTGTTATATTATAAGATACAGGGTTTCACACAGACAGACCTCAGGATTACTCAACATACTCATCCTGCAGCACGAGGGCAAGCCAGGGGGTTGCAGGTGTAAACGTGAAGGTCTGTTCCAACCTGCCCAGTGGCCCGTAGTCTCCAGACACAGTCAAATGGGAGGGCAGGTTTCGGTTGACAAGTCTGAGCGAGAGTAGAGGAAAAGGAGGTGTGTGAACAGCACATAGATCTGTGTGTACGGTGGGTGTTTGAACTCTGCTCTAAGAGTGAATGGTTTGTCTTGACAGTTGTGTTTGACCACAGCTTTTCAAGGTGGATTTTTTTTTTCCATTTCTGTAGGCACTTACGAATCTGAATGAGTTTTCAAGTGTAGATTGCTATTGTTAAGTGTAAGTATACCGCTGTTTCATTAATAAATCCCAAAGTCACAGTATTTGAACAAATCAATCACAGATCCCAAACATGTCACTGTGCATTTCTTTTTTTTTTTACATTTAGTCAAACATTCAACAAAAATGAATGCCTTGTTTAAAAATCCTGTATTCTAGATTTTTATTATTAAATCAAAACTATTAAAAATAACAATCACTTCAGAAAACAGGTCTTCTTTCAATGTGGTGTACCACAGTTTACCCTCAGTGAGATAGAGGATCATATGTAAATAACACCATAGCGCCCCCCCGTGGACAAACGCCATGCCCACATTTTCTGCTCTAAAAATGTATTTGGTTCTTACCTTTGATACTTGACTCTTATCTTTGGGACCATAGAGCACTGCATACGAAGCATACTATTATCTGCTGCTGCGAATACACATATATCTTAACCTAGCTGTATCTTAATTTAACTCTAATGTACAATCTGGGATTTGTGTACTGTTCTTATTTATACAATTTGTATATGTTATCTATATGTATGTATCACATAAATACTACATGTATAGTATCTGTCTTTTGAGCTATGGCAACACTTTAAATGTAGTAGAAGTAGTAGTAGAAAAATAAGCAATAGTAGATAAAAATATATTGTAAATACATATTGTACACTATGTAAACACACACGAGTGCAGCATATTGATATGAATCAGATTGTGGTCTCCTTTTGGATTCCACTTTATCTTAATGGAGCATTTTCTGGGAATTGCTAGCAAATGTGCTGGAACCGCATTAACATAAAAGCCAATCAATTATTGGATGCACATAAATCGATTCATTGAAATTACCTTTAACAAGCCCCGCCCTGTCATGACGCCATCGTTGTTTGGCCCATGACGCTCCTTGTACACGTAGCCTAGTAGGATGTGCTCAGTGAAGATGGTGGCGGTGTGTCAGTCCCACTGTCCTGCACATTTGTAAGAATTTATTTATATCTGTACACATTTTCAACATCGGGTAAGAGTACATCTGTACCATCGTTTATAATGTTTTACCCCGAACGCTTTAATCTGGTGTCTATAACAGGCATGGAACTGTTACCCCTGTAGTTAGCATAGGCTAGTTAGCCAGCAGTGCTAACTAAGCACCAATGCTAACGCTAGCTGACCAGGCAGTGAACCTGTTAAATTATGCTCGATGAGTGGCCAGAGACCTGTTACTGTTCGGTGTGTGCCCCTGTCAGCGTTGAATATGTATAAAAAGGGTAAACCATTTGTTTCCTGTCTTTAGAAGTCCCGGCTTCGGACTAAATCAGCCGACTATAGATATCAGTGTTTTGCTGGGTAACGTTATGGCGTTAAGGACATGTAGAGCAATGTAGCGTTACCGTTAGCCGTTAAGCCAAGCACTCCGGACCTCTCCTCGTAGGTAGCTTAATGTGTAACGTTAACATGATGGTGTCGTGTCAGAGATAGCTAAAGGGTAGGTGTCATATAAGTGTAGGATAATGATCAGGAGACGATTATCAATAGGTTAACTTTGTGAGTTTTGTTTCATGCTAACTGTTGGTGAGTTGGTAGCGCTAATGTTAGCTAACGGGGTTGCAACGGTTTCTTGTGAATCTACAACCCAGGCGCTTGAAAGATCCGGGATCAAGAGTTCATCTGGCTAAGACTACTTCCCTACTAGCAAGCTCTTGTGGTTATTGATCTTCCTCTCTAACATTTCAGACACTCAATAGCAATTAGCTCCCTTAGAACTTCACACTGACAGATGCACAGTGTATCCGATGGATGAAATAATCTCATCAGGACACAGTGAGCGGTCCTACAACCCTATGTTTTGTATTAATGACATCAAGTGTCATTATTATTGTCGTTACTGACAAAAGGCGACAAGGCTGTTCAAAAACACAAGTTAGCAGCAGGACTTAGACTCATTTGACACTTGTTCCTCTCAAGTTACGTCACTGAGTTCCTGCTTGTTAAAGTTCAATCATAAGGTCAGCGTTCCCTTTATCTGAGCACCCTTAATCAAACTCAGTACAATTCTATAATTGCTGTCTTGTCAAGAAGTTTCTGGATGCCACCAGATTCTGAGAGCAAAAGCTATCTATGATCGAAAAAAGATTTTCAGATTTTTCGCTGCTCTTTAAAATGACTGTTTTTCACTGATATTAACTTAACATGATTTTACTGTTTCTACAAAAACATTTTCATTTATTTGTTTACTATGAATGTTTGCTTGTGTATATGCTCATGCATGTTTTGATTGTTTTAGTAAGATGAATGAAAACCATTTGACTCAGATTTGGTTATCTAATCAAATGCATTACACTTGGATAATTTTGTTCAACTCAATATAGTACTATATATATTTATATATTTGTTGTAAGATCTTAGAGCTCATGTAGAAATTGCCACGTTGTTCCATTCTTCTAAAAGGGATCACAGACTATTACACAAATAAGGGTGTGGTAAAGTCCATCAAAGAGGTATGTGTAGCTTTTTCATTAACCACTTCCTTTTTCCATGTCTTTACTCAGCTTAGCCTGACTTCAGTCTCCGTTAACATCAACTAGAGTGACCTGGTCCTCGGACCTGTTAGCTCTGCAGCCATGCAGCCTCCTCCTCGGACTGGACCGCCGGGAGCCTCTGGCCCTCCTCCTTCTGGGCCCAATATGTTCCGGAGGACCAGGCCTCACAAGCATACAGCAGCGGCCACTGCCACGATGCCACCTGCTACGCATCCCATGACAGACCCTTTCGCTTTTGTTAGAGCTCCTCCCCCAATGGCCACAGGTGGTGTCCCAACCATACCCAACAACAACCCTCCACCGATGCAAGCCCCACCTAACATGATGTACTCTCAAGCTGGTTCAGGGCTGCCTCCACAACCACAGACAATGGAGGATGTCCCAGCTGCTCCACTTGGTCCCCCACCATCCTCTCTGCCAGGGGTGACCCTGTTCAACCCTCACAGTACAGCATCCCTTGGTGCTTTCCCACCACCTAATCCTGCAGAATATACATCTTCACATAGTGAACAGGGTTATTTTAATTCAAGAGAACAGACAACATCCATGGCCCCAGAGCCACTTGTGTCCTCAGCCCCAGTACTGTGTCCGACATCTTTGAACCAGGATTTTCAAGGACGGCCTCCCTCTCAGCCTGTGCCCTTCCAGCCAGTGCCTCCCACCACCACCTCTTCCCAGTGGGCCCCCGATCACGGAAGTCGCCCTCCATCTGTTCAGAACTATTTCCAGCCTACTAATGACCCTCCACCACAGCCTTTTAATTTACCTCCACAGACCCAGATGTACCCCCCCCACGCCTCATCACCCCATCACAACGCCTCTACCCCTCCGACACAACCTGGACATCCCCAGATCCAGGCTCCTCTTCCTCCCCAGAACCCTGTAATGACCCCTAGTTCTCAATGGCCTGACCCGAATGCACCCCAGCAGCATAATTCTCACTTCCAAACTCAGAGCTACTTCAGTCAGAGCTCTGCCCCCCAGGACTCATGGTTCAACCAACCTCCGCAGGACTCAGGCTACCACCAAATGGGGACTGGCCAGGGTCATCCCCAGCCCCGATCTGACTCTGCTGGACCTCAACATGTGACCAATGCTGGGCCTGGGCCTAGTTCTGCCCCTGCCCCTACCCCTGCCCCACTCCCATACTGTCAAGAGTCTGGTACACTCTCAATGTTCTTCAAAGACAATGATGTGGAAAATGAAGAAACACTGGCTGGAGAAAGAAATAAGGCAGTGAATGGTATTCCTGGATCCTTTCAGCATCACAGCAACCCGCAAGCCCATAGTGGCCATGCAGATGTTCCTTTGGATTACCAAGGATTACCTCCTGTAAAAGATCATTCACACCTACCATACATGAATGATGGCAATCATGGTCACCAGAAGCCCCCAGATTCCCAGTATGACCATGTGGAGAATTTTGAGTGTGTCCCGAACCAGGAAGTATTACCCAGTGAAACCCATGGCAGCCCTGCTGCTTCTGTAAGTCATGGAGTAGACCAGTTCGAAACAGGGCCGAACCTGGAAACTCCTGATTCTATTCCAAGACCAATGAGATCCGCCAGTGTGTCATCTAACTATAGCAATGTGAGCCATGGAAGTGGAACTGGCTCTCGTCGGCATCAGGGAGTAGTTGGTACTTTTATTCAGCAGGAAAGTCCCCGTCTGACTGATGAGGCTAACCTGTCTGCTGCCGCTGGAGGTTACTTTGAGCAGATTGATACTTCTCCGGCTGGAGATATGGGTGCACAACAGAGCACCTTGGAGCAAATGTGGCCCCCCACACCTAGCCCCCCCAAACCAACTGGTATCTTTCAGGCCAGTGCTAACAGTTCTTTTGAACCGGTGCGCTCGCATGGGGTTGGAGTGCGTCCTCCTGAAGTGGATCGCGCTAAAATGGTAGCGGAAGGGGGCGCAGATTCTACACCTGGCAATCTGGAGCAGCCACCAGATAATATGGAAAATATTTATGGACCAGGGCACCCCCTGCCTGCCGGGGCTGGAGCTGGTGCACCTCATCTTACACACCCGGTGGTTCACTCTCACTCTCGACCTTCATCCCGTGCTTTTGGAGCCAATCGGCCCTGTGAGAGCCCCGCCACTACTCTGTGGGCTCAGAGTGATCCAGCTAGCTTGGGCGCTAACATCCTCCTAGCCCCCGCTGCCCCGACAGTTCTTGCCCCTCTACGAGAGCCCAGTGCCGATGTCATTCAACCACCAGAAGATGGCCCACTCGACTTGCAGCCCTCACAGAGAGTCCAACCAACTTCACAGCAACACTCAGAGAACCTCGAGAACCCACCAAAGGTGAGTGAGGCAGAGCCCACTGACTCTCAAGGCAACTTGGGCTATGCATCTCTGCTTGTGCCTGACTCACTCCAGCAACCTGTTTTGATTGCCCCTCCAGTCTCTAATTACAGCGTGATTCCCCCCAGTATGCCTGCCCAAGCAGCCAGTTTAAGTAGCCTTAGGGAAACTACCCCACCAGTGAGATCAGTTGCACAGGGACAGGGTGCAAGTACCTCCCAACCACCTTCAGTAACCTCTAATCAGAACCCACTTCTTGCTCCTGGACCAATCAGCTTCAATTCTTCAGTCTCTAACCAGGGCCCGCTCAATCTGACTCGAGACAACACAGAAGCGGCAGCATTCGACAACACGGCTTCACCGCAGTCTCAGCCAGTCCGCCCTCCTCTTTCAAGGGGCCAGTCAATGGGGGTCCACTCTGCTCTCCAGGCTAATCCACAGGCTTCTGTTGTGACTGCTGCTGTGTCTAATCATAATCAACCATCAAATTATGAACTACTTGATTTTTCTATGCACCAATCACAAGCCCAAAACCAAGCATCTGGCCATCCTTCCTCTCTACATGAGTCTCCACAATCTAGTAATGGATTTTACCTACAGGTCACCAAAGATGCTCAGCAGGGGGTAAGGGCGAAAGGGAATGCCCCTGTCCAGATCTCGTCCTCTTCATCTACCCCACAGGTACCACCAGCACCCTCCCAAGCAGCTGCAAACACCCAGCTGCCACCAGCGGAACCCCCTAAGACATCAGATTCTCAGGCTGCACCGCAGGGACAAAATGATGCTCCTCCTGTTCCATTGAGTGGAGCACAACCCCCCCATGGACAGTATCCAGCCCCAGCACAGGGGCATGCTGCTGGGAGTGCTCTTCCCTCAACTCCTGCATACCCTCCAGGGCCTCGAGGACCAGTACCTCCAGGAGCTTCCCAGCCAGCTCCAGCAGAGCCACCTCGACCTCCCTCCTCTGCAGGCAGCCAGCAAGGCTATGGGCCCCCTCCTCCAGTACCAGGGCAGATGTATGGTGGCTATTATGGTAATTATGGAGAATACCCCGATGGCAGAGCACCTTATCTCCCTGGCCAGTACCCACCTCCACACGGGGATCCCAGAGCACAGCAATATTACCAAGTATGTGGAAACTTTTTTATTCTAGCTTGTGACTGTATGCCACTTTTTTGTAAAAAAAAAAAAAAAAAAAAAAAAGTTGAAGAAAATAGCTCATTGATGCTTTTATCTCTTAGGATGGTTCATACAGGAGCAGAGCAGATCCTTGGTATGGCAGATATGAAGGGCAGACTCCAGCGTATCGTGATCCAAACTACCCATACAGAGAGCCTCAGCCAGAACGACCCAGCTCTAGGGCCAGCCAGTACTCTGACAGGCCGTCATCCAGGTCAGGTCATAAGATGCCTAATGTCGAGTCAGCACTATTCTTATTTTAGGCATTAATTTGTTTACATAGATTTTAAATGTCTTATTTAATTAAGAAAATATTGTTAACTCATGGTGAAATTGGTTTTGTTTGATGTAAATGACTTTCTTAATATGCTGAGATGGTTCTTGTACGTGACCTATAAATCTCACCTTTTGCTTGCTTTGTCCCATAGGCAAGGCTATCCTGAAGATTACCACAGAGCAAACCAAAGTGCCTATAGTGAATATTATGCAGATTATGCTAAGCACTATGATTATGGAGGTATGGAGTTGAAAGCTGCCATTACTTACTGTTATGAATCTGAATGCATTTTGCCCGTCTCGCTCACTGATTTTATTGTAAAATAATTAGTTCCTCAAAACACATTCATTTCATTCCTTTGTATATGAATTGTTTTCATCCATGTGTTTTTGTTGGAAGGATACAACTATGGACAGTATGACCCGCGATACAGAGGATACTATGATCAGTCCTACTGGTCTAATTACAATGACGGCTACAGAGGCAGAGAGAACTACTATAATCAACAGATGTATCCACCCAGGTATGCAGAGAAAGCCTTTTGCACACTCGAAGTTGTGCATGTAAATGAAATTGTTGCTATTACATTGATGCATGTTTGCTATGAAGATGAAATTGTGCTAAAGTGTTGTGTTTGCCTGTGCATTTATTTTGTGTAGTAATAAAAAACAGAAGCTTACTAAGTGCAGTCTGTCAGATGATAGACACTTTTAGCCTTGTTAAATGTTGTAACAGGTGGTATTGCCAAATTTTGTCATAAAAATGTAGTGTAACGTAGTTTGATCTACAAACACTGTACACTCTGCTCACAGGAAGGAGGGCTATGATGATCAGTGGCGGTACTATCCTGGTTATGATGCCAGTTTTGATGATGACTGCCGTCGACGTGGAGAAATGTACGGCGATGAGTTTGACCGACGCAGCGTCCACAGCGAGCAGTCGGCACACAGCGTGCACAGCTCCCACAGCCACCACAGCAGACGAAGCAGCTTCAGCTCACGGTCACAACAGGTGAATGAGTGGGTTTTTCTTGTGCGTATCAAAGTTTTTATTACCTGTTGCTGTTCTCTGGCATGACCACAGTACTGAGCCACTTGTGCCGTGCTCTAATCTGCATACAGCCAAAAAAATGGTGCTCATCACATGACATGCACCTTCCTCCACCCCTCTTTGGCATCAATACTGTTGGCTGTTTGACAAGCCATTACTAAACTAATGAATTGAGACATAAACTGTTGTAGCCCTGTAATGCTTTTCTAATATTGATTTGGCAAAATGTTTCCTGTTGTTGACGTCAAAATGATTCATCAATTAACTAGTTTTACTTTCATTATAGCATACTTTATACATTACTGTGCAACTTTGCTAAGCATCCTTTCTGCACAAAGTGCTGTTCCAAGTCCCCTTAAAGGCCTTAATGGGTGGGCTGTGGATTTCTCAGCTTTCCCATGACATCCCCTGTAGCATCTACTCTTTACTATTAGTTATGCTTTCAAGCAGTCTCATGATCGTTCCTGGTTCTCAGCTGCTTTATTCATCCCAGTTCCTTGACATTTGTAGAATGGTCACCTATGTAGAAACATAGCTTATATGTGGGAAAGTGGGATAACGGCTGTCACATGTTTTTAAAGGGTCATGACACTTTGTGAGAAGAATATGTGCTGACATTTCATAGTAACCTCCCTCCACTCTCACTCTAAACGCTTATCAGAGCCGCACTGTCTACTCCTGTTACACTATTGTGACTTGAATAAAGTTTTCAGCATCATCTCAATGACTGAGCAGTATAGGCTTAAGCTTACTAGCCTGTCATCTCATTCTGAAACCAAAAGGGTTTTGGTATCATACTTAACATATGGCTAACTTTGCCCTTAAATTTTGAGTTTATTAACCGTTGGTGCTGAAAATGTGTGCAACTTGCAGTATGCAGGTGTTGGCTTTAACGTTTTTTTTGTCCTCCTGTTTGATAGTTATCTCCGTTTGTCTTCCCTCACTGCAGAGCCAGGTATACAGAAGCCAGCCTGACTTAGTGTCAGCAGTCTATGACACCACAGCATCCACTTTGGCTGTGGATTACTCGTATGCGCAATACCCGAACCAGGCTGATGCTTCCCAGAACTACAGCCAGTACCTCTATTCCTCGGAGTACACCGCAGACAGCAACTGGATCGCCACTGAGCAACGTAAGTATATAAACCTTAGTTTCAAGAAAGTTGGCATTTAGTCATTGGTAATACTTTAAAAATGACTAGTGGCTTTGGGACATTATACATTTTTTGTCTCTCCTGCTGTCACTCTAATGCTTTCCCTCCAGCTCCTCCTCGTCCTGCAACCCCAGAGAAGTTCACCATACCCCACCGTTGTGCCCGCTTTGGACCTGGCGGTCATCTGGTCCAAGTTCTGCCCAATCTCCCCTCAGCCGGACAACCTGCTCTCGTCGACATCTACAATATGGAGGTACTTTTAGCAGATTGTATTTCAGCACCATACTATGGGAAGTTTTAGTCCATTGTGTTTATTTGATGAAGAGTTGGTGACATCAGGAACGGAGATTTGTGAAATATCAGTGTTTCAGTTCCTACTCAATAGAAAACAGAACAGAATATGCATCCCATAAACTACATGCCTATTGTTCCTCCTCTAGCACTAGATCAGTGTTTCTAAAGAGAGCATGGTACTAAAAACCCTGTAACTTGTAAACTTACTCATCAAGTCAAACAGTTCAGCGGTTACACAATGTAGTTTAAGGTAGTAGTTTGAACTATGCCTGTATTTGCAGACCATGCTGCAGGATACCCCGGATCAGGCCGAGCTACGAGCCTTCCCTGGACCTCTTGTTAAGTGCGTATTCTGCCATATTTATCCATCACAAATAGCTTTGGGTCACTAACCTTTAAAGGACAAGACTTGTCAACAAATCCCATGAGAAGACCAAAACCAACAACACATTAGTCTGTCTCTCAATACTTTCCGACTTCCCCCGACTGTCTGTGTCTCACAGCCCCTAGTTCAGTGGTTCCTATTGAAAATGTAGTTCTTGAAAAACAGGTCAAGAATACATAGTTTCTATTGTTCTTTAAGTACTCGCAAACACTAGTTTGTATTTGCTGGGGCTGAGGCTACACAGACAGTACTTGTTGACAGGATCCATTCATTGCTGTTTTTTTTCATGGGATTTTTGATATTAAAAAAACAAATCACGACACTGATATTAATTTCCTAGCACTCTGCAAAATGTTCCCCAAACTGTTTCCTGTTTCCACTTAACTTTCAAAAATGCCGCAATTATTTGTCCATATCATGTATGAATGCATGCCAAAAATGTTTTGTTGCATTCTAGCGTCTTGATATCAGAATGTATAACAGTTAGCACTGAACTGTCTCACATCTGGTGTCCCTTGCATCAGGGAGGAGACCCATAAAGTAGACGTGATAAAGTTCTCCCAGAACAAAGCGCTGGAGTGTTCTCGTGACAACAACCTCTTGGACAGGGACTCTGCCCGCCTGCTCTGGGACTTCATTATGCTGCTCTGTAGACAGAATGGGGTAAGACCACACAGATAAAACTAAGAATATGTCAGACATAGAAATGGAAACAACTTTCTCACTGTCATACTCTGTTTCTTAAGACTGTGGTCGGCACAGACATCGCTGACCTCTTGCTGAAGGAGCATCGCTCTGTCTGGCTACCAGGCAAAAGTCCTAATGAAGCCAACTTGATTGATTTTAACAATGAACCGCTGGCACGAGCAGAGGAAGAGCCAGGAGCCGGACCGCTGTCCCTCCTATCTGACACTTTCATGACCGTCCCAGAGAATGTCGGCAAGGAAACTGAACGCTTCAGGGAACTGCTACTATTTGGCCGCAAGAAGGTAAAGAAATTTCCTCTTCAGCTGTATTACAGTCATTTAACTGGTATCTGTGAAATCTGAAATGAGACTGACTTTGTCTGCGGAATAGGATGCGCTAGAAGCAGCAATGAAGGGAGGTCTCTGGGGCCATGCCCTGCTGTTGGCCAGTAAGATGGACAATAGGACACATGCACGCGTCATGACGAGGTTAAGTACCAGTGACTCATAAATTTGGTTGCACCTTTTACTCTGTTATCATTTTTACAGATTTATAGATGTAATATTTAAGTTGTCCGTCTTTTTGTTTAGGTTTGCCAACAGTTTGCCTATCAATGACCCTCTCCAGACAGTGTACCAGCTGATGTCAGGGAGGATGCCTGCATCAGCCACTGTAAGTATTGCTGTGGCCTTCTCTCTCTGAAGAGGTTGTATTGGCAGCGTCTTTCAGGTGTGCAGTCCCGCATGTCCTCATTGCCACTTGATATGTTTTGTATTCATGTAGTGCTGCGGAGAGGAGAAGTGGGGAGATTGGCGCCCTCACCTGGCGATGGTGCTGTCTAACCTCACACACACCCTGGACCTGGATACTCGCACTATCACCACCATGGGTGACACTCTCGGTAGGTTTGCGTTCAAAAGGCAGCCCCTCACTGCACTGAGCTAAAAGGACTTCATCTTTACCACAGCAAACTCTTTACCTCACATCTGTCTGCACTCATTTTATGTTATGTTTGTTATGTTTTGTTATGTTATGAAAGCGTCCAAGGGGCTGATCGATGCCGCACACTTCTGCTACCTGATGGCCCAAGTTGGTCTGGGAGTTTTCACAAAGAAGAGCACCAAGATGGTTCTCATTGGCTCCAATCACAGGTTAGAGACAGAGGCAGGCACGCACGCAATTCTAAGGGACTAGCTTAGATGGCAATACAGTTTGCAGGTAATATGCCACACGTATAACCTTCTCTTGTCTCTTCATTTCAGTTTGCCATTTTTCCAATTTGCGACAAATGAAGCAATCCAGAGGACTGAGGCCTACGAGTATGCGCAGTCTCTGGGCTCCCAGCCATGCTCACTACCCAATTTCCAGGTAGAGTATTTGGTATTCACCAATGAATGAATAAACCAACACACACATTTGATTCGGAGATAACACTACTGAGGGATAACACTATTCTGTGCTCTTTATTGTCTCACTTTAGGTATTCAAGTTGATCTATGCATGCCGCTTGGCTGAAGCAGGCCTGAGTGCTCAGGCCTTCCACTACTGTGAAGTTATCTCCAGGACTGTCCTCATGCAGCCGTCCTACTACTCTCCTGTTTTCATAAGCCAAATCATACAGGTATAAACTCAATCTATGTCCTGCCTTTTCCTCTGAAGCTCCTTTTATTCAGATACATATAGATGCACACCCGTTTTAACATTCTAACAAGTCAAATTTTTATGCTGTTTGTTGACAGATGTCCGAAAAGCTGCGCTTCTTTGATCCACAACTGAAGGAAAAGCCAGAGCAGGAGTTGTTCAATGAGCCTGAATGGCTGATCCAGCTCAGACAGCTGGATGGACAGATCAGGGTGAGGAGGAGGAAAAGTGTAGTTGTTTGAATTTTGTTTGATGTCGACGCTGTGGAATTTCAACTTACATGAAATTATTCTCTGGAAATTGTTCCTATATAACAAATGTTTGATGCTCGTCTTTTTTCAGACAGGGAAGATTACATACAGTGAAAACAGGATGACTCCTACACAGTTCGATTGCAGCAGCCCCAGCTCTGACTTGGACCAGCCCAGTCCGCCTGAACCTTACAGCATGCCCGTGGAGTTGGATGGGCCCACCCCTGACAACCCACTAATGAGCTCTTTACTGCCCGGGCCTCCACCGCAGGGAGTACAGCTAATGCCTCCAGGTGTGTGTATGTGTGTCTAAATATGTTTGTGTGTTCAAAATAGGGCTCTGTGGTCTCCCTTTTATCCTCTCTTTACTATGAGTTAGATTCAAAATGCATCAGGGCTCATCTCTTCTACTTTTTCTCAGCTCCCACCTCCATCCTCCAAGATGGGATGGCTGCTCCTCAGCCTTTACCCTCCAATGATGTGCCCCAGTTCTACCCAGTGCCCCCCAGTGGACCCCCGGGCCAGATCCCCATCTCAGGCTACCCTCCACAGGATCCTGGCTTCGCCCCTCCCCCCTTCCAGCCTCAACCTGAGCAGTCAGAAATGTATCCAGGAGCCCATCAGCAGCCATGTCCCCCACCTCTACAAATGGGCCAAATGTCACCACATGTGACCCCTCAGTTGCCGCATTCACCCATACAGATGAACCACCCGCCACCCCAGATGCCTCAGTACATGCCCCCTTCTCCTGGGCATATGCCACCTGTCGAGCCGCCGTCCCAGGCCCCACCAGAGATGCACATCACTCAACCGGTGTCCTCCTCCCCACCCAGAAGCTCCCTCACTCCGCAGATGGACTTTTATGACCACATGGCTCACATGGTCAGTGTGAATATCAACAAAAATATGATCCTGTAACCCTCTTTATTTCAGCAACATCACGGTTCATAAAATGCTAACTATGTTGTGTTTTCTGGCGCTGCAGGGTCCCGGGAGGAGATCAAGAAGTACTTCACAATCTTCAATGCATATGGTGCGTTTGTGTGTCATGTATGAACTTGATGTCAGAGGGCTCTTCTGTTTCATCTGTCCAAGGCTCGTCTTAGCACCTGTTTCAGAACTCATGTGCCTCCTATGTAAAATTCTTACCAGTATTTCCTGGCCTACAGGCATCAGGACGCCGTTCTCGCACCACCTCTGAATCTTCCACTCACTCTGGTGGAAGAGAGAGGAGCAACTCAGCTGTCAAGCAGGCTTCTCCTCCACCCTCAATCCCTGAACAGCCCCGCAGAGAAGAAGCCAAGAAAGTCAAGAAAGACTCTCCCAAAAAGGTTCATACTCACACATTAGCTTTCAGATCTTCAAGCAGTGCTCCGGGAGTGTCCACTAGTGATCAGTTCAATTTCCTCTCTTTCACACAGGGTGGTGGTGGTGGTGGAGGTGGCTGGCTAAACTGGCTCTATAGGAAGGGGAAGAATGAGGCTCACTTGCCCGATGACAAAAACAAATCTGTAAGTTATAGATGCTGCATGTGCTTGTTTCAGCAATTCGTCTGTATTAAGTCTCACATTTTGCACAGCCTTTGTTTGTGTACTACTACATATGATCATTAGTGATAAGTGCAATGTTCTTTATCGTCAGATTGTGTGGGATGAAAAGAAGCAGAAATGGGTGGACTTGAACGAGCCTGAAGAGGAGGTCTGTATTGTTGTAAAATTGGTCTACAAGACTACCACCATCTTTTAAGCAGAATGGCTTTTGCTGTCTAAACTTAGTAACTGAAGGCTCTCTAGTTCTTATGTTATGTTTTTTTTATTATTTCTTAGAGTAAACCCCCTCCGCCACCCCCCTCTGGCTTCCCCAAGATGCCTCAGATGCCTGGCCCGGGAGGGACTGCAGCACCCCCCATTAGTGGTCCTCCTGTCAACATGTTCTCCAGGAGGGCAGGTGAGATGAGGACTGTTTAGGTGTGGCCTTTGGCTTCACAAAACGCTGGTTGACCTGGCATGATACTTGTGAGAGTTGAATTGCTAGTTGTGGGAAAAGTAATCAAAGAGACACCACATATTATAATTGTCTAACAGCGTTTACACCTATTTGCTGTGTTTCTTGCCTCTCAGATGTGTTTTCTTCTCCTCAGGCACACGGAGCAGATATGTGGATGTTCTGAACCCCAATAGAACTGTTAAACCAGGCGGATTAGGCCCTGCTCCCGCAGACATCTTTGCTCCTTTGGCACCAATGCCCATGCCAGCTAACCTATTTGTGCCTAGTTCCGGTGCGTGCAATTTGTTAAAACTATCTCCATTAAATGACGTTTGTAGGATAAGTTGCCACGGTACAATTAAGGACTGAAGTAATGAAAGGTATTCTTATCTGCATCCCTGGTGTAGCTCCTGACGATCACCAACCTCTAGAGGGCTGTGAAGGAGGCAATCAAGAGCAGAATTCACCAAACAGCAGCGCTGCTCCACAGGTATCTGTTCCTCTTTAGTAGTGAACCTTGTGTAAAAACAAAATAAAAATTCACATCGTCAGTCTAATGCTGAACATACTGTGGAATTAAACATGTAGGTACATGTTTAATTCCACAGTATGTTCATTTTGACCTAATTTTCACCATCCTTCTCAAATAGTGTAATGACTATATTCAGTCAACATGAAGTACAAAGATGAATCTCCCTTCATCCAGATTCCCTTCTGTCACACTTTAACTCCTCTGTTTAGATGTTCAACCCAACATTGTTACCACCTGCCCCAGAAGGTCCTCCTGTGCCTGATGGCTCACAGTCTGGAGAGGTAAGACAAACTGTTCGTGTGAAGTGCCACTGTAGCCACCATAGTACCATCATGCCACCACTGAATCATGATGCTCGACACTCTAACAGCCAGTGCGTGCAGTTTGCTTATTTGTATGAATGTAAGTTAAAGTCAGAGGGCGTATGAAAGAACATGAGAATGCATGCATGTCAACTTAAAGTCTTTGCCCATAATCATGCTAAATGTGCAGCCTTGATAAAATGTAAAATCTGTTCCATTTGCTGTTATAATCTAGTTCTCTCCATATCTGTTTCTTCAAGAATCACAATTTTCTAACACCAATTTTTTTTTAAATTTTCATTCTGAACTGGTGTATAATGGAAACAGGTCTAATCTAATGCATGGGAGATTATTAATATGGGGTTGTGGTTTATGTTTTTGTTGTCTACTGTTCATTTCCCTCCTGCTGTCTTTAGCTCTCACGTTCTAGCTCAATGAGTTCTTTATCACGCGAAGTGAGTCAGCATTTAAACCAGGTACCTCTAGCTGGACCTCATATGGTCCACTCTCACCCCTGCCTGCCACCCACCCAGCTCACCACATCACTAGTAGCATGCTTTACCATTTGCACCTGAAGCTTCACTGCCCATCTAACCCAGGATGTCTGCTTGCTCGCCTGCCTGCTGTCTCCAGCATTACTTAACTCTCTACTTACGTCTGTATTGGGTTTGGTGAATAACCAAACCCAACAAATAGTCAACAAATTAAAAGTAATCCGAGAAGCAGTGACTTCAATACATGTCCATGTTTTAAGCCATGCTAGTGGCATGACTGTGTGGATGATGCCAGTCTGTTGTTCCAACATTTCGGTCCAGATAGCTTTGAATTGTAGTGTAGACATTTACAATATTCTGATGATGAACCTTAATGACTCTCTAGCGATACCCTAAATATTACTGTAGTGTTACCAACAGGTCAAAATTTATACTTATTAGCTAGAATTAGAAATCATCCTCTAGATGGATGAGCACAACATTTTGCACGGACATTCTCATACCCCAGAGAATGAATCCTGATAGCCTCCTCTAGCGCCACCATGAGACTGACATTTGTGGCATCTGTTGGATGGATGGATTGACTTAGTTCAGACAATCATGGTCACCTCAGGGTGAAATGTTAACTGCAAAAGTAAAATTGTGAACTTAGTAAACATTCTCTACATTGTCTTTTTGAGCATGTTAGCATACTGATGTTAGCATTTAGCTCAAAGCACCGCCGTGCCAAAGTGCAGCCTCACAGAGCCGCTAGCATGGCTGTAGACTCAGTTGGGAACCACCTACTTCACTTGAAAGTCAGTGGATAACTTTGGCCCACAGATCATAGTGATGCACGCTGGAGACGGTTGCAGGACGACTCCCTTGCTTGTGTCATGGGAACACACAGCTTCAGTAACCCATCATAAAGCTTGCATGGTGACTAAAAAACGGTGAAACAGTGGTTTGTAATGCTGCCTCACAGTGGATCCAAGTCCACATGCCATTACTTTCCACTTTTCCTTGGCTTCTGTTTTAGAATCTTGTCAAACCATTGCGTGGCATTGAGAGTACATCCTCCTCTCATCTCTGCCTGTAGAATTAATGTTAAAGTAACCCTGCACACACACACTGTAGTAACTCTGTCCTTTGCAGAGTCATCCCGCCCAGGGAATGGCACCCACTGGAGGCGTCACCTTTTATAACCCTGCACAGTTTGCACAGGTGAGGATTTTTATAGTTTGAATAGTTTTGCAGGTGTGAATGCCGTTCTCTTTTGCCTTCAGTTTCACCTCTTAATGCTCTCTGCCTGCTGTTGTTTTTACCCCTTTTTCCCAGACAAGTGCACCATCGGGAGGTGGACACCGCCCTGGTCGATTGGGCGGTCAGCGCCAGTACCCAGTGTTAAAGTAAACACCTTGCAGAGAGATTGTCTAAACAGACTTGTTAGAAAGAGTGATATCGTACCAGGACGTAAATGAAGCACATGGATATACTTTCCTCTGTCTAAAGGACCCTTCTTTTTGCCTGCACCTAAGAAGAGCATAATCACAACCTCCATCATGTCGATCTTTGTCCAACAGCTTAACCACTTTTTCATCTTTTTCTTTGGTTCAGTAATTTTCACTGGTGTGTTTTTAACAGGCGAGGTGTTTTCTTGAAGGGCTTTTCCCTGCATCCAAACAGAAAACAGACAGTTGTTTAAGGGGCTTTAACACACAGGTAAAGTCTTATCCGTGGATGCGTGGATTCATACAAGAGCTGTATGCTCATGAAGGCATCATCTAGTGTACAATGAATATGTTGCTCCTCTAAGCTGTCCAGCTCCCCCTCAGATGTAACACTGCTAACAGAATGATCATCAAAGGACCTGTTTTAGTTTCCCTTTGTGTCTCAAGTCCAAGTGTCCACGTTTGATTGATTGTATGTATGATGGATAGAAAGAAACTGGCATCTTTATTATTTCATATTGCGAACTTGTCAACTGGAGAATGGCTTTTTGTGTGAGAATGAATCGTGTCAACAGTCGTCTGCTGTCGTGTTTGCTTTTCTTCAGCCGCGCGCTGGATGACACAGGAAAGAGACTCGTACTGGCTTCACAGCCTGGAGAGCTGGAGGAAGTCTGCATTGTCAGGACGCTGCTCATTTCAGATATTTATTTAAATTTCCTCCCCGCCCATCAGCAACTCTCGACTTTAAAGACGTGTCAGGGTCTTTCGTCCAAGTCAGGCTTCAGTTTCTCCACTGAGAAATTCAACGGTATCGCTGAAACGAGGGGTGGTCTTCAGAACAGCAGGAATTGGGCCTAAAACCGCATTTTAAATGTTGCTAAAATAAATCTATCCAAATATTTGTATATCAGATTGATTGTATTTATGAGCTGTAGGCATAAAGGTGTGCGTGTGTGTGTGTGTGGAGAGCAACTTTTTCTGATTAGCTTTGATGAAATGCATTTATGATTCACCAGAAATGATGTGGATTCATATTCTTATCATTTGTATTGGCCGCTTCCGCAGACAAATAAAACTTTATCTAAATTGTGAAATGAGAGCTAATTGTACTCTAAATACTTCTTGTTTTAATTTACTGATATGATTTTCAATTCAATCATTTGTCAACCTAAATGTGTTTTTTTTTTTTTTTTTTCCTTCTTTTTGTAGACAGCAGGTTATGATTTCAAAAGATCCCCCTTTGTTATGGAGAACCAACCATTTTCCCCAATGTTTTACAATTCCTCATGTAAAATTCTTCACATACAGCAGTAAATACAAAAGGTGAATACGAAATGGTAATAAAATTATTTTTTGCGCTCTGTAGCACTTTGAAAGAAATGTCTATTGGTTTTATTCATTACAGAATTGTTCTGTTTTTTTTTTTTTAAAAAAAGTAAATATGTGAATGTGTTTAAAAATGTCAGATAACTTGATGAGCATGACTTGAGAGGGGGGCTAAAAATCTTTTTTATACTATAATAGTTTTGGAACAGCATTTTTCAAACCATCTTTTACTGAATCAAGTGTTTAGCTCTGTGACTCCACTGTTGTGTGAATACATGAGAGGTACAACCTGTTTACTGTTAAAACAATTCGCCTTTCCATTAAAGCACAAGCCATTAATACTTTATCTTTAGTTAACAGTGAAAATTAGAGATGAAATCGTGGAAGAATCGTAAATTAATAACTTAGCAAGAATTGAGGTGTGGTATGGTTTGTATGAAAGAAGGAAAAAGCTGAAATGGAGAGGGAGGAGAAGAAAGGCAAATATTTGGACAGTAAAGGATACAACGCCACAATTTAAAGAGCCTATATGTTGGTTTTCCTCAACTGCTTTGTCCCTGATTGACAATTATTCCCAAAAACGGTATAAATATTCCACATCAGCTCATTTCCTTAGAAAAGTTGATGTATCTCTTATTGTTTTAACACTCAATTTAAGTGGGAGAGTACAGCTGTCTTCTCATGAGCGTCTGTTAAGAGGGCTTTGTTCTTTTGTCAGTTAGCTCGATGCTAACATCAGCATGCTAACATGCTAAGTCTGGACCAAAGCAGGGGATCAGCATCGCCATCCATGACGTTGCTGGCGTGGCTAAAAAGCTTTTTTATTTTCAGCCTCCTTAGTTTATATATAAAATCTGTATTTTTCTGTCAAAGATGCTTCACCAACTTACGGTTAAATCATAATGAGTACAGAACAAAAACAAGATCATACATCATCATAGCATGACTGTTGGCAACACTCAGATAAGCACTTCTTCTAGAGTCTATGGGAAATTCCACTGGTAAGCTAACAGGCTAGCGGCCAAGAAAGCAGGTCGACCAAAGTGGGAACAAGCACTTAAATTGTCCTTGTAAATCTAACAGAAGTGAATGTCCAGCAGCTGGGTAGCATATTTCTTGCCTGGAATTCCCTCGCCAACAGCTTCAGGTGGACTGCTCAGGAGAAACAAGTCAAACTTTACATGGCTTTCTGAAACGTCTCTGTTCATACAACGGTAGGCGCCTTGCATTGTGGGACACAGTAGGTGAAGTAGACTGGTCCCACACAGGCTGCAGATTTTGCTTTTGTTTGCAAACTGTATAAGACAAACTACATTTTGTCCTATTCAATACAAACTGCCAGTCTAGTAGGCCATCTCCAGTACAGCCCTAGTCTTTTGTTGTGTTAAGGCTTTAGCCTCTTATGTTACTTCACAGGTGATTTTTTTTTGTGTGTTTGAAGTTTATTCTTATTCTTTTGGAGCTGTGTGTAACAAAAATCAATTTCCCCCTGGTGATTATTAAAGGAATTCTGATTCTGATGACAGTTGGCCACCATGTTGGATTAGTGACCTCACAGATGATGTCACAGTTGGTTGGAATAGTGACCTCACAGATGATGTCACAGTTGGTTGGAATGGTGACCTCACATATGATGTCACAAATTATGTCACCAGTTGTCATACGGAAGATTGGATATAGACCTTGAAAAGATCAAACCCACTGAGTTGGAGTCGACCCCCCTCCCTTAGATGGGATGATGCAGCGGGTGTCCCTCACCAACAGAGGCCTCGAGTTGAGCCGCCGATTTTCTGCAGGGTGTTCCCCCCGCTGTCAGATTCAATCGGCGTGCAAGATCGGGTATAGGGGAAGCCAAGCTTGACTCGTTTCCGTAGCGCTGCTTCTGTTTGTGTGCCGCCTGCATCATTCCATCTTCGTATTTACTTTTCAAGTATGAATTTTTATCTGGACTCAGGGCTTGGTTTGTGGACCGCCACTTTGAGGCCTTGAGTCCCGCTGTACAGGCGGCGCCATATTGTTTTCATGGCCCTCGCCATCTTGGTTTTTTAGCACCAGAATAGACAAACTGCAGCTAGTTTGTTTAAGGAAACAGGACAGGCAGCTGAATCCACGCAAAATGTGATACAGAATTTCACTACTGTACTGCTGGTAGTTTGACGCCATTCATGGCCAGATATCATCTAAGGAACAGCTGAGCAGTCAGACAAAATGAAAAGAGCCTGTCAATCAGACCCAGTATCATTACCATCAACTTTCTACAGGAAGTCACTGTACCTTTAGATAGAGCCAGGCTAGCTGTTTCCCCCTGTTTCCAGTCTTTGTGCTAAGCTAAGCTAAGCAGCTACTGGAAGCAGCACAAGTGTAGTCTCATCAGCAACTGCAGCTGGTTTGTGTCTGTCCATCACCCATAAGGTGGTCCCCTGTCACTGTCATGCATTGTTTAAGCGTGTCGGTGGGGTTGACACTCAGATTGGATTATCAGGTCATGTGTAATACCTTAAACAAATGGTCTTTTTTAAAACAATTATTCATGCAGAAAAAACAAATCAGCATGTTTTCATATCATTCATATATTAATGAACTTTAGTGACTTTTCAATGATCACAAACTACAGGGGAGAAGTCTGAGCTCTGAAGCTCCAGAAACTTCCATCACAATTGTCTTTGTGAAATCTGGCACATTAAAAAATGACAAATTCCAGAGTAACTTCCACATCATACGTTCAGTGCAGCCACCGGCTGTATGCAGTAAACTACAAGCTAATGTTCCCTAACTCTCTAACCTCTATAGTCTAAGGAAATTCTCTCTTACAGCCCGCTGTAAACATGTTCATCAAGCAACATTGATTCTTCAGCTCCCGGGTGAAGCAACACTGGTGGATCAATATTTTTCATTAGACACTGACACTTAATGTTCAGTCCATTTATCTGATAAAGACAATGAGGTACTAGAAAAGCATATTAAAGTGTATTAGAAACCTGCAATGCACTGTATATTAATAACATTTCAGCTAAGAAGAGGCTAACGAGACTCTTCAGTTATGTACAGTTGGTCCAGTGACACTTCACCTGTCCACAATAGACTCAGCAATCAGTATGATAAACATACTGCCGCTTATGTAATAGGATACTTGCATTACCATTCTGCGTCAGGTCTTCCCAGTATTATATTATCAGAGGTCATCAAAGCCATTCATTTACTTATGTGTTATTCTGTGTGTAAAATGGGGGCCTCCTCTGTTCAAGTTAAGCATCCAGGGCTTGTTGTGCTTTCTGGACAGCAACCTCCAGCATTGTGTGATCACTGAGCAGCTGTTGGAGAGCAGATGGGTCCATCTCCAGAAGCATGCCTGCACAAACAGATGCACGTGAATAGCACCAAAATGTCATTAGTGTTGTGCTTCTGAGCTATATTGACGTTTGGTCCTTGTTCGCACCTTACAAGGCCTATACAGTGAGTGTCAGGTCACCTGTAATATCATTCGCATGAAGAGGATCCAGCTCCTCCACCAGTGAGAAGAGCTTCTCTCCCAGCCTCTCCTTGTCGTCAGCGTCCGACGTGTCACTGATGTCTGTCTCCTCCACGTTCTGCCTGGAGAGAGGCACAGGCGAATTATTTCAAGTGGTTTAAGTGACTATTGGCTCTTATCAGTCTTTTGTTTTGTAGATTTTTAATTGTAAATGGCCTGCAGGGTAGAGTGGCTGGGCTAGAAATGTATGGGAATGCACTTAAAGGAAAAGGAGATGAGAATGTGTGACTACACCCTTGTATGCAAGTATGTGTATCTTATACAAACAGTGATAGGTCACATACTCTTTAAGTGTCTTCAGGGCAAAGTTCACCTGCTCTTCCAGCAGTTCTGGCTCTGACAGCAGGTTTAGAACTGCATCTTTGTGCTGCTCCAGTAGCATTCCTGTTGAAGAAAAGCAAATGATATTTTAATGCATTACACAGTAGTTGCTCATAAATTAAATACATATAAATGATAACATGACTAAGGATCCACAGCCATACTAGCAGTTCTGTCAGGCTGTACTAAGGCACAGCAGTGCTTTGAGCTAGATGCTAACAATGACAGTGCCAACATGCTGATGTGTTTACCATGCTCACCACTTTAGTTTAGCATGTTAGCGCCCTAATATTTTCTAATTAGTGCTCAACACAAAGTACTGCTGAGGCTGATGTCATTATTTTTGCAGATTTTTGACCATTCAGCAAAGTGTTGGACAAATTAACATTTTGTCCTGATGATGTGTGTGATCAATTTACTCATTAACTGCTTCATGTCTAAGTGGTATTTTATTGCACAATAGTGGATCGCAGGACTGGTTGCCTACCTGTGATTTTCTGCGAGTGGCCGGTGTTGTAGACGTCCACCAACTCAAACAGCTGCTCCCCCAGAGAGTCAGAGGACACAGACACATCATCCTCGTCCTTACAGGTTACTTTGCTGCAACGAGGTGCAGTCACATGAGAATACACAATTTGGCCTTTGACATTCAAATAAAATCCATGGTGTGCCATTTTTTAGAATCTGACACATACACCATACATATTAACTGTTGACCTAAAACTCATTGTAAATAGCTTCATAGGACATTCATAGAACTGATTAAGGGTGTTATAGTCTCCATTACATTAAATACACCCCTCTGCGCCTAAATATTGCTTCACTCCTCTGCTGGGAATGTATCTGGCTCAAACATGAGGACTTGAGAACCCAAATACAGACTGTCCAGGAGATCTGGTTTGGCAACCACCTGCTGTACCTCGGCTCCTGTGCCAGCTG
The DNA here is from genome assembly GCF_042242105.1 of Pempheris klunzingeri. Lineage (NCBI taxonomy): Eukaryota > Metazoa > Chordata > Actinopteri > Acropomatiformes > Pempheridae > Pempheris > Pempheris klunzingeri. The sequence continues at coordinate 16,293,428 of NC_092030.1, read as the reverse complement.
CAGGGCTCTGAGGGCTTTCTCCAGGGCTGCTGTCAGCGTGGCCTCGTCCTGCAGCATCTGACTCAGGACAGGAGCCGGCAGCTCCAGTAACATACCTGGAACACACAGGAAGGCTTGGGAACTTTGCTTGTATGTTGTATTTTCACTGTTGCCATCATGCACATTTAGCTATGAGTAACAATATGAATCATTTTTTCACACAGGAAAAAAATGTTTACTGATGTCACCAAACAAACAAGATGCCATGCAGATGCCACCTCACCTGTGAGTTTTCCAGCCTTGTCTTTGTGTTTGGGGTAAATCAGACTGTACAGTTGCTCACCAAGTATCTCCAGATCTTCTTCTTTATCCATGTTTGACTTCTCACACTAAGACACTGTTGCAGGTGCCATGTTGCACCACACTATAACAGTGTAATCAGCAGTTTTACAGGTGACTGACAACTTTTGGCTACACAGCTACCGATCACATAAATATTTGCAGGTCAACATCCACAAAGAGCGTCACAGAATATGCGCCCAAAATGCGGATTTTCTCTACAATGGTTGGCTCATTTTCTCTCAGCCTGTCTTCCGCTAGAAGTTGGGTAATAATTAAAATGGGACTCCCGTGTTTAGGGTTATATCAGCTTACATTTAGAAACTGAATTTTTGACGGTTTCCTGTAAACACAAGGCGCGCATTAATGACGTCAGGCCCCGACAGACAGCTGTGAAGACGTGTTCCTCCGCTGAGCTTGAGGATAACTAGTACTCTGTAAAGTTACACTCAAATATGATATAGTGTCGTGATACTAATAAAATTACTATTTATATTTAATATATGCGTTTTAATGTATTAAAAAGTGGGTTCTATAGTAAATATGTTGATAAAAAATGTGCCATACATGCGCAGTGATCTTTGACATAGGTTCCGTAAAGCGGTTTCCGCTCTCTCCGGTCCTTTTCCTCCGCTAAAAGGTAACGTGGTCGCCTCGGCTGCAAATAGCCGGTCACTAAAGTATATTTGTTCTTTGTCACTACTCGCGTTTACTCTGTGAATGTAAGATATTATTGTCGTAGTGAATGTTTCGCACATCCCAAGTGGCGGAAGGTGTCCCTATATAGTGTAGAAATTGAAATATACGTTTGTGAGCACGTCGCCTATGTTAAGGCCTCGCCGTGCTCCATTAGCGCTGAGCTGTGGAGCTAACTTTAGCTAACTGTACTTCAATGTAACAGCAGCTCTTTGTCGTCTATATATAATTCTAAATGTCACGTACATTGTCAGTTTTGTTTTACAGTAATGTTAGTGCAGCTAAACATTACCTCAAATTCCCCTCTTAACCGGTAAATAGCTTGAAACCAAGTGAGCACCATTAGCTGACGTTAATTGCTAAGATAATTGTAGCATGCACCGATGACTCCTGTCAGTAGCAAACACTGTACCGCCATTTAAAATTGATTTAACTTGCCTTTGTAAGCTATTTTAGTAATAGTTTGTCCTGTTCTCTCCAGGTTCATCATGTCGTCCCATTTGCAGTGGATGGTCATCAGGAACTGCTCCAGCTTCCTCATCAAGAGGAACGGACAGACCTACAGCACTGTGAGTGACCTGTCTGTGTGTCTCAGCTCACACCACCTGACTGACATACCTGGCCATACGTATCCTAGCTTAACATTACACACAACTTCTAACTTAGTTCCTCTCAAGAAATCTGTATGGTTGTTTAGTATGGGCCAATAGGTAATGGAGCAGGTACTCACCCATAAACTGCTTGAGGCATGTAGTTCATTAAATATGACATTATAGAAACTTTGTGGCAATCAAAAGTCAGTGTGATTGAATCTTGGCATTCATTGCATTAATTCCTGCATTGTACAGCTTTATCTATGAACTACCTTAATGTTGTCCGTACACTGTAGCAAGTGCTCAGTGTGGACCGTTTTGCTGAGAGGATATGACAGGACTTGTTCTACGAAGTTATTGTTAACTGTTGACAACACAAGCTGTCGGGTTGAAACTGAATTGAATCTGTTTTTGTCACAGGAGCCCAACAACCTGAAGGCCAGGAACTCTTTCCGCTTCAATGGTTTGGTGCACAAGAAGACTGTAGGTGTGCAGCCAGCAGCCGATGGCAAGGGAGTCGTTGTCGTGCTGAAGAAGCGTGCAGGTAAATAGTTGACTCTGTTTCCACCTTCAGGCGCTTCCAACATCTGTAATACAAGTGACTCATTGCAAGGAATAAAAACTGGCTTTACCTGATGTTCACAAGAGCCCTTTTAATTGTTTGAATGAAAGCACTGTCTAAATGTAGAGTACGTTGTACCCACTTTTTGTGTTTTAAAAGGAGACGAGCTGTTTTAGTCGCTTTAGTCTTTAGACGCTTCCTGTTTGCCCACTTCCAGTTGATTCAAAGCAGAGTTGCTCATGCTTCGATATGCAGAAGGTTAAGAAATCGTAGTCAGTTTGGGGAGGTTGTAATATCAGTGATGGTTATCTAATAAACTTATCCTTCATCATTGGTTCCTGCTTTGAGCTGTAATCACTAGAAATGTGGTGCATTGACGTAACCTCTGATGCTTTGTGTTCTCAAGTTTATTGTTTTAGGGTTGTTGGAGCCAATGTGGTTACAATGTTTTCTTATTGCGCAGGCCAGCACAAACCTGCCAGCTCTTATGAGAAGATCACCATCAACAAGAACTCCCGCGCCACCCTCAACAGCCTGAGGCACATCATTAGCAAGAACAAGTACAGGAAGGACCTGCGCATGGTGAGTTTGATCTGTAATTTTAATGTCAAATGTTTTACCACATTGTTGTGATGCCTCTAATTTATAGTCAAGCAGACAAGAACATAATTGGTCTAATTTGTTTCCCCAGGCTGCCCTGCGACGTGCCAGTGCCATTCTGAAGAGCCAGAAGCCTGTTGTGGTCAAAAAGAAGCGCACCAGGGCTGCCAAGACAGCATAAATTGATACACATGATAAATAATAAAAGCTTTTTGTTTGGAAAACAACACATTGTCCTGCGTCTTACCTGGCCAATAATCTTTATCTGTGGTTTCAAATGTGCAGAATATTGCACATATAATATATAATAATAATAATATATAATTGAGTCAATTATTCCAACCGCATTTACCGCATGATTGTCGTGCAGTTATTGATACCTTTGGGGAAAGTGTAAATGAACAATACCTCTTAGTAGGATCAGCCACAACCACATCAATGAAGGATTAAGTTGGGGTTAAATAAATGAAGTTTATCATACAAAACAAATTGTACATACATTTGATCAAACTGTAAATTCCCAATTAGCAGCACAACCTCTTAAAAACATGTTTCCTTAGTTTGGTAATTAATATTTTTAGTGGACTTTATTTCCTGTGCACTAAACATCCTACAACCTGATGCTAGGCTGTTAGAAATAGGTCAGTTAGTTGGTGCTCAGTTTTACTGACCTATTTCCGGTGAAGTTTTCCGTGCCCTCTGTTAAAGGATCCTGGCACCACATCAACCTCTAGAGGCTGACACAGTTTAGTGGAAAGCGATACATTACTCAGGAACTATGAATGCAGCAACAGTGCTTTTTCTTATGTACCTTTCAAAACCCCTGTTCTAAAAATATTTCTACCCTGACTGGTAACACCTGGTCTCAGTCCATCCCCTTGACCTCAGTGCCCCGATCTCCCAGTGATGAGCACACTGCACTACATGTGATGTGAGCTGCAAATAATTAAATACCAAGACATCTGTCCACTGATTGTTTCTGCACCCGGTTAGCAGACTGTTGAAAATAAATCCCTGAAGAACTGAACTGAAGATTTATTTACTTCTAAAGCATATCGTTTCCATCTGAGGTCTGTTATACTGACACAACCAGGCCCTCTGTTGCTGTGGTCACTGTGATCACTGATGTGGAAACATTGGATGGATTTTAAAGCAGCCCACTGGCAGGTTTCCATCCATGGCTTTGGAAAGAAAGAAAAAAAAATGTTGTCACCTCCCCTTGACTTTAAGCTGATAAAGCATACTGCACCAATCACTTCTGCAGTGAAGCACATCTCTTCCACGCGGGATTCGGATTTATTACCTGCGAGGGGGATTGGTGCCTGTGAAGATGTGATAGCGGTTGTGTGCTGTGGTTGCTATGAAGGGACTAAGGCCGGTGCTTTTCCTCGTGGCCCTGGCTCTGCTGGTTCTACAAAGTCGGAGCTTTGAACTACAGGATACAATACATGCACTAATAGAGGAGAATATCCACCTTCATGACCAGCTGGAGAACCTCACCCAAGCCCTCAGGGAACTCAAACGGATGCTCTGGCATCACTCAAATGGTACTGAGCCCTCTTTCCTATCTAGATACAGTATAAAAAGATAAATTAAGATATGATTCAACATAATGCATTAAAGGATTTAAGCACTTGTTGTGTCACTAGTGTTTAACAGGAAACTGCAGTGGAACATGCAATGTAGAGCCCAAATAGAAACAGTTGTATTTAAAGTAGAATGCAAATGATTCCTCACCATCTTAAGAACATGAGATGCAGCAAAATAATTCAAAAAGCAGTAATTGGTTGTGTGTCAATCATGCAGGCTCACTGTCATCACGTTATTTAACACTATTCTCTGGTTCCTCAGAATCTCAAGACATAAGATGTATAATATATAATATAATATATGTATGATATAAGCCCTGTTGTACATTGTGGGACCACTACTGAAATGCATATTGTGTTTATTAAATTCCCTGCCCACAAGGTCAAAAGATCATTTTTGTCTCATTTCCTGTTTGTGTCTGATTTCTCTTAATCCTTTCCCTGCTGTCTTCATTCAGTCATGTGATATCCTCGTGTAGCTTTCTTTCACATACAGGACTGACACATTTATTCATGATTTTTTTTTCTTTTAAATGTACTTTGCAGATATTTCAATAGGCTTGCATAGTTTGACATTGCCTTCTGCGTGTTTCACACAGACCCAGATCGCCATGAACACCAGGAGCACCATTATGAGGACGCCCAGCATCTGTGGGACGAGTGGTCGGAACACGGTGCGTATCATGACTGAAACACTCGTGTGAATTCAGAGAGGTTGGTTAGCAGATGTGAAAAGCTTCCAGCCCATAGCATTAGTTGGCATTGATTTCACGGCCATGTAGGCTGCAGTTCTGCTTATGGGTCATGTAACGGGGAGGGATAGTGAAATGTTATGCCACAGATGAGTCCTCTAGCGGCACAATATTTGCATGAGATGATGAGATGTGATGGTGTTTCTCCCTTCCTGGCAGGCATCAGTGCAGAAACCCATCTCCTGCTGGAACATGCCTTTTGCGGACACAGCTCAGCTGCTCACCTCCACAAAGGATCAACCCTCCTGCTGTTGGCATTACTCTGTCTCGCCCTGCTGATGATGAGCTATTTGTAGGCTACAATTGTCCACTGAGGAGCTGCACACAACGTATACTGCTGTAAATGTTACAATTTTTCTCATACAAAGTTAGTATCTTGTGATCAATGGGGATGAGTGGAACTGCACGGTGTAATTAATAATAATTGAGTAGTGAGTTTTGATGTGGTTACAGGGGTTAGCCACAGCCCCGGCTCACCCTGCTCATAGTGATTATTGAGTGGACACGATTGCATGAGTTGACCTATCAGAAATCTGTGCTGGGCGAATCACCTCTGGGGAACTTACTGAACTGGAAAGGAGCCTGTGGAAGCTGGAGTATCATCACAGAGGAAGCTCAGTTACAACAGGTTAAAGCTGATCACCTCCAGTGTGCTTACAGGAGCAATTTATTACTTTTTTAAATCTATTCGTTTCCTGTATAGGAGTTGTTTCAGGAACCACATTTTTGCTGTAACTACCGTGTGTGTGTGTGTGTGGAGTGTTTTAAGGGAGAAACGCTGGCTGAGATCTGGTTTTAAATTATTAGTCTTGACCTGCAAGCTAGCGATGATAATGGAGACTAACTGGATAAGAAACTCAGCTTCCGGCAGCCCAGTGTACCAAAGGATGTCATTTTGACTGTTAAATAAATGTTCAAGTAATTAAGACCATTTATTTCGTGGCAGACATTTTGACTTGTTTTAGCAGGAAAAGGTGAAACTAATAACATTAACGATGGCTTTGCTCCAGTAATTAGTAACATTAACTACACCTGTTTGACAAGTCAGAATGTTTGTTTGAAGAAAGATCCACTAGTATTCGATCTGATCTGTGAATACAATACATGGCTACAAATGGGATGAACTCGGTGCACCAACGCATTTAACCATTGATTACAAAAATGCTTAACTGTTTGACCAACTGAATGAGAAAAAAAACAATAAAAATAAAAATACAACAGGCAGTGAGTCCAAATATTTGTTTATTTTCCCCAGTATTTGAAATGGTAGAGCACATATAAAAGTTATAAAACTAACTTAAGGTCAGTTTGGGTTGAAGGTTTTCTACAGAATCAAACACATGACACAAAAACACGGGAATGTGTCTTAACACAGAGAATAAATAGTTGACAGTTGCAGCTCAAACAAAACATTTAACCTAACCCCTACATCATTCTCACCGTGTAGAACAACAGGTCCTCGATATAGATAATCGCTAGAATGTACTCTTATATTACAACTCATGTTTACCACGGATTGACGTCATGATAAAACCCACTTAAGATGTTTTACCTGCATTTACTTTTGGTTCTACTTCAATGCTGGTTGTATGTTATTGTGAGTAGTAACATGGCAATCCTGGCTCAGTCATCACTACAGGAGGGGAGGGGGGGTTCCACAAAACATAAAAATTATCTATAGTCCATGCAGACTGTGGACGCATGATTTCCAAGCCTATAGTGCAGTGTTAGATATTACGGCTCTAGTCTATATCGAGGTCAGAATCCTCATCGCTCACAGTGTTCTGTATGATGGCTCCATTGCGAACCGTCTTCATGACGAGGGGGGACTTGTCAGGCAGTAGGCCGTACTCCTGCAGCAGGGCCTCCAGGTCTACAGCAAAGAAGTCCTCCCCGAGCTGGTCTGTGAGCCGCACGAAGTTGCCGATCAGGTCTCCTCCTTTGTAAACGAGCAGAGCAGGCAGAGCGCTGTCTCTGAACAGAGCGCTGGTGCTGATGGCCGAGCTGCGTACGCTGCAGAACTTGATCAGCGGGTATTCCAGAGCCAAGCACAGCAGGCTGCCTCTCATGGCGTCGCAGCCCGGGACCTCCGGCTCGTAGATGTGGATCATGACCAGTGTGCTTTTGTCCTCCTTGTCCAACGCCTCCAAGAAGTCCTCGCCGTTATTGAGCTCATAGACCTGCGCAAAGCGTTTGCCGCGGCAGAGCTGGCGCCGCATCTCTTCTATGCGCTGCATACGGTAATGCTTCAGGAAGTCCTCATCATCCTCTTCTTCCTGGAGCATGTTGTACTCTTGCATGGTCATCTGTAGGGTGACAAAGAGGAGGCTTACAGTTGGTTGACTTTTGGGGAAAGATGCATGCCATGTCTACGGTAAATATGAATCTACAGCCAGTGGACGCTTAGATTAGTTTAGCACAAAGTCTGGAAATTAGGTCATAAAAAGGCAACAAAATCTTCCTACCGCGACATCTTAAGATCATTAATGAATACATTTAATCGTTGTTTGTTGTACAAAAGCCAATTAGCTGTTTAATGGGGGTTATGTGCAGAACAGGACCAGTTACCAGTTTCCTAGCCAAGACATAGTCTGATACATAACACTCCATAAGATGGCAAATTGTTGTTTAACACTTCATACAAAAAATATCTCCCACAATGTCAAAAATCTCCTTTACAAAGCTTCTTTTACAGATGCTCTGATGAGTGCATCTCTGCATTGTTAGATTGCTGGACCCAAAATTAGCTAATTATAACTCTGACAAGATTACAAGTACTGTTTCTTAGGACATACGATGTGTGTATACGTCACACATTTGGCAGGACCAAACCCATTAACACAAAGTAAAACCAAGTGTGTCCCTAAATTAACTAAACCATAATTAGACTGTGTCTGAAAATAGAGAATGAGGGAGTAGGCATTCGGCTATGTTAAATAGGCTATCTTTCACTCATAGTCTGCCTGTATTTAGCCTTTTCCCACAGCAAGTGTTCTATTAGCATGTGTGGCACGGTTTCAAGAGGAAGTTGCCCATACACCGGCGGGATGGTGTGAGGAACAAAGAGTTTAATATTTAAAAGGGAGCTTTTCACAAGCATTTCTTTCCCACCTTTGTCATTTGTCCCCACCCTACTTACTTTGCCTTGGATTTTGTCCTGCAGCTCCTTCTGTTTCTCTTTGTCTTTTTCCAGGTCGAGGTCAGAGCGGCAGGTCATCGACAGCTTCTTGATCAATCTTTCCATCTCCTTCTTCTGTTCTTGTTTCTGCTCCACCTCCAACTGCTTGTACTTCCTCCAGTCATTGATGACACCCTTAGGTCCTGAGAAAGAACAGCCAGAGTCACTGTCATCATGGGATCTACTGTAAATATGTATTCATTTCTAAATAAGAACTACACAGGATTAGATGATGAATGAATGAGTGTACTTTTTGACTTTACTGACATTACGGGGATAACGGTCACTGCAAAACTTGCCCTCTCATTACCTGTTGTTAATTCCCTCACATGTTTGGTGTCTATGTGCTTGCATCGGTACCTGTGTTGACAGCGCTCCCATCTGCGCTGTACTCTATTTCGGCCTCAGTGACATTGGCATCCCGGATGGTCTTGCTGTCCCCTTCCTCATCCTCGTTGTCGCTGCCTTCGTCCTCGCTGCTGCTGTAGTAGTACTGCAGCTTCTCTCCCAGAATCTTGTCATCCAGAGTCGTCATGACAACGGCTCACCTGAGGGCAGCGGATATTGATGCAACCCATCAATACAACTTTGTGTGCACTCAAGGCTACTTAATGCGTTCATGGGAGGTGAGATTATAACGTTATTAAGACTGTGAGCTCATCCCTCCGGCTATTAAAGCAGCATCAGTGTGATCTGATTTAAACAAGAAGACCAACCTGCATTTTGTTGGGTCATTTGAATGATGATTTGCACGAGAGTTGCAGCTGACAGTAAAACAATGCTGCCATTTGCTATTTTAAAGCCTCGTGGATAAAACCTCGACAGATTAACAACTGTTTTGTCTCATAACTGTGAGCACATTAGTCGGTGGAGCATAATAATCCGGATTGACAACGTCCAGGCTGACATGGGTCGGATAGAAAGGGTTTATTTCAAAAATAGGGCATTTACGCTATATGTAGCTTATAGTAAGTGTGTCAATATACAAAACGTGGGCTAAGAGGCCTTTAATGATGCACTGAGCCGTATGTAAACTAACAAATGTGCACAGATGGAGACACGAGGAGGCAGATCCCCTGTGTAAATCCCTTTCACTTTGAACAGTGGTCAAGCAGTAAAATTAAGGATAAAATTATGCCTATGTCGTCGGATACAATACAAAATACAATCCATCCGCTCCTTCTGAATATGTTTTCAACACGTAAACAGCAGAACCGAAGGCCTTCAGCCAGCGCCTTCGTCTGGGAATCACTACCGATGTGACAGATACGACGGTTAGCTGAATCAGCTGGAGTTAGCTATCGTTGGCAAACGTTTTACTAGTGGTTGTTCCCTCAAGTATCTAAACTCCATCGAAAAGAGGATAGAGACAATCCAATTAGCTAGTTTATGAAGTAGGACATGGTTCAAACCGGCAGGCACCGCCAAGGTTTGTGAACGTGAGCTAGGTTTGCGTTAGACATCTGAGCTAGCTTTTCTTACACTGACTTCCTGTGACAACCAGTAAACATTAGCAAGCAATAAGCCGAGTAAAGGATTAAACCTGCTCCAGCATTATATACAATATACCAACTTAAGAAATGTCCATTACTAATGAATGATTGGTCTTACCTTAATTTTTATGACCAGCTAACGGTAGGAAGATATCGCCAACTCCCACTGTTTACTCCAGCTAATCTGCTAGCTCAGCTGCTACAAGCAACTCAATCGGTGTGTGGTGCATTCAGGGTGCAGGGAGATGTCGTAATTATGGAACATTGCGCAAAAGAGCCGACATTTAGCTCAGAATCGCCATTTAATGAGCATACATGTGACGTGTACATATAGGGAGACCCGTCAGTAGTGAGCGTCACCCAATCTGTCATGATTTCCGCAACTTTATAACACAAATATTGCTCCGACGGCGCACATTTGCACTTCATAATTTTAAGATACTACGAATAGCTCAACCACACCACAGACACTCAAAATTGCTGAGCTGCACAGTACACCTTCTGGTATTATTACCACGGAATTTAGTGTTTTATGGCACGACATGTGATGGGGTCATATTCTGAGACAATCTCCCTAAAATGAGGATTTTACTGAGAGCATCAAAGGCAGCATGGTTCATCCCGCTGACGTAGGAGAGACGTAGGAGAGACGCTGGAAGCGCCATGATGTAGTTCACAGCTAGGGGGCGACATAACTATGAAATATGTCACATACTACTTGTACTCTGACTACTACAACCACCACTATTACTACTACCACTACTACTGCTGTTATTACTGCCACTTCTGGCAGGCTCACCAAACTTGCAAAGTGAAACTTTTCCATTATTAGTCCTTTTCTTTTTAACATAGTATTTTGTACCATACTACCTATAATATAATGTGCATCCACTATCCCCTTTGTTAATACAAATCACTACAGAGTTAAAATAATCTCAAAAGACAGATAGCACATGTAAGGCCGAATCTCAAATGTATCCTAATTGATCTAAGCTGCGTGTTAATCATCCTTCAGTTTTATGTATTTCTAAACCTTGCTATGCATCCTTTTTATTGAAAACACTTAACAGCCTGCTACTGGCTGAGTCTTTCTCCTGTTGCCAATAGTATTCAGCCTCAAGCCAAAAGAAACATGAGATTTAGAAGCAGTGGGTCATAGGTGGGAGTGGGAGTGGGAATGGGAATGAAGACTCATGAGAAATACAGAACAATGGATCGTAAAAAAACAAAGACTTTAATTGACAATTATCCACTTTGTGTCTGTAGTTTTATTTCAATGGATGGTTACATTGCATTGCAATCATCTACAGGCAGTACATACTTTTATTACTGGACAGTGTGAACGTGTATTTAAACGGTATTTCATTCTTCAGACACAAAGCAGTTAACAAAAACAGAGTGAGCAAGTTAAAGAAGAGAGCTCTGAGTCCTGTGTGATTCTCCAGTGCTGTTCAAACAAGCATTAATGAATGGCCTCCACACCTTCTACACTTGTTTGTTTTCTAGCAGCAGCCTCTTTTACCTTTACGAAGGGATCTCAAACCGTAACCTTGTGGCATCTGCAAAGGGTCATAGCTCATCGGTCCTTACTTTATCTTCACCATCCCCTCTTTGTGATAGCTCCTCTGTCGGTACTTTGAACGCCACGTAAGGACAGGTCTTGGTGTTCAGACAGACCAGATTCCTCAGTGTGGCAGAGTTCACTATGTCAAAGCCGACTTTGCCTCCAAAGGTGCTGGGCTTCCAGTAATCTGGAGAACATATAGGGTTTCCAAGGAGACCTTTAAGGGAGAAGGGGGCGCCCATCTCCACCATGCTCTCTCCAAATACGGCCCCTGCTCGTGTTTTCTCCAACATCAAACCAGGATAAAATTCAAGAGCATCAATGTCACCGTAGAGCTCCTCAAGCTCGCGGGCTATCTCCTCCTTATCTGCAAAAGGTAACAATAAATGTTGACAGTTACGAAAAATATATACAGTACAGCATATCAACAATAAATATAATGCCAGCAGAATGGAACTAGGAATGGCAATGTTGGTCAGTCCACCACTTAATGCAACAACTGAATGGATGGCCATGAAATTTGGCACAAGTATCCATGGTGACAGAGGGTGAAGCCTCATGACTTTGGTGGTCCCCTCACTTTTCCTGCAGCACGCCCAGCAGGATTGGCACAAAATTTGGTGCAAACATTCACGATGATGAATTCTAATAACTTTTGTGATCATCTGGCTTTTTCCTCTCTTGCCACCACGAGGTTCACATTTCACTCAGTCAATCTTTATCTATAGTGTGCCTAAGCACAGCATGACTGACTTGGAAAGCAATCCTTTTCAGTGTCACAAGAATAAGTTCGTTAAAAAGATGTGTACAAATGATTAGTTCACCTAAGAGTTCTGTGCTTGACCGGAGAGCCAACTGCGTAGCTCCCTAACTGAACTGTCTCTGATAAACAAGCCAAACACTGTTCATAATTCTTGATATTTTAAAAGCTTCCTTGCTGAGTACCGTAGTTGAACGCTGGCTTTTAATGACTTTTAATTACTTTAACATTACTCTTTAAAGATTATTTCTTTTACTTCTTTTTTATTTGACAGTACACAGCAGAGATTGACAGGAAAGAGAGAGCAGGTTCGAGGGAGAGAGAGGAGGAGGATGACATGCAGCAAATGGCCTGGGCCAGATTCAAACCCGGGTCGCTGAGGTCAGGACTTGTGGTAAGTGCTTTACCGGATAAACTACAGCGGCGCCCTCAGTTTGGAAGTGTTCCTGAACTTGCTGGGCTTGATTCCTTTGTGGTACGTTCAGTCAATGAATCACTGCACATCGTTTCCTGGCAGTGAGACATTTTTCAGCCGCCAACGACTCACGCTTGCATGGCTGTGGACTCTTACTTTCGTTATTCAAATATTTTAGTGTGGTGGGGAATCATGTATACCAGAAAAAATACATCTAAACTGTCCAGGTTGTGGTTTTAGAGTCAAGCAGTTTCAGAATACACCAACAGCTGAAGAGTTTCATACAAAAATGTCTTCCATTGTTCGCCTCAGAGAATAGCAATGAAAGACATCATGAACAAATGGAGAGCAGTGCAGGAAAATCCCTACAGATGGAGCGGATTCCATTTATTTCAAGAATGTCTGTTCAGCGGCTCTCACTGACTTGTAAAAGTCGTAAATCACAAGATTGGAAGGTTGCACTTGGTGTGGTGTGGCCTGAACACTGGCCAGTTTTTCTTACCGGTGAATTGTCTGAACGACGTGTACGGCTTGAGGTTGAAACGCTTCCTGTACTCATTGAAGGACTGCACGCGGAGATGGCGGGACTCCTCTATGGTTCTCACAGCCACTTTGGTCACCACAGCATTGATGTTATGGCCACCACCAATCTGAGGGACAAAGGTTTGAGATTTACAAAGTTACATTACTAAAAATACATGTTTAGTAGATATAAATGCAGCAAAACAAGAGGACTAAGTGTGAATACCACAAGGGTATTTGAAGCTATCAATAATGCACATTCTTATTTCCTGCATATTTCTCATGTTTCATTTCCTGTGGTTTGTTACCTGGCCAGCATGTTGCAGAGAGAAGGCCTCCACCAGCTTCTCAATGCCATAGTGAGTGAGAACAGACGTGTTGAAGAGGAACTGCGTGTACGGCAGCTCATCTCCATTAATGAAGAAGCTGTCAGGCATCAAGGGGTGCCAATGGTAGAGCTGGCTGAACTCAAGAGAGATACGATTCCCATACTGGAACTGGGAGTTAAACAGCAGGGTGGGATCAAACTTCAAATGCAGCAGGTATCCGCTGAGATGCTGCACGTACTCCTCTATTACTATTTTTATTGTCTCACCTGAAAGAGACATGCAGAGACACAAAGATAGATTCAACTAAACCACCTAACTGAGTCGCGTCTGAACAGCTTCAAACTCGTGTTGACTCAAACGAAATTATCATCCATGAGCTTATGACACAAAGACTGTCAGGTATAAACCAGCAATAGACAAACGAAATAAAAAAAACACACAATTTTCTAAAATACATAAATGCATTAAAGGAATAGTTCAACATTATGGGAAATACGCTTTTTTGCTTTTCCTGTTGAGAATTTGATGAGAAGATCGATACGACTTTAATATCTGTCAGTTACATATGACACTACACACTATGAGGTTGCCAAGCAACCAATAGACACATCGAAACGTTCATGCAGTTGGCCAAGAAAAAGTCTACTTAAACAAACAAGATATAACATGTTAATTAATGAGCTTTAGAGGTGCTGGAAGGTGGAAGCGGGGGAATAAATCTTCTCAACTAACTTGTAGCAAGAAAATCAATATGCATATTTTCCAAAACGTCAAATTATTCCTTCAAAACTATATCCAGCTCACCAATGATGATAAGACGTGAGGTCTGGAAAAGCTGCTCATCATCCCAGGTGGGATGTTCTGCCTTCAGGATGTCACATACTCGGTTATGCTCCCTTAGCCACAGCGTGGCGAACATTCCCAAACCAGGAAGGAGTCCAAACACTTCCTGACCAATAGCCATCTGATCCTCAGGAGGGACCCCAGGGGGGTAGCTCATCTTAATGGGTGCATCAACTACAGAGGGAGGGTATATCTCGCCGTCAATTAACTAATGGGAAAAACAATAATCAATGATTATACATTACAACTCAGGGCTAAATCTGTCTGTCCCAACCCTCTCAACAGTACAAGTCCATGATAAACATGTTTAAAGCAACGCCAGCAGACACCGACACCTATCAACTGTGCAAAACAGTTGATTAAAAAAAATACAAAATATCGTTTTGGAAATTATTTGCTCCAATCTGAGTGGATGTTTTCTCTATATACAGTTTTGACTCTTTCACCTGATACTTGAGTTTTCCGTCTTTGTGAAGCCTGAGCTGGAGCTGACGTTCCAGGTTGTCTCCATAAACGTGCCCTGCATCCACCTGTATGTGTCACAGGACGAGGAAAAAAAATGAGTGGGAGAATGAGAGGACATAAATAAAGCCATGGCTAAATATTACCTAGTTATTTTTACGACGCAGAGCTGTCACCAGAATTTGTTTTCTATTTGTAGAATAATCTTTGATTCTTATTCACTCAAACATTTCTTCAAAACACGAACACAAAGTTGTTGTTCTTCAAAGACAAAATGTCATTGCAGCCAAATTTTGTGAGGCTTTTTCTACTTTCAATGTTCAATGTCACCCATTCTGTTTTTAGTGGTCCTTCTAACACAGCCCTTGAACCCAGTAGTAATTAGTCTGAGAAATATGGAAAATTCGAGTTTTTATACATCGTTTTTTTTCTTTTTTTCCTTGGAAAGCACAAGCAAGAAGAGTGCTATTCAAATACAGTTTACTATTATTAAATGGACAAAGCTCTACATGCACTAACCCCATGTGCTAGAGCCTTAGTGAATCCCAGGCCCATGCGATTGTAGGTCTTAAAGAACTGGTGGGTGAAGTGCTGCGCAAAGAAGGCGAACATGAGGTTGGAGCCCTGAGGGTCGGGTCTGAACGTCCTTCTCTTCAGCAACCTCTCGACCAGGAGCTCAGGGTCAGGCAGTCCAGCCTTGCCTGAACAGAAACACCACAGCGTCAAACAAAGCACAGTGCAAAACACAGATACACCACGCCCCTAGTCATAATACTGAATTAGTGTCTGTGATAATAATGCTCTGTGAAAACAGAACTGATACACTTCACACACACATCACACTACACTTCTGAACCATCCAAGGTCAATCATCTGTAACCATATCACTAAAGCGAAACATTTACGGTAACCCGAAACAACACCGAGCAAAAGGCATGTTCTACATTAGATATCATTGATGCTGTCACACATCAGCTCCTGAAGCACTATAATGTCAACATTATGCAGTGCTGGACAGTAACGACAAGTACTCAAGTACTGTACTTAAGTATAACTTTAAGACACTTGACCTTCTTGTGCTACTTTATACTTCTTTTTTATTAACCAAAATGTAACAGCCGGTTTAAAGACTGAAATATGAAACTGTTTAACCTACCTAATAATATACATCATAGTTGAAAATTGCTTCTCATTGTGTAATTATCACAGTATCACTATAAATAGTTAGGGGTGGGTAATAATTGAACAAGAAGGCCAAGTCAATACAGCTATTGAAACACTTTTAACATTACCTTTCTTTGATAAATATTTACAGCTGCAAAACCTACCTACAAGTTACACATTCCACATTACTTTTACAGACTGATAATATAAAAGTATTGATTAATGCAGATTTAAACTTAAAAGAATAAATTATGCTAACCTTTGACCCCCAGAGGTGTAGGGCAGTCCTCTGGCACTGGGGGCAGAATCCGAGTGTAGTAGCTCAGATTGTAGTAGGATTCCCAACTGAGGTAGCCATATTTTGAGTTGAAGGTTGGAGGGCTGGGTATCAAGTTGGACCTAACTGTTCATAAAAAACATAAAAGGTTATTAGGTACATCGAATATGTCACGGCCCTGGACACATTTCTTTAAGAGAACTGCTGACCTGTTAGAACCAGCCGCATGAGAACGTCCCGTAGGAAGGTGTAGTTGATGATATCCCAGAGCCATTGGAAATGGGTGAGAATGTAATGCACCACATCTGGGCTGGGCTTGAGGAACTGATGCACTCTGGTCCAAAACTCAGCTATGGTTTGAAGATAAAAACAATGTTACTGGAAGTTGGGGCACATGGGAACTTAATAATAATATTAATAACTTGGATTTATATAGTGCCTTTCAAGAAACCCAAGGACACTTTACATAGAAAGGAAAGAGTATGAAAATTCACTCTGGATAACAAACTCATTATGTGGAACATTCCAGACCTCTTTGGGCACACCCCCATCTCTGAGCTGTGTGAAATGAAGTGAAACAAAATGGCAATTCAGTCTGATTATCAGGCTGCTATTATTAGCATCCTGTGGTCAAGGCTGGGTTACCAACCAGGCAAAGGGGGGAACTGCCCCAGGGCCACAAAGGTCCAGAGACCCCAAAGCTCCACGTGCCCCAAAGCTCTAGGCTTACCAGAGTCAGTTGGTTTGTTCTATTCAAACAGAACATTTCTTTAGGATAATGCATCATTAAAGCACATTATCAACTGATATGATAAAGACGTATAAAAGCTCTTTTATTACCGTATGTCTGTGCTGAAGGGAGTCTTCATGTCAAACTCTAGTTTTAATACATTCAATATTTAAGTTTTGCGCTTCCTCAGTCAATTTGTATTCAATCAAACTACCACACAGCAAATATGAGGTGAGTTGAATTAAAAAGAAGGCATTCAGCATTTCTACACCGTGGACGTCTTATTTCAAACCTTTTACGTCTCAAAACTGCCATTTTTACACTTTTTTGTTTTTTTTTAAAGATACACAAAAGAGATATATTGTGTTCATTACTGAGGTTTAGAGTTGAGATTTTGTTACCTTTTGTTAACAGAGCCAGGCTAGCTGTTTTACCCTGTCACTGCTTCTAGCATCGGATCCAGCATACCGATATGAGCATGGTATTGACATTCTCATTCAACTCTCAACAAGAAACCAAATCAGCCTTTGGTTGCACTCTTTCTGTAAACCTGCAATAACTTTTTTTGACGTGTTTCAGACCACCTGGAGAATAGAAGTCCGTTAATCACTTCCTTTTATCTCTGTTTTTGGTCTCAACCAACTCCTGTCCTCAAGGAATCATCTGGCTCTTTAGCAGCTAATGTTAAACTATATTCACCAGCTAGTTACTAACTTCCTCTCTCTTTTGTCTGGTGCTGAGCAGGTAGTGCATAGTGGGTTTTCAGAGCTTTTTCACTGAAAACAGCTACATGCTGCTCCAAAAAAGCACTGCTGTGAGAGTGGTGAGAGTGAACCAATTAATGACTGATGATTGATGATGTTTGTGGAAAATTAACCACGTGTGAGTACTCCTCATGTAAGAAGTAAATGTTATCACTCAGCTCTCTTTCTCCTTTTCCTGTTAGACTTTGCCTGTCTTTTCCTTCCCTCCCATCCCACTCGCTCTTTCTTTTTTTCTCTCCAAAATCAAGTCAATGGTTAATTGCTGTTTTTCCTGGTGAGTGTGATGTAACTGCATAAGTAGCAGCCAAATACATCACATCTGATTAAGGACAACACTGGGTGAGAGTTCCTTCCTAATGAGAAGCACACTGGCAGAATGAGTAGGTGGTTCAGTGAAGAGATTGGCAGAAGCAGCGCTGACCCAGCGGGTCATTTTCCGGCAGTTGCTCCTCTTCCTCCAACTTTTCCAAATATTTGGGTCTAGACAAGAAGTCTTAACTCTGTGAGCCAGCAGCTATGTTGCACTATTTCCTGATGTAACAACAACAAAATGAAACAGTGTTTTTCACCAGACTGCCATCTAACCCTTTCCGTCTCACACACAAAGCGAGAGCAGAATGCTTCAAATTCCTTAAAAGTGCAATAATAGGGGAGGAAATGAGAGCTGGTCTCAGGGGGATATCTGGACTTACGGACAGTGCAGTTTTCTCCGTAGAAGCCGGTATGAGTGCAGTCACACTCATACTTGTCCTCACCATACCTTACACACACGCCCCAGTGCTGACAGGGGAGATAGCAGCATGGGTTCTCTGAGGGAAATAAGAAAGACAAAGTTATGTCAAAGACTGTAAGAAATACTCAGGCAGGCCATACATGATGTTGTGACATTGTAAAATTTTGAAAAAGACATCAGATATTGACTTGATACTATTACCAGATGATGACGGCTCTGCTTCCTGCACAGAGATTTAATTCCCACTTGAAAACATCTGTCTTAGCACCATCACCACGTCTGTATTTCTAAGCTGTAATAACCATCTGTCTTTTAGCCAGACTTTTAGTCAGATTCTTCAGGACTCACTTATATATTGAAAAAATATCTGCCAACTTAATTCCTACTCCCAGTGCAGTTCTTTCAGGAAATCAGTCTGTAATGGAACAAAAAAATAAAAATAGAGAAAGCTAACCAGCTGCTGGACATAGCCTCATAATTAACAGACAGATCTGAGAGCAGTATTCATCTTGACAACTACTATTTAAAACAAGTCAATCTTCAAATCAATCTTCTCATCTAATTTTCAGACAGAAGGCTAATAAGCACATTTCCACCAAAAGAAAAAAAGTCGAACTCTTCCTTTAAGAGGATATAGTTCAGTAACTCTATAAGATTAATTTACAACCACGCAGAGGTGCAGACTGTTGGCCAGTAAAGTCAGCCACATGAAAAGGCCTTTGTTGTTCCACACAGACACAGAGGGAGGCAGAGGGAAGAGGGCTGTCAAACAGCCGCAGTGACAAGATACAACAAGCACAGTTTACACACACTAGTTTTAGGGTGAAAAGTTGGATCGTCTCTAATTACAGCGTGATGACAGATAAGACTGTTTGTATCAGGCATTTTTTCATTTTTCATTGTAAACGGGAACCCGTTTCTGCACTGTACACATGATGATAAACGCTTTGAAGCTTGAATCTTCATTCGAAGATTTATGAATGGATAACTTCGAGTTCCTAACATTATAGATGAGTGTAGCACTGCAGATATGCGTGCTATGTGAACTGTGCGATAAACTGTAAAAGCAGCCACGTAAAGCGTAATATGTATATACACTTCCCTGCACATATGAAAACATACCGCTCCCTGCCCACGCAGGTTCCCTCTCCAGATCAGTTCCCTCATCTGACTGTTATGTAAACTGTTCACACACCATCTGATTTAATAAGTCAGAATGAGGAGGGGTACTGGGAAAAGTGACTGCGTCATAGAACTAAGGAATAAAATGAGAAAATGAATCACTGTGATTCAAGTGAGAGTCGTCCTGTGTGGGCCCCGACTGCAGCAATGACATGACGTCTCACACAGAGATTTTAGGATAGGCAGGATTTAGCTCTACACAAAACCAGGAAAAGAAGGCGGTGGTGAAACTTTTTGTTCACATGTATGAGCTGATAATGTTGGCCACAGGGCAGGATGGTACATTGTGGATATAAGGGGGTGTGAGGTGTGTGTGTATGGGGGGGGGCAGTTCAGGTCAGGCTGCATGTCTTGCCACAGGTCAGACAGGAAAAGTCTGTTTTAGAGTCTTGAAAGTGCAGCTTTTAGGGAACTCAAAGATAAAACATGCCTTATTATTATCTTACTGTGTTTCAATTTCACTCAGGGGGAGTGAGGAGGTCTTAAAGTGGATTCTGAAACAAATTCATATAATAAATCCACAATTAGGCCAGACTATACTCAACCTAAGAAGACAAATAAGGTGTCTCGTATGACAAAAAAAAAGGTTTTTCTCCTTTCCAGCTGATGAAGTCATGTTATTGTTGCTGGTGGAGGACTGTCAGGGCCTGTTTTTGTTATCAGTGTTACCAGAATGGCAGCTTAACCCGCAGTATCCAGAGGAAGACCTGATAAAACCACAGAGACAAGGAAAACACACGCAGGCACGCATACTGATCCATACCACCCTGCTCAACATGTGTTTCCTGCATCTGGCCAATGGCAGCTATGAAAGCATGAAACGCTCAGACTAACAGGTACAATGCAGCCCTGACAGCCTGTCCAAACCCACTGACCTGTCACCTACCTGGGCTGGAGGTAACCTCATCACCCTGGCATGCAGGCTCCCGCAACAGCAAGAGAAGAGCCAAAACTGATCCTATGACAGAGGCTTCAACAGAAGATTGAAATCAGTTCATGTTCAGGAACATAGAGGGTAAAACATTACAGCAGCCAGGCGAGCAACAAGCAGGCATAACTTACATCTCATTACAGCAGCCTCAGTTCAGGAAAATTTCATTCCAACAAGCAGAGCCGTGAGAAAAGTGTAAAGATCCAGACTGCGCGGGGCTCACGGAGTTGTGAGGAGGAGGTCCAGCAGAGAGAGAGAGGGAGAGAGGGAGAGAGCAGCCGTCCAACAGGTTCACTCCTGCCTCTGAGTGCTGCAGCCCGTCCGCACTGCGCCTTTACCTGCCTGGGCCGCGGACCTCACGGCTCTTTATCGCCCCCTGTTGGTGCGTATTTCCACATTTAATCAAAGCTCCACTGCAACTGTAAAGCATTATGAGAAACTTTCTCAAAATAATGACTTAGTAACTTAAAAATAATAAAAAACTATACCAAGTTTCCATTGTTTCTCATTGTAATGACTTACAGGGTCTTTTTTTTCAACACAGAAAAGCAGAGCCTGTAGGTTTTTGTCTGTCACTCCACTAAAAGTAGGAAAACGTGACCGGTGACATCACCTCTGATCCTGGAGTCCAGGGAGCCCAGAAAAGATGGTGGTGATCTGTACAAGCTGAGAAATGAATGGGTTTTTGGTAAACTGAATAAAATTAGATCCGTTTTCCAAATATAGTTTAGTTATTGTTAAATCACAGTGTAATTCTGCATTATTTATGCATTTTGGTACGTTGCATATTTTACAGTTTTCATTGCTGTGAATTGCTTCTTCTACATCAAGTTATCTATGCGGAGCACATGGCAAAGACTGAGCCCAGATAGGGACTAACCCTAGAACTGGAGACATACAACTATACACTTAAAGATTAAAGATTCTAATTAACTATATCTCCGTTTAAGACGCTTTCATAGAAACTTTATCTATAATGCACAGAAAGAACAGAAAAGCTGTAGTAAATCTGGCAGTAGCACAACTTTAAACTTTAAAACGTCAACATTATAAAACTACATGTCTCTTTCACAGAGGTGTGTTTAGGCAGCACAGCGGAGAAACCCTGCGGTACCAAGCAGCATGTTGAGAAATACTGCTTCTGTAAATCCCCAGCAGGCTTATCAGTGACTGATACTCTCTCTCTGAGGCTGCAGGTCGAATTAGACATGCCAGATCTCCCAGCAGATAAAACGAGTGCATTTGTTGACCGTGCACAGACTCGTACTGGGAGTAAACACAGCTCTAAAGCATGATGCACTCTGTGAGTTCAGTCACAAGGGTGCTACTCTGTACCTGCTGTTTTAGGACATAAGCTCCCTTTAAGTGTTGCGACACATTTGTGCGGTCTGCATGAATAAAGCCTTCTTCTCTTTTGTCAGCATCTAGTTCATCCTCCAAAATCCCACATCCACAATTTCCACCACCTTGAACTTCTGGTTTTCTTCACCATGGCAGCGTCCTCTGACGTTTTCCAGCTGCAGCCATAACATTCAAACTTTTGACTCATTTGTAAACTGACTTCCTTCCCCTCGTCATCTGAAGGATTTCAGTATTGTTTGGCCCCGTGTAAATATTTAGACTTGTTTTGTTGTAAAAATGTTTGGGAATGCTGCTCTGCCATTAAAGCTGCAGATTGCAATATATCTTCCAGCTGCATTCTTGCTTGTGGAGTAGCTGCTTAAAAACAACTAAAGTCTTGCACTAGCATCACTACTTTGGGCCCCGATTCCACAGCCAGAGCAGGGCAGATAAAATGACTGCACCGTCTGTGTCTTGGTCCAGAGCCTAAAAGAGCAGTTGCGTTAGAAAACTGATATTTAGACAATCATGCGGTAAATTATTGGTTTGGTCTGAATTATTCACTTTGGTGATTAATGACAAACTAGGCTGATTTTTCCTGTAGCAGAAGAGAAAAGCACCATTTTAGTCAGAGTATATTTTCAGTAAAAAGATCAAATTCTGTTCATTAGGAGCACTTTTGTTGATGTTGGTCTGAGAAACATGGTGTGATATCAGAGAGGAACTCTTGCATGCTTATTACTTTTCAAAACCTTATGTTTTTAAGATGAGGGTGGGACTTCACCTACCCTAAAACGTTTTTCACAGCATCATGGGTGTAGCTGTTAGTGTAACAGTCACATTTTAATCCAAAATACAAGATACTTATTCAGTCTAAGTGTAGTATAGACGCAATAGTTTGAGTTAAATTGTAAAAGCACAGATTTCACTACAAATCTTCCAACATAAAAGCAGTAGCTCATGTTTTCAAAAACACATTTATTTCATGTTTGTGTTCTTAATTTTGACATAATATCTGCAACTTACTGTCTTAATGGAAATTGACACAAATTAACCAGAAGGGAATAAAGCCTCAACATCCTGTGAATATTAAACCTGACATCAACCATGGCCCATCTTTTGGCAGCACTGGTCAGACAACAAGGCTTCAGGATCAAAAGATAAGACTGAAACTCCTGTTTAACATCACATTTATTTAACCAAAAATGTGTCTTTTAGGATGAGCTGGAGGCAGCCACTGCAGCGCGTCTGGGTTTGGGGGTGGTGCCTTCCCGGAAACCATTCCTGCAAAATAAAAAGGAAAATGTGACGTTGACGCAGTAAAAATCTAATTCAGAAGGAAAATTACTGCTGCTGTTAAGAGCTGACGATTAAGGCTTAACTAGACTACACCATTACCATTTAATATCTTCTTTTTATAGTCCCCCTATGTACATTGTTTCCATTTTATACTTCCTGTCTACATTTTTTATATACGTCACCTCCTGTCTGCTGCAACGTAGTCAATTTCCCCGTAGTGGGACTGAAAGGAATATTTTATAAATATTTCTCCAGGAGTTGTTTAGACAGAAGGTTAAACAGCAAGTTTGTGCCACAAGTGACAGTTGTGACGTCAAGCATGTCCAGTTTGTAGCAAGTATACAAGAAACTGGCATTTCATAAAAAAACATGAGTCATGAAATGAGTAATTCTAAACAAACCTTTAAGTTTGACCAGTTTGGATTTACTGAGATTTGGAGTACAATCTCACTGAACAGGCCTTTTCCAAGCAGACATTGGGATTTTGTGATCAGGGGAAGCACTGAGTGCAACTAATAACATAATAAATAATGATGGCTCCGTTCCACTGAAGTGCCTGATAAGTGATAAAGTAATAAGAACCAAAATCAAACAGGTTTTGTTTTGCTGAATACACCTGAATGCTGTAGTCTGGGCTCAGAGGCACTCCAGAGAGTTCATTTTACTGTCACTGATCCAGTCTTACAATGACGCTTACCTCAGAGAAAATACTGATATCACATTGGGTTCATTTGTTCAGACATTTTTTTTCACCATCATTGGTAAGCAAGCAAGACAACAGGACCACTGACAGTTTGCCAGATACAGTATCACACAATAAAAAGCAAGTCAGACTCCCTCCCACTGTTGCACTGCAAGCCACTTCAGATATAAACTCATCTTCCCCTTTCTAATTCAGTGGAGGTGGGAATAGACCTGTGGAGAGACCAGCTCTTAACCTGGAGGTTAAAAAAAAGTCCACAACTACAAAATGGGGGGAGCAAGTAAGGAAACTGTCTAGTTGAGACACACTAGTATTGTGGACCGACTCCGTCACTACAGATATTTAGTTTGGAGCTTTGTGTTTATCGTCGCTGCAGAGTTAGGTACACTCAGGTCAACTATCAAAACAGCTCCATAATGACATTTATCTTGAGGTTTTTGTAAACATTTGTAGAAACTGTTTATATCCATGTTTGTTTGTGGATACCATAGCAAACCCTCTGAAACCACAATTTTCATGATGCAATGTCAACAGCAGCAACACCGATGAACATATGGTAATATAATCTGGCATTATTCTAAACATTTGTCTTGAATCAGAATGGTTAACTGTGCCAATATAAGCTTCCTCTTGTCAGGTCAAGGATGCAGGAATCGTGCTTATGTTGCCCGTTAGGATTATGTCAACACATTTCTGTGTTTGGAGTTCAAAGTTGATTAATCAAAATAATTTACTACGATCAAGTTCTCTTAGGATGCGTTTTTCATGTCTTAGTTTTGGGAGCAATTTCAAGCAAATACATTTTCACTGTTGCCAAAAGGGACAACGGCCCATTTCACCCTACACAAGGCCAGTAACACTTAGCTGAAGTACAGGCAGCAGAGGTTCTCATAGCAGAATCAACACATGACCAGCAGCACGTCTAGAAACGAGCAGCTCTGCAGTGTGTTATCTTAGCTGACTGTATTGCATCTGAAGATCTTACCTGAATCTGCGGTAGACGACCTTCAGGTGTCTCAGACGGCCGGTCCCAGTGGTGTTCCTCCTCTTGGCCTTTGCGCTCCAGTTGTCTACAAAGACAAATATCTGTATGCATCAAGGCAGCCTGGCCATCCACATGGATACTGGTTACTGTGCAACGACACTGGGTATGTTTGGAGATTTTTCATATTGCAAATGAAAGAGTATATACTCCCTGAGAGGAAGGTACAATTAATGACTATTAGACCATATCTGAGAATAACAATTTCTTTTCAAATACAGAGAATAATCCACTTAAGTTATCTATCCAGCGAAAGCTCCAAAAGCGAAACATTACAATGTTGAGGAACCATGCTGTAACTTAGTCACCTCCCAATTTTAGGGTCGTCAGGACACTCACATTCAATGTTCTTAATAAAAAAAGTTTTTGTTTGAGACTTACACTTTCTCTTGCGCTTCTCGGGGTAGCCACATTTGCCGCAGGAGGACTTCTGCAGGTGGTAGGCCTTGGACCCACAACGACGGCACAGGGTGTGCGTCTTGTTCCGGCGCTTACCGAAAGATGATGTCCCCTTCGTCTGAG
This sequence comes from Pempheris klunzingeri, assembly GCF_042242105.1. Classification (NCBI taxonomy): domain Eukaryota; kingdom Metazoa; phylum Chordata; class Actinopteri; order Acropomatiformes; family Pempheridae; genus Pempheris; species Pempheris klunzingeri. The sequence continues at coordinate 16,268,064 of NC_092030.1, read as the reverse complement.
GTGAGAGATTGGGAAAGTCAGGGACAATCTACCAACAGGCTTCACTACAGGTCAGTGCTCGTTATTCTGAATCTTGTCTCAGCACAGAAGGACGAATCATGGGAAGTCATTTGTTCAGACATTTGTGTTTGAAAGACATCACTGACAAGACTCATGTAACAGCAATCACCACTTAGTGTTGGATGTGAGATGTAGCAATATTGGTCATTACAGTGTTAACAAAACTATGAATATATGTTACTTTAAAGTCCCCAAAAGGCAGCATTTAGGAAGTAAAGTGTACAAATTCAACTTCTCAATGCAAATCTTTATTCACCAGTCTCATGCAGGCAGTGTGTACACCTTAGAGGAAGCCCATTCAGTGCTACCTCAAGTGCTTAGCCAATTATGCTAACCACTTTAGAGAAGCTATTAAGCCATTACACTTGCTACCTTTACAGGATAAATGCTACTATTTCACCCATGGCCATCTGCCGGGTGTTAGGGAACATACTCAGTAATATTAACTTTATCTAGACTTCTCTCAACAAAATGGGGCCCAGTCTGTACACTGAACCTCAATGCTAAAAGCAGCAATTCAAACGCTACATGGGTGCGACAAAAACATCGGCAACTTTATTAAAATGGAGCTTCGTGTAAGAAATAGTTCACCCAGACGGTAACAAAGTTTATCCGACATCGAAACACCAACAGTCCGTGTCGGATAAACGGCACATAGCACAGATGTTACGAGATTTTTGTCTGCCAGCGTTGCAGCTTACCATTTTCGTTCAGCGGCTAAGGGAAAAGAGGCCGGAAGAGGAGCTTGCGCTGCATCAAATTACATCCGTAACGCTTCCTGTGTAACACAAAAACGCGTCCCCGTGTTGCATTACAATTCGAAATGGGGATGTTACTTGATTTCACAGCCTGTGCTAGTACTCGACGTGTTCAGAGAAAAATGCCTTCATTTCTGTAGATAGTGTTCATTAGTATCAACTTTGTTGGCAAAGTATGTGTACACATACAAAGGAGCTTACGTTGCTCTCAGTGTAATCTGTGAAACAGACATACAAGAAAAATGACAACAAAAAAGGTAAAAAAAAATAAAAATACATTTGAAAAAAAAAAAACGTTTGACTATTATGGAAATACAAGTAAGTGAAAACAAAAGTGAATACATAAAAAGCAAAAGTGCTAAACATATAATGACCACATGTATACAATAGATCATAAACAACTACAAATAGTGCAAAGCCATAAAGAATGCTTGAGGAAAGTATTAGATTATATGCTTAAAGTAGGAACCTACGTACAGTAAGATGTATGCTATAAATTCAGCAGGATTTGTAGATGATAATACGTGCATGTCAAAGCACACATTGTGTGTTTTAAACTGTAAATGTACGGTATAATGTGTATGTAAGAGGATGTTATAACGTTACTGGGTTACTGATATTATAGGACTGATTTAACTGTTCATCGTGGTGATGCCTTGCGGAAATAAACTGTTGTTGTGTAGTTAATTTGGCTCTGTAGTGTCATCTAGAGGAGAGAAGTTGGAATAGGCTGTTCCCAGTGTGTGACAGGACTGCAGTGATGTTTCCTGACCATTGAGATGTATAAGTCCTGAATGGAGGGTAGGTTTGCACCAATCATTTCCTCTGCAGTTAGTTTAATTATATAGCATTATAACAATATACCATTGTCATCATAACACCCAGGAATTTGTTCATTGAGATTTTTGTTGTTTGGCACAAAACAAATACACAGAATACAATAAATAAATGCAATACAATGAGTGAGAGTGAGAGGTGGTGGAGGTTAGTAGGGCCAAACAGCAATTTTTTTACCCTGTAGCAGAAAAACAAACAAACATTGCAGATACAAGAAGACAGCATCCTTTGCAGGCTAACTGGGTGTACTACTCTGTTGAGAGAAGCAGTTGAAGTCTCTTGCATGGTTATTTTTGAGAAATTCTGTGGAGGAGCCTTCTGGCAGACCCAGAACATGCTTGACGAGCCACATATCCAATCTGGACTGGGAGCGCCTCAGGTCCTGAGGGCTAAGGCTCGAGAGAAGGATTCTCTCAGGGCTTCTTTGCTCAGCCTGCTGCCTCTACATGACACAGATAGGCTAAGTGGCAGAAGATAAAATGATGGATGGCTAAAAGAGAAAAAAATAGCTTATACATATTCATAGGAATTCAGATTTTGGCTTTCCATCTGTGCGCAATGTGTGATGTGTATGAGAATCTTACACCATTACTGCTATGCCTTCTTTCACTTACTGCTGAACAGACTGCACCAGATGGACTCTGATGACACGACCACACAGCTGTCAAAGTGGACACTGGCAGAAATCAATGGCATTAATACAGCTATCAGCACCAGCGCTGGAATGATCCACCGACAGTGACTTCTGTCAGGGGTTTGGCTCAGAGAAGGTGCTGCTGTCATGGCATCAGGGTTTAGCGTGCCACAGTGTTACTGTCAAGGTTTTAACTCATTTGTGGGAAGTAAACTTCAAAATATTACATACAAAATATTATTCTGACATGAGCTGCAATACATCAAAAAGCTTTAAGAATTGAGACAAATACTGAGACATGAGAGCAGCCACAGAAACCTGTGCTGCTCCAAAAACCTCAGCGTTGTTGCAACATCAGCGCTGAAGAAATCAGCCCACAGTGAAATGCAATATTAAATCATATAATTTAGAGGCAGGCTGGAGAGTGTGCACCATCATAAGGAGGTCATGTGAATTATACTGTTTATATATTTAGGGTGAGCAGGTGCACCCTCGTAAAGGAGACAATGACCTTGGGTTTTGGCTGAGTAAGGAGCATCTGATAGAAACGCGGCGCGCCCCCGGCTGCCTGGCTGAGAAAAGGCGCACCCTCCTCCTTTTACATTTCAGTCACGCAGCTTTGCTCAGATTGGAGATGAAGCGTGGAGGATGAGTATGATGTTTTTTCCTCTGTCGCAGCTCGTACCAGTAGCCTAATTGAAAGAAAGAAAGAAAGAAAGAAAGAAAGAAAGAAAAAAAGATCTGCATTTATGCATTCGCTTTATCTGATCCAGCATCTCTGTATTAATTCTAGACAAATAGCTTTCTGAGCGCGTTATTGAGGATAATCTGCATCGTTTGCGTCCGATCGAGCCACTGCACCTCGTTGAGGCGAGAGGCGCCGATCAGGAATTTCGTACCCACGCAAAATATAGAAAGGCACAGGGATTGTTGTGGCACGGGGCCATTGATGGTTTGAAGTTGAGGTCACAGCTGGAGACAGATTGCGATGCTTATCACCCCAATCATCCAGCACCAGTGATGCTGCGGTGTGGGAGCACTAAAATAGCCTAGAAAGGTGATGGACAATGTCCTGTCCAGCGGGTCCAAGACACCGGCGCTCCTCGTCCTGAATGCAGCGGAGAGAGACACCTAACCGGGTGTCACCGTCAGCCCTGGATGCTGCGCCGAAGAATGGGATACGCCGACCCGTCGTCGGGTAAAGATATACTCGGCAACAGATCTCTATGTTTTATATTCATTTGCGCATTTGGACTCGTCACACTATTGCAACAGATTCTGTATGGAAAAAACTACATTAAGAGGTAAGTGTCGGTTATTTCTGTCCAATCGTCTTTAACATTAGGCAGTAAGAGCGCAGGCCTTGGCTGTTTATGAGAGAGTTGTACACACTGTTAAGGATAACATTCAGCCTCACAAAGCATGCCCTGATCGCCGTTTTATGCGAGGCTTCTTACTCCCAATTAATTAAAACGGAATGGCGAACAATAGGCTAAATTCTGAATGAAAAACTGTTGTTTTGTTCAGTATAAATGGGAGTAGTCTGGATAAACTACATGTCTTTACGCATGGGGGGAAAACAAGCTTTAATGGCTGGAAAGAACAATAGCAATTAACCATCCATCTTTTTTCCCAGTGGCATAGAAACAGTTTCCATCTGGATTTATTTTTTTGATATTTTCTGAAAATGAAGCATCACATTCATACCATACACTGCGCTCCAGCTGTGTATGGTAATGTTTTCCCTTTCTTTTTCCAATGATCTTTGATTTGATTTTCCGTTTCAGCCTTCTTGACTGGTCATAGCCTACATCTTACAGAGGCATCAGATTATCATAATGCAGCTGCAAGCTATTAGAGCTGATGATGATTACAGATATCACCATTAGAAAGATGATGTGTATTTCTTACTGGTCCCTGTTAAATAAATCATGTGCACACAGCCACTGCAGAGCCATGTTTTGTAACACCTCTGCAACAGTGCTTACCTCCCTGATGTGGCTCCTTGAGTTGAACCCTGCACCCATCTAAACCCATTTAAAGAACAATTTATGAAAATTGCAGCCCCCCTTTCCTTCACGTTCTGAGACAAATTCCAGTGTGAGACGAGCAGATGCTGAGAAGCCGGGATGTTTGATCTTTAGGTGGTTTAAAGAATCTCACAAATAACACCAATTCTCACTCCAAACAAAAGAAACAACCTGAAAACCTTACCCCCCCCCTCCACCTCCAGATATTTTACAGACAGTATATATATGTTTACCTCAAAGCAAACATATATGTGCTGCAATCTGAAAGCTCCCCACAGCCAACCCCTCCCCTGCCACCCTGCTGGGCTGGTCTGACAATACTCAATGTGGATTCATGGCATTCTGGCCTCCGTGGAGAGATGCATGAATTCAGACCCGACACACGCACCTTTCTTCGCCTGTGCCCTTGCTTTACTCCTAGAGCTCAGCCTAGGAGAGAAAAGAGGGGGAACAAGCGGCACAACAGAAACCAGTGGGCTCAGCGGCAGCCATTTTGCTACAGTCTGTCTGCACACATACCTCAGTGCAAGTGGGGGAGAAAGAGGAAGGAGACGGCGAGAGTGAGAGACTGTGAGAGAGTGAGAAAAATGACTGTGCTTGCATGCGTATTTGTGCGTGTATGTGTGTGTGTGAGGCAGAGAGAGGAGAGGAGAGGGAGAAGACGTCATCTTGTGATGCCTCTCCAAGCATAAACAATCAGAAGTCGTTGTCCAATGGGTTCAACCACACCCAGTCTCTTCCCCCTGCTGCACCCAAGCATGAGAACATGCTGGCGGGGTGTTATTCATGCGCTCTTGTGTTTCAGGGCATTATAGAATAGCAACCTCGGCAAATTACCAGAGGCGTCTAGGCTAGAACAGCAGCAGAGGAGACAGTCGGGTGCTTACGTTGGGAGTAAGGGGGTGACAGCCTAGATCAGTCTTACATCAACTCGCTTTGTGTGTTCGCACATCCCAGGTGACCAAAGGGCAAAGGGCCCTTCTTCTAAATGTATGAGGGCGCCCATTAAAGTCAAACTAAGTCGTGAACATTGTTGTGCTCGATAAATCTGGCCATCGTGGAGTGACATTATGGTGTCACATGAATCCGCTCCCAGGCCTGCCTTCACTCACATCATGATGAAGTTGTAGAGGATGTAGGATTGTAGAATGGCGGCGCAGATTAAAGAGGAAAGCTTATTATACGAGCAGAGTGAATGACACACTTCTGCAAAGGGAGACATATTAACTTTCAACTCTATTTGACTTGAGGAGAGTGATATCTAAAAATACTCTCAGCTGGAAAGAATAGCCCCAAAGGCCCCAGACTGGAGTGGGTTGGTTTGTAACCATCCAAAAGATGACATCTTTGATTTTGCTAGTTTGTCGGACCAACAGTCCAAAACCAAAAGGAAGTCGAGCTAAAACAATAAAACGCAGAAAGCTCTCACCTTTGAGTAGCTTCAACCAGCATATGTTTGGCATTCTTGCTTAATAAATGACATAAACGATTATTCTATTATCAAATTGCTGGCTTTCATTTTAGCCTTTCTTCTGTGCACACGAGCCCTTCTGGATGCATTGTGTATTCAGGCTGTCACAGCACCATTTGCAGTATTGATTCCCTGTTAAAAGCAAATGCAGAGAGGAAACAATAAAGAACTCAAGAGGAGATCACATATGTTTTCATAAATAACAGTGTTACATTTCCTGTTTTGATATGGCCTGTTTTGTACCTACCCATCTTAAGGAGCGCTGAGTTATTACAGGAAATACCCCTGGACATTACTAAATGGACGTCTGAGTCAGAGTGCCTGGCCTACACTGAAAACCAAAGTCACATAATCCAATAAAATAAGTCCTTCCTGCTTCCAAGTCCAATTAACAATGCTCAAAGGCTGAATCAGAGCACATTAGTGCTGCAGAGCAACTTTGTGCTCGCCGTTTGTCTGATCTAATGCTTAGATAACTGTCTGACTTGTGCTCATAATTGAGTCAATGGAGATAAATGGGTTTATTGTATTGAAAACATCGGATTGATCTGTGAGCCAGAAGCAGTCCCGTGAGATTGGTTAGTGGTTTTTTTGGTAGCTGCAGTACTGACAAATATCTGTATTGTATGAGCTCTATGAGAGATTGATCAGCCCACAGTATTTGATATGGAAATCAGTGGCTGTAGTGTTTTGGTGATGATCAAAATAATGTTAGACGTAACTAAATTATGCTGGTTTGATTAGCTTTCCTGTCCGCGTTTAGGCACGCATCTTAAACCGAGGCACAAACATGCCGCTGATTTTACTGTGTTCTGTTCTGCAGCCGGTTGCAGAGTGTTATTGAGATGTTCAAGTAGCACTTGGAGAAGCCAAATGTGCCTGCAGATCAGTATTGACAGCCGTCCCTGATGATGAATGCTCAATCACATAATGCACCCAGAAAGGCTCTTTGGGTTCAGTTTCTCTGCTGAATTTAGCACAACACCCACATAGCACTCACAGAAATGAGTCACACATGAACACTTGCATAATAATCAGTCTGTAATGGGAGAAGTTGTGCACCCAGTGGTATTTGGAGTTAAGGAATATGAATAATCTATTTGCTGAAGAAGATGCAACAACTCCTACCCTTTGATATATTGAGCAGATTTTATGTTATTTTATGTTATATTTGATGGAATAATAATAATAATGTAGATCACCAGACTTATCCTTTGATCCACAATAAAATATGTATGAGGCCTTGATATTGTGCGAGTTCTCTGAGGAGACTAAAGTCTTTCTAAAGGACTCTTTGTAAGTTACTGCAAACAGGCTCTGAACATACTTATGCCTCTCATCTCTCTAATATTAGTTGATTTACTCAGAATGCACAACATCCTCGTGATGTGAGGGCCTCTGAATCACCTGCACCAAATGGCCTCCTCTGATAAATTGACTTAGATGGTTGTAATGAGAGGCATCAGAGGCCAAGACATCCTGACTTTTAATCTCTAGTATGGGCCAGGCTTCAAAAACACTGGATACTACATTTCTGATAAGCCAATAGCATATAGCTTTTCATTGGACACAAACAAGTTCCTGTAACACACTTGTAGTCTTCAAGTCCAAATCAGTAGGAGTTATTTTCACAGGCTGGACAATGCTCCTCCAGAGCCACAGAGAAACTGTGAAGAGTACTAAACATGACTAGTAAACTCATTTTTATGCGAAATCTCCCTTTTAATAGCAATATCTGGCTGAAAACATGGTCTAAATCTGCTATTTTACTCTATCTGTACTTTGCAAATCTGTTGGCATCTCTTCCTCAGAAGCACATTGACATTCGCAGCAACATTGGCAACAACTATTGTTCCTCCTTTAAATCACTGTGACTTTAATATATCGAACTACAAGTCTAACACTCTTGCAAGTCAATACTGTAGAGTGTGAATGTTTGAATCACACTCAGGATAGTGGCAACAGCCCAGCAAGAGCATAAATTAACCATTCAAACCATGATGTCATTAACCGAAAATTCATTCTAACCATGTTTGGTGTCATACTTTGACTGTTTTTCTTGAGCCAAAAAGCTGGTCCACCTTAATGTGTATATGTGTATGTGTGCGGGAATGTGCAAATTTGAATTTTGTGAGTGAACACATGGGCTTGGTTGTATGTGTTTGACATTTGCACAATAAGGACAATAAATCCCAAATAAACTGACTCATTTTCTTACTAGTGCGCAACAGTTTAGCCGACTCAAAGGGGACGAGACAGGAAATTGGACCGGTCCTGTTAATTTCTCGGATGATGGATCTCTGAAGCCTGCCAGAAATGGAAGGAAAAGGTACCTTTCCAGCGTGACTGACTACACAACACCTCTGAGAAAAGGGAGTGTGTGTGAGAGAGAGAGAGATAGAGTGAAAGACAACATAAGTTTCAAATCCATCATAGTGACGACCCAGCCATGCATGCGTGGACTGGGCCGCTGATACACCACCAGTCTCCTCAGATGCTACAGAAAGAACACAAGCTGCAGCACATTCATTCTTTTTTTCTCTACTTGTTTTGAAATCTGCAGATTTAGGAAGTTAGCAGGGGTGCTGATGTCACAGGACCACATTATACATTTAACTCTAACTTAACCTGTCTGCATGTTGACAGATGTTTCCGTCAGAATTTTCAGCCAGATTCACAGATCTCCGTAATAGTCACACCCTGCCTAGCCGATATTAAGAAGAAAAAAAACCGCCCTCAAAGGTAGGCCAGTTTGAAGGCACTTTAAGTATTTTCACAGAAACCCAAGAATGCCTCTTTCTTTTTCATTAGTTTGAAAGGTATAAACTCATATTTTTCAGTGGTGGTTGCACTTCAGATTTGCTCTTGCATGATCCTGTTCACCTCGACCCCTGATCCCCAAACCCCATCCCCACTTCAGAAGCTGGTAGAACCACGGTCTCCTGTTGATGTACTGGCTTCTCCTCGTGCCTCTGTGTCCCATCCAGCACCCATTTCCAAATGCCTTGTCCTCCTCAACCTGTGTCTCATGTGTTCTGCACAGCTCTGTGTGTATGCCATGTACATAGTGTGGACACTTCTCTCTGCTCCCCCTATCTCCCCTTCTCACATCTGCATTGTCTCTCTCTGCGACCTGGATTTATCCCCTTTTCCACTTTACTTTACCTTGTTACAGTAAGACAGGAACATGCCAGATTTTTTTCCCCAAAGCTCCAAATCCTCATTGCACTGAACGGTAGATGTCAGTATTTGTGGTAAAATGCTGGATTGGTTTTGAACCAGCATTGCACACTTAACCTATGATGCCATTCAAGATGAAATTCATCTCATCAAGTGAATTTTACTGTCTTGCTTTTAGAACTGAACAGAGAACACTTGCAAAGGTTTCATCATCTTAGCTAAAACCAGCATGAATATCCCTATTCAACGGGTCAAATATATTATAGAAAACAGATGCTCCTTGTAAAAGTTCAGAAATACACTGCATCATCAAGTGGATGTAGACAACCAGTTTCATTGTTCCTTATTTGTACAATTTCATCCCAGCATCTTGTTCCTTTTAATGCATCCCCCCATTGTATTGCTCGTTGTGTTCTTTTACTGCCATTAGCCTATTATCTTTTTAACTCACCTCATATACCTTCACAGTCACAGGTAATATGTTGCAATATTATCCATCTTTCAAAACACCACACTGCATCCTATCTGTTGTGACACAAAACAACATTCATTCTATTAAAAACATATTGCAATTGCTGCCGTTTTGGCATTAATTCCCCTTCCCTCAAAACTATGACTGCTGTAGATATTGCTGATTTTAATAAAAGGTAAATAGAGAAATGGAATTTGCTGTAAGATTCAATATCTTTATTTATATAAAACACATGTATTTATATGTAGCCAGAGAGAGATGACTGTCAGTTCCATGGCCCTCTGCCCAAACCTAAAAGGAAAATTATTGATCAGAGCTAAAGAGAGAAATCCTCTGAGGGTGAGACTACTTGACAAAGTCATTTGGCTGTTGTGAAAACTCAACGTGCATTTCTTATATGTTAGTGCCTGTTTATTGCCTCATGCCTGTGTAGCAAAGAAAAACAGCATATCCAAACAATGATGTAGTTGCATGTAAGTTGAAAAACAAATAATTGGAGAGGGTGTATTTTATTGCTTATGAATTCAACTTTTTATTTGTAAGAGAAAGAATGTATTATTTCTGTCTTTGAAAACTTATATAGTCCTGCTTTAACATACAGAAAGGCAGAAAGCAAGTCCAAATTTCACCTCAAATATCTAACCTGATGATCAAACTGAACCACTCCACCAGCAACCCAAGTAACTTACAGTTCACAATAATGACCATCTGTTCTAATGTTTCAGAAAAGTGCACGATCATTGCACCTTATACCTTGTAAACACAGAAACCGCCATCATAACCACCCACACACATTTTATCCAGACTGTAGCTGATTGCATGCAAATACAACATTGAGTGGCAAGAAATGAGGCATCAGTGCACAGATAAATGGCAACTTATTGACACCTTGATAAGAATTTCACAACATGTATGAACCATTTTGTCAAACCCACCAAAAACAGTCACACCGCCATACTGAAGACATTATTTTTGTGTGCTTTTGGTTAATCTTGCCATTTCAATGTACAAATTGTTATACAATATATGTGTAAATTAAATTCCTCCGATTCTTTAGCTCTAGTTAATTAAATTTCAAAAGTATTATTGCCTCCATGTTATGATTACCTGGTTGCATGAACATCTGTGTTGTTTATGCACACAATTGATCAAAATATCAAGAAATCAGCCACCACAACTGACATACAGTACCACTGTTATGCAGTTAATTATATAAATGTATAAATATATTGTACTTCCTCACACAAAAGCACTGGCACTCTCATACTCATATATATATACCAGACGCTACACTGCTATAGCCAGTCCACCATTAGAACAAGCTATGCACTGGAACCCCCTTTCCCTTTCCAACTGTTTTCTGTTTCTTTTCTAAATTAATAAACATTGTGTGTGTATATATATATATATATATATATATATATATATATGTATACATTTCAACCAAATAATAGTAGTGTTAAACCATGCGAGTCCTTGTCATAACCAGTTAAGTAAGCAAAAATATGTGAAGTGTTATTTTCAGATAGTGTATCACATTGGTTTAGACTAAGATGTAATAGAATCTGGTGCAAGTGTCCAGTAAACAGTATGTTACTATCCTGTTTGTGACGCCTAAAATCATCACTTCTGTCATTTGTCATCCCACAATGCTATACTGATATTCTAGTATTTCATAGTCAGACATTTTGACCTGTCAGACATTTTGTAGTAACTATAAGATATTTTCCTTTACACACTGTTGTATACATTGCATTTTATTTCCAGTTTATTGTTAATTCTGTTGATTTTCTTGTGTGTGGAGAGGTTTAGGCAGAGGATGACTGTGCTTATCCCTCCAGGTATCTGGAAAACTATGATGGCTCCTTTGAATACAACTCCACTGCATGTAGGGAGCTCAGACAGGAGATTATGGACGTCAAAGTCCTGACAATGTGAGTGTTCATTATGATGTAGCCAACACATGCCATGGACAACCTTGAGAATAACATCTTTTTTCCCTCAGGTGATCCTTAAGCGTATGTAAGGTAGGTGGAGAGAAAATTGACCACCTGGATTAAGATGTATGAATATACTTAAATTCCCAAATGGAGCATATATCCTTCAGTTTTGAGGAGATAAATACATACTGTCCCTTTGCTGACACAACTCAAAACCACAAATGTCGAAGTCATGGTGGCGCTAGAGGAAAGGCAGTTTGCATTATTTTATATCTTTTTAAACTGCAGCTATTCAAACAGCTAGTTGCCCACTGCACATCTGCAAAAAACATCTTAATCTTGCCACATGACATCCATTTTAACAACAATGCTGTGAAGTTGTTACTCTCATCTTTTATCAATAGTTTAATTATAGCATACTATAAATTACATGTTTTCACATAAGACATTCCTCAATGGACCAGTTGTGCTAATGGCCAATTTGAGCAGCATATTTTCTCTTGTATGAATGTGAACATTGTCCAGTGACCTTTAGTGCGTGTCCCTCAGGCAGGCAGACTTTAATGTTAAATGTGTTCTTGGAGTTTGATGAAGGGCCATGAGCCACTCTGGTTGAGGCAGAGAACAGCTGCTGTCACTCTGTCAGAATAATTGTGCCATTCTGCCTCACAGAGGAAAATCACAGCTCCCAATGATTGTAAAGGAAATGTCAGTTCAAGGACAGCTATTCACAGACATGCCTGATGAAGCCACTGTGTTAGTATTAACGAGTCTATAGATCCAGAGGCGTCGGTAGAGCCGTCACAGAGTAATTACTGCAAATTTCTACCCCCTTGTCTTTTTGAGTTGTGTTTACGGTGTTTCTTCAATTTACTACCCTTGCAGAAACATGGTCAATCAGAAAAAACATGGCCATGGGTATCCTTCCTTATTCCACAAGTCTCTCTGCCTGTCTGCCAGGGTGAAAACCTCAGAGCTGTTTGAGAGATGGCGAAACCTGCAGGTGTGTAGATGGGAGCAGAACAAGGAGGAGACCAGCAATTTTAAGTAAGCATTACTTAGTCTAAGCAGAAGAAATGTCCTAGAAATGTGCTAAATATCTAGTTAAGTATAGTGGATTTTCATATATTCCATCTGTGGTCAGTTTTATCATGCTTTGTTCATAAGAAGTCAAATAGGGATTCTAATGGACCCCAAACCAAAAAGTAATGTGACTAAGTAGGGTGCATTGCTTTGTCTGTTAATTAACTGTTGGCAAACATTTGGAATCTATATTTGTTCATTGATAGTCTTATAGCATATTGAACATACAATAAATTATTTGCTTGTTCTAATAACAATGATTTATGGTTATTTCAGCATTTTTCAAAATCTCTTTTAAGACATGAAATCCCAGTTTGTAGGAAAGGCAGGATCACCATTAATCTACATAACATACTTGGTTTTAATAAAATCAGAAGAAAAGAGAAATAAACATTTACAGCAAAAATAAAAAAGGTTGATTTTGCAGTTATTATCTTTAGACATACAGAAGTGGGGTGAGGTGGAGCCCAAACAATGAGCAGGGAAAGCCAATGTCCCCACAGCACAATGGTTAGGCTAGGTTTGCTCTTGATGCTGGCATGATGTCTTTTACAAATAGACTAACTCCATCCTTTCCTTGGTGTCCTCCTAAAGGATGTCTCTATCTCGCTGCTGTAATGCTCCTTCCTTTCTGTTCACCACCAAGAGGAACACTCCTGCAGGAACCAAGCTGAGGTACGAGGTGGACACCAGTGGTATCCTTCCCATCACCTCTGAGGTCTTCAAAATGTTTCCAGACGTGAGTTCATCACCTGTTTTTTTTTCTTTGCTACATGTGTGTTCCTCAGTATTGGTCTCTTAACCTCATGATAAGACCTATTTGATTTCAAGACCCCTCAGTACTGTCTGTCTGTCTGTCTGAATTTAACAAAATCTGTCTGTTTCATCCAGGATATGCCGTATTCCAAATCACAGTACAAGAAATGTGCTGTTATTGGAAATGGTGGCATCATCAAGAACAGCAAATGTGGAAAGGAAATTGACTCAGCAGATTTTGTATTTAGGTATACAGGATATGACCCTTTACCTTCAGTGTTTGTTGTGTGAGGGCTGCACAATGATAATTACAATTCATTTGGCTCACTGGTAAGATTCTGATTGTACTGATTGTACGGGAATTATGTCCATAGCCCATATTTACTGTTATTATAAGCCTGTCAAGCTTTCTGTTCTCACACAGTGAATATGCAGTTTACAATGATACCCATCAACCCCTTGAAACTCTTACTTTCTCGTAAATCTTATCTCATCTTCAAACAGTTTGTATCACATTTAATGTTAAAGCAGAAAAGGCTTTTAGAACGAGGACAAAGTTGTGTGTTTGGTGACAGTAACACTATCTTGAATAATGAGTTTGGCTTGGACTGTAAACTTCCCTAAATCCAATAGAGCGCAACAGAGCTGCTACCGATACCCTATACTCTGATTTCGTAGCATTCAGGACCAACTCGTAGACAGCAGGGAAATACTTCATGTGCTGTCCTGAATTTTTCTTTTTCTTAATGTAATCTGTAACTCCACAAAATAATGAGTTATGAGGCCCCTTGGCCTTGGAAGTAACACTGGCTTAGGTGAACTTGTTAGCGAACATCTGCAGCTTATGTTAGAGCAGACAAAAAAACTCACTGTTTGTTCAATTCCTTAAACTTCAGCTCTTGTATTTTTGGTTTTTGAAAAGCTAAATGAGACACCGCCCTCCAAACTCTACAGCCCATTAACATTGCTTCAACAAGTGGAGAAATCCAAAGCTTGACAGGCCTGCCGCACCGTTTTAAGGTTGCTAAGCTATTATTGGAAGGTCAAGTTTGATTTATTGTAGAAGCTCAACTCCAGATCACAACTATCATACAATTGATTGTGCAGTTCTGCATTATGTCTCAGCAGCATGCCTAGTTTGACATGTGTCAAGTCCAATCAAATGCATTCAAACTCCTTTATCAGTGGATATATTTTCTTTTTTGCAGGTGCAACATCCCACCCATTAATGAGAAGTACACAGCTGATGTTGGCACTAAAACAGATCTAGTGACAATAAATCCAAGTATTATTACTGAGAGGTACTGTAAATATGGGTCTGAGTGGGAAATCTTCTCTATCTCTCCGCATCTCTCTCTGTCTCTGTCTAGAGAGCTTTTGTCATCTCATGTTTCACTTCCTCTGCAGGTTTCAGAAGCTGGAGAAATGGCGGCGACCATTTTATGAAGTCCTCCAGAATTACGAGAACTCCTCAGTGGTGCTTCCTGCCTTTTACAACACCCGCAACACCGATGTATCATTCAGAGTCAAGTACATGCTGGATGACTTCGACTCCCAGAGAGGCGTGTTCTTCTTCCACCCGCAGTACCTCCTCAACGTGCAGCGTTTCTGGGCGGTGCAGGGCGTTCGGGCCAAACGTCTCAGCAGCGGCCTGATGCTCGTGACTGCCGCCATGGAGATGTGCGAGGAGGTCCACCTCTATGGCTTCTGGGCGTTTCCCATGAACCCCTCCGGCATCTTCATTACTCACCACTACTACGACAACGTCAAGCCACGGCCAGGCTTCCATGCGATGCCCTATGAAATTTTCAACTTCATTCACATGCATACTCGTGGGATCATCAACGTACACACAGGGCAGTGCACGTGATCTGTCACTCTTATGCTTTAATGTGGAAGATCGACATTTTAGCTTTTAATTTGTTTATTTCAAATCAGGTTTACCTGTTTTGTTTTATTTCAGTCAAACAGACAGTTCACTATTTCCTATTTAAAGTAGGAGTTGGCCAATTCTTTGCTTTCACTAATTCAACAATACGCTGAAGGATGCTTGCTTTAATTGCCAATATACTTGTGTACCTTTATGAGTTGTTTATTTAGCCGATCAAATCACTATGGTTATCACTGACTGTCTAACCGTAGGACGCTTGTTTTTAATGTGAAAAGTGGTCTTCATAGTGATGTTGTTTCTGTGAAGTTTTCCAGTGGCTCTGCTGTACAGAGGTGTTGTTTTCTACTCAGCGTTGCACAGATATTTTCTCTGAAATGGGCTGCAGTGGGTGTCTTTGTGCCCCCTCATTCCCCCTCTCTTCTCTCTTTATCTCTGACACTCTGTGAGCGTGGCAGCTTTTAATGTTTGTGTAGAACAAAACCTGAACCTTGATATTAAGCTAGTACACAAAAAAGAGTAATACAAAAATTGTAACATCCAGTTGTCTACTTTTGTAATCTATTTCCTATTCTCCAGATTCACTGGGTGAATATTTTAAAACACTATTGAGATGGCCTGTTTTCAGTGGCCTACCTCATCCCATTTGAAAATTTCCTCTGATATTTCTGGTGAAGGGTGTGTGAGAAGAGGTGAGAAGAGGAGGTTTTAGATGAAAGCCAGATGAATATTTTGCAATGACACCACCTCAGCAAAACATTGACTTTCAAGGCCATCCAATTTGTAAAACAACATAACGCTGTTGAGCAAGCTAGCGTCTCGCTCTCATTCATGTCTTAAGCCATGCTGCCTTATCAGATATCAAACCCTCCTATATGATATGCAATGCACCCATGTGTTTTGCTTATCTACAAATACTTTAACATCAAATTAAATCTTAGTTTGTTGCTTGAATCAAAGAACATTTAAGACTCCCTAAGGTCCAGAAATTCATGTGCAGTTCTCAGCTTATATTCTATTGGAATTAGCAAAGTCTATCTCCCTGTAAACTCCATTCATAATCATGTAACGCTCTGCATGACTTTACTCTATACTTGGCTTTATGTGTGCCTGCTTCAATGATCACTTGAAATATGTTTACACTTAAGCCTCTACTGAAGTTCACAGTCCTTTTTGGTGATATATACACAAATCTTATCACAGAAAGCTGAATGGATTCGTTGAAGTGAGTTGTATTATAGTGGATGCAGTTCTCATTGATTACAGATGCAAGAATGAAGATGGTTGCCGCCCTTTTGTGAAGTGCTGCGACACTTTTATTACTACTGTATTCATTCACCTTCCCCCTTTGAGCTGTGAACATCCAGTTTGCATTTAAGCACTGGAAAACTGTGCGGATTATTACTGTTCATTTCGTTGTACACTGAAAAAGGTTTTAAGATACTGTAAATGAATATTTTGTCACTACTCTGTTCACGCTCTGCTGTACACATTATTTAATTTGTATTTGAAGGATATCAATGCTAATGAGATTTAACATGCTGTTTCTTTCATCATCTATTTAGACTCTTTGTGTGTTTATGCACAAGAGATATGAGTTTAGCAAATATGAACACCAAAAATGTTTGGATTAACCACTAAATTATTGTACATACACAACTGAATCAAGAATGGAAAGGGAAAAGAACTGGTCTGTGTACTGAATGGAGGTATTATATAACACAGTGCTTCTTAACTGACTCTAGATCATTCTTTATACTGGTATTGTGTTTGTAAATAAACTTGTTTGGATTTTCTCACTTGTATGTTTATGGATTGATAATTATTACGGGCCGTTAGAGTGATTGGCGATAGCATAGGAGCACACCGCACTATCTAAGTTTAGTGCCTGGTTGTGGGCTGATCACCACATGCTGTGCTTTCTGAGGGCCACAGAGAGCACAAGATGCCAATTGAACTGTCTCATTTCAGACCAGTTAATCTGTGGTTTGTCTGCTCCAATTAGCTTGTTAAGCAAAGCTACTGTCAACACCTCCATTATTAAGCAGCAGCTGGTGTCGGTGTCCTCTCACTAACTGACTCAGCCAAGGATGGCAGCGAAGGTGGCAGATCATATCCAAGCTGTGCTGTAACTGTTGAGGTCCTCAAATTCTTCTGACACCCAGTACAAAAAAGGCAAATGAATCCAGTTAGGAATTAACTTCAGTGAAGCAATGATGGCAGCTGACTTAAGGTTTAGGACAGGTTTTAGACTAATTAAAGACAGTTTCCAAATCAGGCGCTCTCATACCCCAGGGGCATACTGTTGTACTTGGGACATGCTGACAGATTGTGGAATAGCTCGAGGGATTTAAAAAAATCTGAAGTATCCACATTTTGAATGAAATAGCTGAACACAAGGTGTTGATAAAAGTAGAAGAATAAAAAGTACATTAAAATTAGGTAGCAAGCCAAAAGAGAAGTGGAAACAATTATGGCAGTAATGGCTAAACGGTTGAAATAGTTAACAGTAATTGATTAACAGCTGAAACCATTAGCTCAAAGTAATAGAAAGAAATTGATTAAAAAGTTAGCTAACAGTGATGGATAAGCACTGAAACAGTTAGCTAACAGTGATGGATACAGGCAAGTTATGATAATGTTTTACTCTCATGACGTTATTTACCTGCAGTTTATCTTTATACAAGAGAAAATGTAAGAAACAAACGGGTAGTTTGGTGGACTGTAGGACATTAAGACAGGATCAAAACAGGCACAACAAATCAGAAAACAAATAATTAATGAAGTCTATTTATAGCATCTGATCCCATTATAAAATGTTAATCCATGAATATTCTAAAAGTTATTAGTTTGGAGTACTGTCGAATTTAGTCTTTAATGTTGGGGGAATGATTGTGCAGTGCACTGGGTCAAATGAGATTTGACTCTCTGCTGTCATCTGTGGGTTAAGTAATCTGATGTTGAAAGATCAATATGACCAAACTCTGCCCTTCATGCCTACGTTATCAGGTGTCAGGTGGCAGCAATAAGGCTAATGGGATGATTTGGCTCATAGTCAGGTGCAGATGTGTACACCAGCATGCCAGAAAAATTTACATAGAGGAGTGCTATTATATAAACCATCGTTCTAAAGACAGAAGTCATACCAAAATGGTTCTGTTGTCATTCTTACTTTTTAATGCTGATATACATTTGGAAATAGTAAAAAAAAAAACTGTAAAACTGTGCTGGGTAAATAGTCTTGTATATTTTTAAATGGACACCTTGACTAATATTGCAATTGTCTTGGAAATCTACATTACAAAAGAAAGGTTCAAGAATTGAAAGTTGTGATTCCTATGATTGCTTATTTCAATGAGCATTTTTAAGCAATTTTATTTTAGGTTAACTTTGTCACAGTAAATCTGGTTAAATAATATTTTGGGGGACAAAATATTAACGTAAAAGCTTATGTTTATGGAATGCAATTTAATTCAAATACAGACAAAACTGCACTTTCGTTAACCCTTTTAAATAAGTTGTTGAAGGCGCCTATCGCTCTGTTCCCAAGCTAAGCTAACCACCTGCTTATATTTAGGGTACATACGTATTATAGTGTAAGTATAAGAAAGCAAATAAGCATGTTTTCCAAAATGTTGGACTTATGCATATAAGGGGACACTGAAGTTGGCTGAAGGCAGCCATGAAAGAAAGAAATCATTGCTGCATAGATATTTACTCATCCGTGATAAATCTTAAGAATTGTTCCCTCAGTACCTCTGAATGTCATTCATACACATTTACTACTATTTACTTTGTTATATCAGAATTAACAAAGAGGAGGAGTTGTAAGGGAGAGTTTGTGTGTGTGTTTATGTGTGTCTGTGTCTGTGTCTATCTGTCTGTGTGCGTGTGACTGCAGGTAAAAGCGAGACGCCCCCGGCCCGTAAAGCGATCCTGACACCATGAATAATGGAGAATGCCGTGGCAGAGAGGATAAGTTCTCTGTGCAAGGCTCCTTTTTCACAGGGCTTTCTCCCGTGGGTCACGTGATGGCTGAGGTAATTTTTCATGAGTGGTTTGTGTTGGTTTTATGGTCATATATTGCCCAGGTAGGACAGTCCGGGCAGCCATCGCTCCCTCTGCGTGTCCTGACTCCGTATACCTGTAGCTCAGGCTGCTCCGAACCCCACAATCCCAGAACCTCCCTGCAGCCAAGGGTCAAATGAATTGTCTTACACCATTAGAAACTCAAGGCAGCACTTACGAAACTAAAAGCCAGGGAAGTGGATGAATAAAAGATGCCGTCGAAACAGAAAAAATCCACAGCTTCAGAAGAAACCGAAGAGGTCGATGACGAAGTGGAGGAAACTGAGCCAAAGTTAAAGGACAGGGTCAGCGGTGTGACCCGTGGGGACACCACAAAAGGAGAGAAGAGTCGGAAGAAACACAAGAACGCCGAGAGCCCTGAGAGCCAGGAGACCCCAGATAAAGAGAGGAAGAAAAAAGAGGGTGAAAAGGTAAAAGAGAAAAAGAAGAAAAAGAGGCCAGATGATGACGCTGATGATGGCGAAGTCGGTGCTGTGATTGAAAATGAAGCTGAGGAGGGTGAGCAGAACAATAATGACCCCACGGCCAATTCCAGAAAGGAGAAGTCAGAGAAGCCCAAAGAGGAAGTGACTGAGGGAGTGAAGGAGGAAAAGAAGAAAAAAAAGAAGAAATCCTCCTCAGAGCATCCGGAGGGAGAGGGGGAGATGGGATCCAAGGATAAAAAGTCGAAAGATGGCAAGAAGAAGAAGAAGCCTCACAGTGATGATGATGAGGAACCTTTGATTGAGGAGCAGGAAGAGGAGGAGGACTCAAAGAAGAAGAAAAAGAAGAAGGCAAAGAAGGGATCGGCGGACAGTGATGAAGATAAAAAGAAAAAGGGGAAAAAATCCAAAAGTAAACAAGTGGACTATGCTGCGATCTACCAGAAAGAGCTGCTGGACTACCACACAGACTCATCTGATGGATATGAAGATGAGTACTACAAAAAGAAAGGTAAGAATCTGACATCGTGGAGCAGACAGAGGAGCCTCAGCTGTTGTATTTTTAGGTAAGTCTGACATATGTATGTACCTGTTGGACTGTCCCAACTTGCCCAATGTTCAATTCAGGTTTCCCCCAGTTCCCCTCAGCTGTGAGCAGGAGCACGCGGGGGGAATCCCTCTGTGATTGTTCTTGGGTGAAAGCTCAGTTATGTTCCACATGAATGGAGCCAAACAGAAGCTGTGGGGCAGACAGGTGCTGGGTGCCTTCCCAGTCTCAGGGGCTGGGAGAACCGTCGAGGCCAGAGGCAGGGCTGGGAGCCAGGGGAGCTTTCTCAAAGCAGATCAGAGGTTTTTCAACAGGGAGGAGAGAGACCCTGCAGGAGACTGTGATAAAATAGTTTTCTTTTTGTTTGGTAAGATGGAAGGAGACGGAGACAACACAACAGAACAATGGAAATCTTAAAAACTACTCATCTACTATATGAGTATAATCGAAAAAACAACATTTCTGTATGGTGAATAGTTACTGCATACTAAAATAACTTTAATGTTACCTTGGTTAGAGCAGCTTAGTTGTGTGGGAGCCGATGAAAATCTACTCACTACCTTTTCCTGAGCTTTCCAGCACATTTTGCAAATGAATTCCCCTGCAAAAGCCAGTGAGTGGATCAAGAAACATGTCTGTGTATATGTCTTTTTTACCTCACTGGCTCACTAAGGGCTCTAACACTCTGAGGAGTTTATCAAAGCTCAGTTTTACCAGGCCACTGTCTATCTGATTTTATCAGGTGTCTCTCTTTCTCTTTAATCCGTGTTTAATAGCTCTGCTTACTGTTAATTAGGTATCAATGTCCCTATCGGATCGACTTTGGTCAAATTGCTCTTTATCAGGTCTCTGCCTCTCACTTTCTGCCCTCCTGGATGTTTTTAGGTCTGTGTCCTCTTTCTCTGATGTCTCCTTCATTTACTTTAGCCTCTACTTTGGTATGCATTACTTGATGGATTTTTTTTAAAGTAATCTAGAAATATTCCAACATATTTACTCCTTTTTTCCACTCTAACTTTTCATAACATTCACCCAGGATGAAACACGTCTATCAGCCCTTAAAACAGAGTCCACCTCTGTTCAGGCTGGACACCATGTTATCCTCCATGAGGTTAGGGTCACTGCCAAAGGGTGTCCCTCACCTTCCAGGCTACCTTACATAACTGTAGGAGAGAGGAGCTTACAGTTATGCAGAGTAATGCAGCAGGACTATAGAATTACCACTGCATTGGCCAAGCTATTCACTCACAGGCAACAGCCAATCGCTGACTAATCTCCTCCTGAAGATTTAATGTTGTTACTGTAACTCAAACACAGGCCTGCTGCTTCACAGGTGTTACTTTGAAAATCCTCTCCAAAAATACAGATTCTTTATTTATGTGTTGGGAATGTGTTGGGAAATAATTAAGATTTGATTTGCCATCATCAGCTCATTGGATTCATGATGACAAAAGCTGAGCGACACATGTAGACACATGTTTATACAGAGCTTGTTTGCAAGTATCCAACAACCACAAGCACAGGCTATCAAGACTCTACAGCAGGGGTGGTATTTACGTCGATCGCGGAGGTAGTGCAGGTGACATTTAAAAAAAAAGTCGCGTTTGAACGTGTGACTTGATTTATGTTCAGGGCGGCCTGTCTGTGAGCTCTTCTCTGCTACGGGTCGCGGGCAGGGACATGCACGGTCAAACGCGCTAGCTTAGCTACTGCAAAACTCCAGCGAGCAAAGTGAACTAGTTAGCCTTCCAATTTATATCTACTAAAGAAGGGATACTCTGGGATGGGGAATATGATAGGAAGGGATGCAAGTCTTCAGAGTAAGGTAGTGACCATAAATGTATTGAATGTTCCAATTCCTCTTGTCACTTGTGGGTAATATTGGTGGTTACTTCACTGTTTGTCACCAATGTGCATTACTGCCGTCAATTTTATGTGTAATACCAAGGGTTACATTAGTTGCAGTTATGCAGTGTACGCCAACATATATTGTACATATAAAGTATACTCAGTATATATATAGATAAATATATGTTTAGCATTTTTAATGTAGGTAGACTATTTTGAACCCCTGCTCTACAGCCATGCTAGCAGCTCTGGAGCTGCCCAGAGGCAGATAACCATTCATCCAATGGGTGTTAAGACATTTCAGTCTGCACCAAAGTGACAGGCCAACACTGACACCCCTAGAGGCCTGCTGCTAGTGTGGCTAAAAATGTAAACAGACAGTGACCTCAGATACCAGCGTGTCCACTCTTCTCTTCCCCTCCTCCATGCAAACGCCTTAAATGACACAAACTGAGGCAGTCTGCTGACCGCTTTTCATCCTGTTTACCTTCCCCTCAACTCGGTGGCTTGGCCAGACGAAGAGACACATTTGTGAAATGTGAGAGAGGCTTGGCTGGTGTATCACACCAGACATGGATTCGCTGCAGATTCGCCTCATTGAATTCCCTGGCACCCGTGCATGGAAGGAAACATAATGCTTTATAGATTATTGGACGCTGTCTGAAGATGTGACTTTGTGTTTGTCCTTTTATTCAAGTACATACTTCTTAGATCATCAAGTCCTCGCGAGGCCTCATGCAATTTATTCCCCCGAGCGTGCTCTTACTAATTCAAAATTGTGATGTTCATTACGACAAGGACGAGACTGCACACATTTTCTCCTAATCCCCATTCTTGTCTCTCTTTCAGTGTATGAGGTAGTCACCATCACTGGTGATGTAAAGGGAGCCGGAACAGATGCTAATGTATTTGTTACCCTTTTTGGAGACTTTGGCGTCACGCCCAAGATTCACCTGGCAAGCAAGTGAGTTTAAAAGGGCTCATAAGTGAATTACGGGATACTTTGATAAATATGTTGTCTTTAAGGTCTCAGTGACTCACTCTGGTCTGATCTGTTTGCACTCATAATGGCAGGTTTTATATGTAATGCTGTAGGTTTGAGTTAACTGAATTTCATTGTGTTTCAGTGAATATAATCGCTAAGCTTGGCTAGTTGAACACTTTTTCGATGTCAGCTATTAACTTTAATCTTTTCTATTCCTCTCTGATCCTTCAGCACAGAAAAGAGGTATTTTCTAATCAGACTGTTAAAGGATGGTTATGATTCTGTCCTTGTGTTGGTTGTATTGTGCATATTACACTGTATGGGAGAGCATTCCTGCTCAACATGAACCTGATGCCTGTAGAGTTCATTAATCAAGATGAAATCAATTTGCACAACAATGATCTCTTTGACCTGTTTGTTAAAACGGTATCAACCTGAAACTTCAAATGTTGTCAGAGAAGCAGCGCATGTTCATAACAAAAGTTTGGTTTTGTGCAGGAATCTCTCCTCTATACAGTCAACATAAAGTGTCGGACACAGAATATCTGGAGTAAGGAGGAACTATGTGACATGGCAGGTCTTCTTTTCCATTCAGAGGCAAATGAAAGAAGACCACGATGTCATTTCTGTGGATGATCAAATGACTCTCAGGGGATCTTATCAGCAGCAGGCTCCCTTTATCTCTGCACACATTGATTGACAGATAGGGTTACCTGTGCAGCGTATAGGATATACCAACTTATTGTGAGCCACACAGGACCATGTCACCCACACCTTGTGGTGGTCTCATTCATCCACTTCAGACAGAATCTACATGCTATGTATTCAGTATCTCAATGCTGCGTGGCTGTAGTGCTGCTCAGCTGATGAAATACTATACATGGACGTTGATGAGTCACTCATCATATAATAAACATACTGCATAGTAAGGAGTTTCACCTTACTCCGATATATATTAGGTCCTGCCTGTATTGTGTAAGGATCGGTTAAAACTTCACAACATGATACAGGTAAGGGGGAGCTGTTATGTCTCCACGCATATTTGCTCGATTGAACAATCGAGACAGATTGAAAATGCAACTCTTTGGAAATTCAGTGCGATTATAACAAATTCAAATTGCATGAATCCCAAAGTTTGCATTGCGTTTGCTTTTTTCACATGATCAATGTCCCCCTGTCATTCTCTTACAGGTGATTTTACACTGCCTCATACAACGAGGGCTTGTATTCATGTATGTTGGATGGTACTGTATTTCATTCTTGGCAGTTTTTACAGTATATGACACCGTGCACCTTAATTATGAGAGCCTTGGCATTGTCCGTGGGTTGAATATTGCAGAGAGAGGAGAGCAGATGGAGATGTGGGTCAGAGACAAAGGCAGGCATTCTCTGTTAATGAAAAAGAGGGTGTCTGATTCGCTGTAGTTGGCAGAGGGGCTCCTCTGTGCACACAGGCCCGGTTCGTCTCTGTGAGGGGTAAAAGTACGTGAGGGAAGAGGAGGAGGGAGCGTTGAAGTGGCCGATCCTCAGGAGGTTTCAGATTATACCACTGCTATGAGACCACCAGGGTACCCTAAGCCGGATCAGTCAGGAGATGTAATTCACTGTTCCAGAGTTCGTTTAAGTTGTCTGTCTGGCTGTCCTCAGCCTCCATAATCTCTCCCGTACAAATAAAGCATCTCTGTCTTTCTCATACACACACACACACACGTACACTCATTTTATCTCTCTCCCATATCCTGACATTTTCCATGTTTCCTCAATTTACAGAAGCCGAAATGCATTTGAGAAGAATAAGACTGATGTTTTCCGTATCAAAACACACTACGTGGGGCCTCTGAAGAAGCTGAGGTACTGTAAAACAAATTTAACGTGGCAGGCAACCCCACAGGGCTGACTGTGTGTGATAACTACTATAATGCCCATTTGGTGTTTACAGGGTTGAAGCAGATACCCAGAATGCACAGGTCACTGACAACATCACAGTTTATGCTTTATAGTTAAGTATACCTCACACAGGATAACAGCAGCTTACAGACAGGATCACACAGCAACATTTCTCACTTATCTTCCAGCTGTGCCGCTGGCCATCAAAGGATTTCATCCAGTGACAGAAGGTTAAGCCCCATCTGTTGTTGGCAGTTAGTGTCTTACTCCAGAGGAGGCCGAGTTACATCACAGCCGCCAGACATGAACAGTGAAATTAGGCAGCACTGCAAAAGTGGAGATGCTGCATTATGGCTCAGAGAAGTAAAGACAATGGAAGTGTTGCTCTTTCCTTGGCACTTTCTACAATTGGTCACCTTACCTCTGTTGACATCTGATGACGTGTCCCAACTTGCCAAACGTGTCATCACACTTCATGAAAATGTCAGAATCAGATCACATTCAGAGTTTTATCTCTGAGTTTGAAATCCTGATGAATATGTGTTCATTCTAAAAGACCTCTAGCCTGTGATAACAAACCTGTGAAAACTCAGCCTGGGAAAAATAAACACCCAGTTCAGGAGAGGGCCCTGGTAGTCTAAGGGTTAAGGTGCTGAATATGGCCTGCCAGATTCCTGGTTCCAATCCAGTGGGGGATCATGTTGAATGTCATTCTCCATCTCTTTCTTCCTTCACTTGTAATTTCAAGGCCACTGGATCATATCCTTATCTTGGATGCAGCTAAATCTAATTGTTATTCTACTCCATCCTTTTCAGTCCTCATTATCTTTCTGTGTCTGAACCACAATGCTTGAAAACAAATCCATTGTTTTGTATTTACCACTGCAGAAATTCAAATGAACTAAAAATACACAAAGGCATTGCTGCTTGTCTTGTGGCAGGCTCATTTGTGACCACCTACAGGGTGAATTCATGTCACACTATGACGGTTGACTCCCCAGGATCGAGCATGACAACACAGGGATGAATGCCAGCTGGTTCTTGGACAGGGTGGTGGTGACCGACATGAACCGGCCCCATCTGCGCTTCTATTTCGCCTGCAACAACTGGCTGAGTCGGGAAGAGGCCGACAACCTGTTTGTCAGAGACCTGCTGGGCAGCCTGAACCCCATGGACGTCCCAAAATGTAGGTCACCCTGGGACAAACACAAAGCAGACACAAAGGTTCACAAAGGCTAAAACAAAATAACAGATGATTAAAATTCCAAATAACTCCACCACATTTCAGAGAAACCACTGGGTTTAAATATGTCACTAGAAAAACCAATACACAATACAACATACACAAGCCTCGACAGCTCACAACTAATCAGACCAAGTCCAGTCCAAAGCCCTGTTCAGTTATTTTGCACAATAAATTGCCTGATGAATTGAAACATAGCAACCACAAATGAACAGAAAAAAACAAAAATAAAAACAGTGTCAGCATTGTGTGCCTGACCATTTGTGTACAAAGGTGTCTGATAGCCTGCAGATCTACCAACTGTGTCAGGTTGTAATTGAATTCAGGGTGTAATCCTCAGGTAAACCGGCCCATGTGTCCTATGTTGCAATGTGATCTAACATCTCAGTGCCTGCAGTCAATCAAGCGGAGCGTTGTGAAGCCAAGGCTCAGATAAAGACATGAGGACACCATGCTGGGAGGGAGTGGTCAGAGCAATATAGCCTCTAACTCACGCAGCACACACACAGCACACACACACACACACACACACACTCACACACATATAGACGGTTATGAATATTTAACCTGCAAACCATCTCAGTGTGGATTAGCAGGCACCTCCGTAATTAGAGTAGAAAAGTCCAACTAATTATGATCAGTGCTACTAATTGCTTAACTCGTCTAGGCAGAAAATTGGTGATTGATGATCAATATTTTCCCCACTGTTAGCTATTCTGATGGATCGCTTATTTAAATCACTGTATTATTGATTCCCTGCTTCATATTTTATGTTTTGCAGTAAATAAATACATAGTGAGTGTGTTCACTGCTGACATGAAGGGAAGTGGAACTGATGCCGATGTCTTCTTAAACATCTTTGGAGAGAATGGTGACACAGGTAGGGCTGCAAATGATGTATCTGTTTTCATTATCAATTATTTTATAAATTATGACCACATAGTCTAAAAAATGTTTGGAGATATTGAAAAAATCTTAAAGAATTGATTCTGATTTCCCAAAGACAAAGGAAACCATTCATTTAGCTGATTTAAAGACCAAAACAGCCCAGCTTGTTAAATGATCAATCAATAAACTAGCAAATGAATATCAATAATACATTGATCAGATTTTGTGTGTGGCCGCTATTCCAAATGCTTTGTTTCTTATGAAAGGAGAGAGACGCCTGGATAGTGACAAAGACAACTTTGAACGCGGGTCAGAGGACAAGTTTACGATAGAGGCGCCAAACCTGGGAAGGCTGAGAAAAATCACCATCGGCCACAACAACCGAGGCTCATCAGCTGGATGGTTTCTAGATAAGGCATGTGTACAATCTATACATGCACACATGATCTTTACAGTGCGTTAAGACTCATGCATAATGTGTCTCTCCAGGTGGTAATTGATGACATGGGTAATAAAGAAGTGTACGAGTTCCCTGTTAATCGCTGGTTTGCCATGGATGAAGATGATGGCAAAATACAGAGAGATATCTTGGTTGGATCCATGCAGCCAATGGGTGAGAACACTATGAGCCACTATGCACAGTGGAAGCTTCTTCGTCAAAGTGGACATTCCTTCTCTTTCATAATTACAATGTTGACCAAACAATGACAAAAATCAAACACCAAGAATATGTGTGCTTATTTCTTACTTAAAAAGTAATATATGGTCACAAGCAATTACCACATTTTGTGTATTTTTCTGCATCTTTTTAGGAATCATATACAATGTACAAGTGATGACTGGAGACGTGAGGGGTGCAGGCACCAACTCTAAGATCCACATGGTCATGCACGGCTCCAAGGGTTTAAAGAACAGCGGCAAAGTCTTCCTGGAGGGTGGTGCTTTCGAGCGTGGTCTCATCGACATTTTCAACGTGGAGATTTGTGAACTGATCAGCCCGCTCAGCAGGGTCACCATCGGGCACGACAACGGGGCCGTTGGTGCCGGGTGGTACTGTGAAAAGGTACTACACATCTGTTTTTGGTAAAGGGGCAATTCCATTCACCATTCCATTCCAGTGCCATTCACCTACCAAGCACTCGTTTCCCTTCTAGGTGGTAATATACTGTCCGTTCACGGGCATCGAGCAGACTTTTCCGTGTGGGATGTGGCTGGACGAGGACGAGGGGGACGGACTGATTGAGAGGGAGCTGTACGAGATGGTCTCTCTCAGGCAGAGGAAACAGAAGAGTGAGTGGCTTTATTCAACTCACACATCTCTACTCAGTGAAAGAAAACCAAATCACACAACATGTTGGCTTCTGATTAAGAGCATCTGAAATTTTTGAACACTACACTAGCCTACTTCAGCTATCAGATCTACTCTTCTGGTTCAACAGAGTACCCATGGTCCCTGTGGATTTGGACATCAGATGTGAAGGGAGCGGGGACAGATGCCCAAGTGTTTCTACAGATCTATGGAGAGTTGGGCAAGTCTGATGAGATCAAACTGGAAAACAACTCAGATAGTTTTGAGCAGGCCCAGCTTGATAAATTCATGGTAAGCCCAGTTAAACTGAACACAATACAGCCTAAACGAAGTTCCTAAGAAATTATTTTTTTCACGTATTTGTTGCTACTTTACACTTTTTTTGGGAATACTGTAGATTGAAATGCCAGAAATAGGAAGACTGCAGAAACTGCGCATTTGGCATGAGAAGAGACACCCATTCGCTGGCTGGCATTTAGCGAAGGTGAGACCCTTTGCTCTGCCTGTCTGATTTGTTATGTAAGTGTGTAACTGAGAATGCAATGCAAATGGTGTCACAGGAAAAAAAATCTAACCTCATCAGCTCTCAGACGAGCCTTGGTGTTCCATTTTTCTGTGGCCCAGTATATGGCACTAAGGAGTAACTTAATCTGATTCACTGTAATTTGTTAATTGTTTGGAAAATATGTGTTAATGTCACTGCTGCAGTCTTCATTTGTCTGAAGGTTAGATCACGAACCAGAGAGGAAGATGAAGACGTGTACGATTACACTGTGACTTTCTCCAGGTCACTTTGCTCAAGACCCTGACGATGGAGAAATATTCTTTTCATTGTGGCCGCTGGCTGGACATCAATGAAGACGACAATGAGATCGCCAGAGAGATTCCAGCCACAGGAGAGTTAATCGATGATCCACTGCCTTGTAAGAGACACACTAGAGACATACATTTTCTCATTTAATCCTAAATACACACAAACGTTTTGACCTAGAGTCAGATATGTTAACTCCCTGTTAGTTAATAATAAGATAATGTGTGATCCCTCTCTGTTTTCTTTCTCAGTGATAAAGTATCGTGTTACCATCTGCACCGGCAACGTCAGCGGCAGTGGCACCGATGCCAGCGTCTTCCTCAATGTCATCGGAGACCTGGGTGACACAGGGGAGCGACTCATGATTATGAGCAAGAACAATGTCAACAAATTTGAAAAGGGCAACGTGAGTGTATCATTAAGACACAGAGTATTGCCTCGGAAATCCACTGCAAGCATCTTTAACCAGTTTTCTCTCTCTGTGTTCCTTCAGCATGATGAGTTCCTCATCGAGTCCGTGACCCTGGGCCAGGTGCGCAAAATACGTGTCGGTCATGATGGCCGTGGCGGAGGCTGTGGTTGGTTCCTTGATAAGGTGATGGTCAGGGAGGAAGGCCAGCCAGAGTCTTTGGCCATTCAGTTCCCCTGTTTCAGGCAAGGCAATGATCTTTTACACATGACTTAAAGGAATAGTTTTGGGATATACAGTTACATGCTTTCAGTTGTGTGAGGAGTTAAATACCACTCATATCTGTACAGTAATCACAAAGCTGCAGCTAAGAGACTTAGCTTAGCTCAGCATAAAAGACTGGCAGCAGGGAGAAACAGCTAACCTGGCTCCAGAGCTTTAAATGCATCTGCTATCACCTCTAAAGCTCTGTAGGAAATGCTTGAATATTTCACGTGTAAAACTTCTATTTTATTTTTAGTGTTGATTTTTCCTCTTAATTCTTTAGCCTGTAACCCACCAAAATATCAACTGGACAAATCAGCTGGACAAAATCACCCAGGCAGCCCTAAGAGCCTCATACATTGGCCACGCTTACATTCACTAGTCCTCCAGTGGCGTGTGTTCACGTAGTTAGGCAGCTGATGGATGAGTTTGCCATTACAAATAGGCACTAAATGCACAGTGGTCACCCAGCTCTCTCCTCCAGTAACTGGAGCCAAACCGCAAGGCTGAGGTGCAGTGTTACGTCTGGAAAGAGGCTCTTCCAGTCTAGCCTTCCTGTTAAACGGGAGAGGCTTGGTAGCTTCCCATGCAGAGCTATGGAGAATCACATTCATTTTAAAGCTAATGTTGATCTATTTTTCTCACAATTACCAATAATCTTGGGTACTTCAAATGTTTTGTGATTTCAAATGGGAGCTCATGCATTAGATAAAAACTTAAATGTAATTTAAGTAATGTAATGCAAATGTAATTGTTATAATGCATAGGTTCAGCTGAAGTATTCTAATGAAGTATTCTGCCTGCAAGAGTAGTCAGCCTCAGGACCTCCTGATCTGATGACACCTCAACATTTTATCTTCTTTCCAAATACCTTAGTTGCTAGGTAGGTTTGTTGTGTTGGAGGGTTGATGCCATGGTTTTATTTTACTGCTACAGGATTCGGTTTGTCTGTGTCAATGTGTTTTCCTTCAGGTGGTTGGACCGTAATGAGGATGATGGACAGATTGTCCGCGAGTTAGTTCCAGATGGAGATGGCCTGCGTCTCTTTAGTGAGTGCATGAAGAACATTTTAAACCACAAATAGGTTCAGCAAACACGTCTTTTAAAAATGATATAAATTGCATTAATACATACATTGTACTAACTTCTGTCCTCCCAAGATATCAGCTACCACATAGCAATCAAGACGGGCAGTGTGAATGGGGCCAGCTCGGACTCCAGGGTGTTCGTCAAGCTGTATGGGGAGAAGGGTGATACTGACAAGATTATACTGGCAGTATCCGACAATGACCTCAGGAACTACTTTGAGACGGCACGCACTGACGTCTTTACCATAGACACCTTTGACATCGGCCAGGCGAGTTCTCCGGACATGTACACACTTCACAGAGAACTCAGCTTATGGTTCAGATGTTTATAAGCATTTCTGGTTCTATGTTATCCTCTTATGTCCTCTGTGGTTACAGATCAGCCGTCTCCTGATTGGTCACACCAATGAGGGCTTGCGAGCCGGATGGTTTCTGGACAGTGTGCAGATATCTGTACCAGTTCATGGGATGGAGTACATGTTCCCGAGTCACCGCTGGCTCTGCAAAGATGAGGCTGACGGGAAAGTGGAGGTTGAGATCTATCCCAGTGAGATCTTAGACATCGAACAATGTAAATAACAACATACCGATAACAACAAAAAAGTACCGTCAGAATTCATCATTTTAAACACAGTAACAGTGATTATGAGTATATTGCTCTGTTCTACATAGTCCCTCTTCCTGTTATAATTCTCTGATGCTCCCTCTCTAACAGTGATCAACTATGAAGTCACAGTGATCACAGGGGACGTGCGTGCAGGTGGCACCAATGCCAATGTCTTCTGTCAGATCTATGGAGATGAGGGGAAAACCGAAATTCTCGTTCTCAAGAGTCGCTCCAACAATTTTGAACGTGGCACCACTGAGATTTTCAAGGTCTGTAGGAAGCCTGTATTGCATTATGTCAACATATGGTGGAGCGATGATTTGATCGCTGTTTCATTTCTGCTATACAGATTGAGGCTCGGGATGTTGGTAAGATCTACAAGATACGCATCTACCATGACGGGAAGGGTATTGGAGACGGCTGGTTCTTGGAGACGATGAGCATCAAGCGGCTAACGATGGCAATGGTGCAGGTTGAAGTGAAGAAGGAGGAGACCAAGAAAGACAAGAAGAAGGACAAGAAGAAGAAGAAGAAAGAAGAAGAGGAGGAGGTGGAGATAGTAGAGGAGCTGCAGGAAGTGGTGGAGGCGTTTAATTTCCCCTGTAACCGCTGGCTGGCCAGCGATGAGGAGGATGGGGAGATTGTGGTTGAGCTGCTGACAGAGGACAATGAAGACCTGGAGGGTCAGTAGAGCATGAATGTGATGTGTTGACCTACTATTACTCCAAAGAATAGATGGCTTTATTTTAATTGTGACATTCTGAATTAATGCTGAAAACGGTTGCAATGCTAAGATGTCACTCAATGATGTGCATTCCCCAGCTGTGTCTATCTGTGTTTTCCTCTCAGTGAACTCATATGAGGTCCATGTGTTTACTGGGACGATGTGGGGGGCGGGGACTGATGCCAATGTTTACATCACCATCTATGGAGAGATTGGCGACACAGGAGAGCGACGGCTCAGGAAGTCCAACAACCTGAACAAATTTGAGAAATCCCAGGTAAGCTCTGTTTCTCTCAGCTTTAGATGTATAGAATCATCTGACGTAAATGCTTCTGTTCGGAGGGAATAGTGTCACAGTTAGAGTTAGATGAGCAGATTCACCGCACTCTCACAGATGAGATATCAATCTTCTCATCTAACTCTTGGTAATAAAGCAAATATGCATATTCTGTGCCTTGTCATCCATGACCTCAAAAGGCAGAAATTAAAATAACTGATGAACTGTGTCCACAGGGGACTGCCTCTTAATATGCTCAGGCTTCACACTCATTTTTTATTCAGTTTTCGGTTTACTTGTTATATATATTTATTTATTGAGCTCAAAATTTCTAGTAGAGTCCTAGATTGTGCACCCTGGGCATGGATCAATTTACACACAGAGTCTACTTAAACTACTACTACACATTCTCTTCTTCTCTTCAAGTCTCTAAAAACCCTCACAACAACTGGGGGGCTTCCGTCTTCCACTGCTCATCGTGTATTGTCGATCTGCTGTGGTTCTGAATGGTTTCTCCTGTCAAATATATGTTGGCGCTAAGCAGCCTTGTAGGTTAGATAAAGATCAAATAAATAAGTAAGGAGGTTCTCATGGACCTAACCTAAGACCTGTGACATTTCTTGACCGTCTGTCACTGGTTTGTTCACGTGTGACCCAGGAGGACGTTTTCAACATCACCGCGGTCGACCTGGGGACACTGAGGAAACTGAGGCTCCGACATGACAACAGCCAGGCCAGTGCCGGCTGGTTTTTAGACAGAGTGGAAATTGTAGACAACAAAGATGACACCACGTAAGTCAGGATGACGTTAGAAAGAAAGCAGACACGTCACTTCAGACACGTAACTGCATCTTCACACAAATCCTTTGAATAATTTAACCAATTAGTTACAAAAACTGCAATAGTTGATCATTTATTTCATAGATGAGAAATTATTTACACCTTGCTGAGTTATTCTGTACATCAAATCAGTGTCATAGGTTTCACAAAACAACATCATCCAGGCAGAACCGTTGCACATAAAATGTCTTTAGAGCTCCACTGTGTGGTGTGACGTGGTACTTGTCACAATGCAGTATTGTGGTTAAGCAACAGCCTGTCTGTGAAGTCTTAGGATTGTTCAATATAGAGATGGTCGTTTTCAGTCATTTTGGATTTGGGAAAATAAACATAGATTATTGTATTGTTGTTAAGCAAAAGGTACACTGCACAAAGCCTGTGCATATGCATGTGCCTCAGGTACTTTTTCCCTTGTAAACGCTGGCTGGCTGTGGATGAAGATGATGGACAGCTTGCCAGGGAGCTGGTTCCTGTAGATGAGGCATTTATGAAGAAAGGAGATGATGATGAGGAAGACTCTGAAGCCACACTGGGACTGGAACAGAAAGGTGAGAGCAACATTATGGCTGCCCTGAGAAAGAGAGAAACACTGTGCATAAGAATCAAAGTCACCTCTGAACAAGACATTAAACTTTTTTTTTCAAAAGATTAATTAATATTGAATGTATTTTGGTTTCTTTTTATTACAGCCATGACAACAACATACACAACAAGGATAAAAACTGGTGACAAAAAGTATGCAGGGACTGATGCTAATGTTTTTATGATTCTGTTTGGTGCCAAGGATGACACAGGTGATAACTCAGACCATCACACTGCTTTCATATCTGTGTGCATGTGTATTTAAATGATTTAAGTACTCTGTCATCTGCGCATGCACAGGGATAATTAACCTGAAGGCTTCAAAGACTCATAAGAATAAATTTGAGCGAGGCATGATCGATGAGTTCACTGTGGAAGCTGTGGACATCGGACCACTGAGGAAGCTGCGAATTGAACACGACAACTGTGGTACTGTAGGACCGACTCCCTGCCCATGCAGCAAATCACCCAAAATTAGTCAGAATGTGTCCATACATGTGATCACAATATGTGTTCATGTTTAAGGAGGAGGATCAGCAGGCTGGTTCCTTGACTGGGTGGAGATTGATGCTCAGTCTCTTGGACAGAAACTGCGCTTCCCCTGCGGTCGCTGGTTGGATAAAGGGGAGGATGACGGGGCCATTGTCAGAGATCTTTTCCCTAATGCTCTTCAGACTGAGCTTTATACACCATGTAAATCACACAGACTCAGTGCATGACAGCCTTATAAAAATGAAAATATTACTCATTTGGTGTCCATAACTGGTTACGATTTTCGTTTTTTTGTAGTCGTTCCTTATGAGATTAAAATCTTCACGAGTGACTTGTTTGGAGCCGGCACAGATGCAGACGTCTTCATCGTCCTGTACGGGCGAGATGCTGTGTGCACCCAGCAGAAATCTTTGTGTGTCAACAAGAGGGAGAGGATGATGTACTTTGAGAGAGGAGCTGAGGACATGTTTATTGTTGAGGTACAATAATAGTGTATAGTCATAAATAGATAAATAAGTAGAAATGGTGTATTCATTGAGCTCTGGAGACCAGCACAGTGAAGAACATCAGTGTATTTATTGTATTTACTGTAGCAAATACCTCTGTCTTATTTACCCTAGTATTTACTGCTGTAGATACCAAATACCAAATACATTGTTAATTTTGTGATATTTTCTGCCCTCTGTGCAGCTAGAAGATGTGGGGGATGTAATTGAGAAGATCCGTATTGGACATGACAACCGCGGGGTCAACCCAGGCTGGCATCTGGACAGAGTGGAGATCAGACGTCTGCTTAGGAAGGGAAAGGTACTGCCTACAGAGGACAGATGGAGTGGTGGAAAAAATATCCAGATGCTTTACTTAAATAGCAACGCTGCAAAATAAAAATAATCCATTGCAAGTAAAAGATCTGCAATGAAAATACAATGAGTTAATGTCTTTTTTTGCAAAATATCCTTAAAGTGTCAAAGGTAAAAGTACTCATAATTAAGAAAAAACGGCTTCAGTGTGTGTTTAACAATTTTCTTACACATCTTTGTTGAATAGTCAATTCTGATCGATCAATTACAGCATGTAGTCTGTTATTTCTGTATAACAGACTGTTGCTATGGACGCAGTTCTGATAGTGGAAGCAATAAAATCCTTTTTAAATCAATATTTGATGCCAAACTATTGAGTAATTTCTTTAGTACAAAGCTGTGTAATAAGTGGGATGATGTAGAGAGAGTGGTGGTCGTGCAAAACAAACCTCCTCAGGATGATTGAAGACCCCTCCACTTCACAGCAGGTCCTGCATCATCCTGTCTGGATTGATTATGTCACCATAATACAAACATGAGGTAATTTCAAAAGCCCACAATTTGATGTTGTTTTCAGTACCTGCTTGATAAACATCTCAAATATTTGACCTTACCATTCACATCTACTGGTGACACGCAAACACTAGGTGGAGATGTTCTCTTCACAGATAGATCAGCGTAATCCAGCAGTGAGATTTCTTTTTTTTTATCATCTGAGCCCAGGCTCAGACAGAGACAAGACACTGTGCTCACCGATTCTCCTCTAAGACACAAACATACAAATGAAATTATAGGTATGTTTCAGCCCTATGTCACTCTCTCTCTGTCTCTGTAGGGCTCAGAGACCGTCATCTTCCCATGTGAGTGCTGGCTCGCCAAGTCGGAGGATGATGGAGAGACAGTGAGAGAGCTGGTTCCCTCTGACATCATCACTGAGAAACTTTCACGAGACGGAAGCCTGAAAGTCACTGAAGTCGAGGTGGAAGATGCTCTGGAGAGTACGTCAACATACGCAGATAAACAATACATTCAGCTGTATTTGTATGCACAAACAGGATTCATCTCCCTGTTGTGTTCTGTCTTTCCCCACCTGTCTGAGCATTAGTTTAGAAACTAGAGGTAACTCTCCCTTCAGGTCCCTTCTATCCCTGAATGAGCTGCTGTTATGACAGTGGCATCAAACAGCGATGGAAAATTGCTTTCTTTTCACTCTACATTCTGCCAATTGCCTCAGACTGATCCCCTGTGTGCTTGTCTGTGTGATCATCATCCCCGCTACAGCTCACACATACAAAGTGTCAGTGATGACAGGTGATGTGTACGGGGCCGGCACTGACGCCAACGTCTTCCTCACAGTGTACGGGGACCAGGGGGACACTGGGGAGAGGAAACTCAGCAAGTCGGAGACAAACGGCAACAAGTTTGAACGAGGATCTGTAAGAGAGGATACATTTTGTAACCATTTTTCACCATCTGTATTTTTTAATTTGGAAAACTGAACTAGTTAATGCATCACAGAAAAAAGTAGAAACTACATACATATACGTTATTTTAATAGATGTTCTTATTTCACCAGTGGTCACTTTTTATGTACCCAGGTGGACAAGTTCACAATGGAAGCTGTCGACCTTGGACAGGTTTACAAAATAAAAATCCGTCATGATAACAGCATGGTCAGTCCCGACTGGTACTTGGACCAGGTGGAGGTGCTTGACGTGGATACGGAAGAGGTCTTTCTCTTCTTATGTGAACGTTGGCTGTCCAGGAAGAGAGAGGACCGACGCATTCAGAGAGTCTTCTATGTCAAGGTAGCCTGAAGGACATGTGTGTTCATGTGTAGCAGGGGCCTGACATTCATATGTACCAATGGGAAAACATGAGAGTAGAGAGGTGAACAAAAGGAGTGGGGCAACTTAAGAATCTAAATGTATACGACATAAAGGGTTAGTTCACCTAAATTCCAAAAAGATAGTTTCAATAGATGGTTAGGTATCTGACTGACATACAGTCAATTTACAGTATGATTGATAGATAGATAGATAGATAGATAGATAGATAGATAGATAGATAGATAGATGCCACATGCCACTCTGTGTCTTGTGTTTTTCAGGGTTATGAAGGAGTTAGAGATAGCAGCAAAAAGAACTCAGCCCCGACAGTGAAGAGTGTCGACAGCAACATGAACAAAAAGAACAAGAAGAAGAAGGAGGAAGAAATTGAGCTGCCGAGTAAGAAAAGTCAAGGATCTTCAACACTGCATGTCTGATTCATCCTCCACTCTGTGAACCTTTGCCATCAATATTCTAACACAGATATCTTTACATAATATCTTGCTCTCGTGAATGAATAAGTGCTGTGCCCTTCCTGTGCAGTCATACCATACCACATGGCCATCTGTACTGGACTGGAGCGGGACGCGAGCACCACCAGCAGGGCTTATGTGATCATTAGCGGGGCCAATCACACCCAGACTGATAGGCTGTGGCTGGACCTGCCGGATGGGAGGAAGGGCTTTGAGGCTGGTTCTCTGGAGAGCTTTGAGTCCCACGGTTCAGACTTGGGGGAGATCAAAAAGGTCGAGGTGAGGGAGGGGGGAGGCTTTTAGAGTTTCAGTGACAATAGTGCACTCTGAAACACACACACACACACACGCACACGGACACACACACACACAACCAGAAAAATACACCCACATTGCTTGAAGTGATTGTTTGTCTCTCCCCTGCAGCTCGGCCATGATGGGGCCACTCCTGAGAGCTGCTGGCTGGTTGATGAGCTGTCTGTTGCTGTGCCAACCAAAGGGGTCAAATATATCTTTGCCTGCAACTGCTGGCTGGCCAAAGATCGAGGAGATGGTTTGACTGCTCGAGTATTTAACGTGCTGGATGCAGAGGCCATTTCCATCTCCCAGAAGGTATGTAAATGTGAGCACATTGATGCAAGCACAGTAATACGGCAGAACATTCATCACAGTAAAATTACTTAATTACCTTAATTACTGCAACATTTCTTACTAATGAAACCAGCGTATGTAAATAAAAATTCTACTCAACGACGAAGCATTAATTTAAGTAAGTAATATTTTGACATGTGTTAATTCTACTGGCTTAGATGTTATTTCAAATGAATTTCACAAGACATTTTGGAATATCAAAGAACCCCTTTCACCCTATTACAATAATTCAGATACATTTGAGATGGGATAGATGTCTGAGACTCAGCAAATATCCCTCATTTCTCATGTTTCATGTTAAAATTGGAAATCCATTATAGTGCTAATGCACAGAATTCCATCTAAATGTGCTTAACAAATTGCCCCTGTGCCATGTCCTGCCTGCTTTCCACTGTAAAAAAACACTTTTTTGTACATCATTGAATACATAATGTGAAGAAACTATCATTATGTCCGACATTTTCCTGTCAGGTTATTTACGAAGTGACCGTAGTAACAGGAGATGTGCAGAACGCAGGAACAGACACCCTGATCTTTATGTCAGTGTTTGGAGCCAACGGCAGCACAGAAGAGATGCTGCTGCAGAAGAACGAGGACAGGTGGCCAAACATGGACATATAAAATGATATAAGATAAAGAGATGATCTCATTATGTTGCAGATTTCTAACTCTGTGTTGGTTTTTTGGTGGGTAATAGGTTTGAGCGTGGTCAGGAGGACACTTTCAACATGGAGATCGATGACATTGCCCCACTGAGGAAAATGAGGCTTCGTATCGATGGCTCCGGCAGTCGACCTGACTGGTTTCTGGATCAGGTCAGCTCATCTGAGATGGGAACAAAATGTCTTTACAGGTCTTGCCGCTGCCCATGTGACAAAAGTTGTGGCTCCAAATAAAAAATGTCTGCATATGTGAAGGCATTAGCCTCTACTAGTAAAGCACACTGAACTGGCAGTGGATGAGATGAATTGTGGGTAATGTAGGCCTCATCATAAAAACAACGACATCTGCTCCAGGGTCAATATTCTGCTGCATCAATCATATTGAGTTTGACAATTTAATAGGCATGCAATGCTGAATTGGTGGAGTACTCTTTTAACTAACCTTGAACAAGACAGACACATGCAAGAAAATGATCTTAGATTATAACAAAAAGGAAAGCTGCAAATGAGCTCATCATGTATTATGCACAGGTTTTTCTTTGTCCTGTCTTGTCCAGGGCTAATTGCTAATGAAGAAGAAACTGCAGATCTAATCCACAAAACATAAAACCAGGAGCATAAAAAGCAGAACAGTAACTGTGAGCCTCTTCCAAAATCAATAGTACAAAGCAGTCACAGGTTTGTGTTTTTACCCTGGCACTGTATGCTGTAGGTCACAGGATCATTCAATCTATTATATCACTCAAACACACACACAGACACACAGACACACACACACACACACACACACACACACACGCCTGCAGGAGACTGGTCAATGATTCACCCACCCACAAAGACAGACACACACACACACATACACAGCAGGACCCAGAGTTCCTGGAGAGAGCATATTGACCCATTTTATTTACCATGTTGTTGTCATCACAGACGAGCACACACACACACACACACACACACACACACACACAAACACACGGTAATGAGTTTCTGTATTCAGTACAGAGAGAAAACATTTCATTTCAAATTTCTTTTTTGGTGTGAATTGTTGTGTGTCCGAAACATCCCACATTTTTAATGCATTACCCAGCAATATAATTGACTGCATTGATATACATAGTTTCACAAGATGGTTCAGTACTTTTCTCTTCGGCAAACCCTGTGAGGACAACATCACTGCTCACCTCCATATTCAGTCTGATGTCCCAGCCCAAATGCTTAGATGAAATAGAACACATTTCCTATGCAAATGTCTTCTCTGGTAAAGACATCATGCCTGCAGAGCAGCAGAGCAGTCAGGAACAATACCAAGCCCTGTCCGTCGGTGCCTGGGACTCAGCGGCTGTGAACATCTCCTTGACTTGACCCTGCACAGAGCCTTGTGTGTTCAGCATCACAAGCAGATGTGCTGCTGTTATGGATTGCGGTGTCTGTGTATTGAAATGGATACAACAGTGCACCGGGCAAATTGCCAGCATAGTAATCTGCCCAAATAAAAATGCAGAGCAGAGAGCTAATACAAGTGTGGCTGCCAGAGCTGAGTCTTTGCCTTGTAATGAAATGTTTGGCAGGACTAGCAATCAGACATCTTGGAAGGAACAGGGTTTGTGTACATATGCTCCTGTACATAGATCCCTGAACTTTTCCACATTTCTGCTTCTAAGAACAATCTCATAGAGGTGGCTAGCTTGCTAATGTTCTTGTCAGGAAAGGATCCATAATTATTCTTTAAAAGCTGACATGACTTCATCTTTGCAATGCATCATAATAAAAGTAACTGTAATTGGTAAGTCTATGTTAGAAAAATTGTGTACTTTTAGTGTCATAGTTTTTGTTACACTTTTCTTCTCGTGATTCTTTTGTGCTTTGACTGTGACAGTGGATCAAAAAAAAAAAAAATCGTGATTCTGAATGACATTTGGTGTAAGTGCGATATTTGAAGAGCTGACTGTGTGCATCCAGGTCATCATGCGCAACCTGACCACAGAGGAGGTGTCTGTGTTCACCTATGAGGACTGGCTGTCCAGGACACGTGGACCCAAGAGAACCATGATCTGCGAGATGGCTGCTGTGGTGGACGAGGAGATGATGGTGGAGGTCACCACTTATATCATTCAGGTCAAGACCAGTGATGTTGCAGGTGAGTCTTCCACACGTGCCGGCTGTCGACAGGATTTCAGGACTGATCACTGGGCAACAGATTTTATGTTAACATTCAACCACATTTACGAGAAGAGAGTATTTCAAGTCCACTAATTAGGCATACAAACATTTCCCATCAACCCTTACATCTCTGGGTCAGTGTCATGTCAGCTCCAAGGATGCTGAGAGTAGCCTGCATGTACTCAAATGGCTAATTTCAGTAGCTCAGATCAGTGAACTCAGATCAACTCACCTTGTAATATCACATTCCACTGTTAATGTTTTGTTGTATTGTGATCAAACAATTTTTGTCTGTCTCAATAATTGCTAATTTTACTTATTGTTATTGTTCATTTTCATCAGATTTTTAGGTGCTATAGCTGTTTGTATTAAAGTTATTAAATTAGTGCCATGACCATATAGAGGCTATTTATGTCTGTAAACTTTCACATCACTATCCAAAGCTCAAGGCTGAGTTAGTTAGATCATCATTCTCATCTGACCTGTCCTTGCGCAGAGGTATGTGTTTCCCGGAGGAGCAAAGGTGGAATAATTCATGCTTGACTCCAACATAGTAATGAAAGAAATCCTCTTTAGAAACCCTCCACTTGGCTTGCTCCCTCTTTTTTTCATGCAGTATTTTCTGTAGCTCAGTAGTGCCGCGGATCAATACGACAGCGTGGCGAGAAGTTTGAGCCGACTTCAAAGGACTGCTCTCTGCCCTTGGCAGTTACTGGAAGCTAAGATGTAGCCCTGCACCACCACTGAGGCTCTGAGAGGAATAATGAGCCTGGCTGATAGGCACACACACACACACACACACACACACATGCATACAACATTACACAGGCGATGCTGTGCTTAAGGTAATGGTCTCCTTTGGGATCACTGTGGGGTGATATCATGTATAGCTGTGCTTTGAATGTCAAGCATGTATGTGCATACAGGGAGGTATATGAAAAGAAAATAATCATTCACAAATTAATAATGACATAAAACACAAATCTCACATGTTCAAAAATGTCAAAATTTTGAATGCAAATATTTTTGTTGTGCCTAATAACTACAGGACTGTTAATTAAAACATCATATTTCTAGCTTAGTGTACAGACACATGTAAAACTAGGACACTGAAAGGATGCTGCAGTGAGGTTTGTGCTCACCATCGACTAACACACATTCACTCAGTGTCTCTGTAATGAAATAATAAAGAGCAGAGGGATTAAAGATGTCTGTGCCAGAAAACGTGTCTTTCTCTGCTGCTCATTTTATGTTTTTTGCAGTGTCGTTGGTTGTTAGCTGATCAGTTCTCTCTGGGCTTTGCAATATCAGTATTTGTTTCAACAAATGCATGCAATCGTTTAGATCCATTGCGGTTTCAAACATCTACTTCCACATTCTAAAATTGTTCACAGATGAAGTCAAGTGCATTTTTTTGTAAACATTTTTATGAGCATCATGCTATTTAGTCAGAACGATATAAATGTTACTGAAGAAAATAAACATAGTTTAAATTAAACTGTTAAATGCACTGCACATTTTATCAACTGATTTGTTTCATGGTGATTGTGCTAATTTGTATTGTTTTTTTTGTATTTATATTGAATTAATTTGTCATATTGTTCTCGCCCGTCTCCTCAGGGGCTGGCACCGATGCTAATGTATGGATCATCATTTTCGGAGAGAACGGAGACTCAGGGACGCTGGCATTGAAGGAGTGCAACAAGTCCAACAAGTTTGAACGAAAGCAGGTGGACACATTTCGCTTCTCGGATATCCTCAGCCTGGGAGACCTCTCCAAAGTACGAGTGTGGCACGACAACACAGGTCAGCGACTCGAAGAAGCAGCCCCTTCGCATGTGCTATTTAAATGAAGTTTGCTTACTAAAGTTAGATGTGACAAATTAAGTTCCAATCACAACCTAAGATAAATCTGGTCACTGATCTGTAAGGCACCACTTCTGACACTAACAACATCTATGTCACTGTCTGGCTTTGAGGAAACATAAGGGATGACACAGCTTTTTACTCATTGGCCTGAGAGTGTCCTGCATCACTTTTGATTCATCGTTCTTGATAACATTTTCAGTTAATGTCTCTTTTGTTTCCTGATCCTGTCACACCCAGGTCCTGCTCCAGGATGGCACTTGGAGCATATTGATGTGAAGGATGAGATCATGGACAAAACATTTCGTTTCCCCTGTGACCGCTGGCTTGCCAAGAATGATGATGATGGACAGATAATGAGAGATCTGGCCTGTGCTAACAACGACTACTTAGATCTCAACGAGAAGACGAGTAAGGCCAGCGCATAAAACACATAACAGTGGTTGCTTAGGTAAAAGCAAGTGTGGATTAATAGTACAGGTCCCAGAATTCTCGAGGCAGCAAACATCTGATGAGTAGCTGCTCTGTTAGAAATACAACAGGAGAGCAACAAAACTGGTTTACAGAGCAGCAAACAAACTCACAGTGTCTTAATAAAGAAGAGCTGATCAGTCTGCTGCTCCTTCTTGTTCCATAACTCCTTGCAATATCTAAAACTGGCCTGCAGAGGGAAATGCCTAAAAGCGATTATAGTCTTGTTTTGTAGACGTTTTCGATGAATGATCGCAGTCAACACCAACCTTGGTGATGAATACATTGTGTCTCCTGTAGCTTCTTCACAGCCACCCTGTGTTTTGCAATGCTTTTAATGTGAAGCAGCAACAGAGGGGTGGTCTGTTTGCATTAGCAGTAACTCACTGTTAAGTGTAAAGAGAGTGAACAGTAAACAAAGAGGCT
This sequence comes from Pempheris klunzingeri, assembly GCF_042242105.1. Lineage (NCBI taxonomy): Eukaryota > Metazoa > Chordata > Actinopteri > Acropomatiformes > Pempheridae > Pempheris > Pempheris klunzingeri. The sequence continues at coordinate 16,224,302 of NC_092030.1, read as the reverse complement.
GATATTACTGCAGCAAAATTACTTTTGATTCCATGCTGCCTCGTTTCCAGGGCTGAAAAGGCAGACCCTGCTTCCAACGATGAAAACTACCATATAGAAAGAAAATTACTGAATGTAAATATATTAAATGGCTATTGCAAAAAAATGCAGACCATAAATTGTATCAAAAATGCCTCATATATTGTTGTGCAAAGGCAGGTCTGTTTGAGGACAACTTCAACAATTTACTTAAACTGCCCATGTTTTCTCTCTGACAGAGTACGAAATTTGTATCACAACTGGAGAGACGGAAAGCAAAGAAAATGCCTGGATTATACTTGAGGGGAAGAAGGGTCGTTCAAAAGAATTTGTAATGGAGAACTCCTCAAAGAAGAAGAGGTTCTTGCGGTAGGTACTTGGCGCAAGATTAACTCAATGAGATGCACCTTGTTTGCATGAAAAAGCTGAAAGAAATGAGCTTTCTCTCCCTCTAATTCCCCCTTTACACTTATTATGATAATCCCGCAAGCACCAAGTACTTGAGCCTCGACCAACACTGCAATCCACTATGATGACATTATCCTGCCGAAAATTCATTCTGTCACAGAATAAATAGGCAGTGACATGAATTTAAATTATGTAGGTAGACTTGAGAGACCAGACAATCACTCTAACATGCTTATTTTTCTCTCTTTTCAGGGGAAATGTGGATAGGTTCGAGTTTTCGTCCAAGACCCTGGGTGACATCGCCGGTATCTGCCTGGGCCACACACCCAAGGATGGAAAGAAAGTTAAAGGGGAGGTCTACTGGCATGTGGAAGAGGTCGTGGTCACTGAAAGGGAACTAGGAAACAAGTAAAACATCAGTTACTGCTCATTGACCCACATCTACATCCATTTTTTCACCCCCTCCTGTAGTGTTTGTTGGTAACAAATCATATTGTATCTTCTCTCTATTATCACCTCCAGGTATATCTTCATTTGCAATGCCCTCATTCCTCTCTCTCCAAAGCGGGATGATTTCCTGACCTTTGAGTGCTCAAAGACCATCGAGAGCTTTGCCAGTAAGGCTCGAAGCCTGGTGCCTGTCAAGTACGAGATCATCGTCATCACGGGGGACGAGAAGGGAGCAGGCACAGATGCCAACGTTTTCGTCACCATCTACGGCTCCAATGGAGATTCAGGCCGTCGGCAGCTGCGGCAGAAGTTTCGTAACCTTTTCGAACGTGAGCAGACGGACCGTTTTCTGCTGGAATTGCTGGACATGGGAGAGCTGCAGAAAGTCAGAATGGAGCACGACAACTCTGGTCTGAGCCCCGGCTGGCTGCTGGATCGCGTGGAGGTCACTAACACAGCCAATGGTGTCACCACCATCTTCCTCTGTGGGAAGTGGCTGGACAAAAAGAGGGCTGACGGGCAAATCACCAGGGTTCTCTACCCAAAATATTAGAAGTGTTATTTATAAAAACTCCCATTGCAGTGAGAGCTCCCCTCATTCTTAAAAGTAAATACCAAAGAGATTCTGCTCTGGCAAATTTTATACCTCAGGAACTTTCATTCACAGTTTTTTTTTTTTATTATATTAGCGGTATAGTTTGATATTCAAAATGTGACTATAACCTGCAATGAAATACTGTGACAACATCTACTGAGGACAGGAAACTGAATGTGCCATTCTTTGTAGATTTCATATATCAGGGATGGTTTGCTCAGTTGTTTTCTTATAATGGAGGTTTTATAAAAGATTAAAGTCCTTTGTGATACTCAGAATCACAGCTTTCAGCCTGTTTGACTCCTGCAGGCTTTGTGGTTCATTGCAGCTCTATGGAGCAATTTAGCATCTTTTAACTCATGATTTGGTTTTACTGCCCACAACTTTTCTGTTTTGGTTCACTTTCATCACGCTCATCAATCTGTTTCCTGCAGCAGGGAGCTGCTTTCAGCAAAAGAAATCTCTAATTAAACCACTGTATGCTACCGGCCTGACACCAAACAGCTGACAGACACTGGTGAAAAAGCAGAGCATTCAGCAGCTACAGAGCCAGATATTTTCCTTCAAAACAGACCAAAACAGAGCTAAAAGGAGAGTGAAAATTCATCAGGTGACCAGAATGAATGTTGATAGTGCTCTGTGTCGGATTTATTACACTTAACAAATTTATAATTTGTCAGTTTTGTGTTTACATCTTGTTCTGCTGCCAAAACATCACAAGTGTCAGTGGGTCAAATTATAACCACATTTTATCATATCGAGGAAAAGCTGAGACCATATTATAAGACATAAAAGCAACACTTGTCCATTTTATCCAGTTTATTACAAAAAGAGCACATACAAAAGGATAATATACAAGCCATGAAATAAAATTAAAATTAAAAAAACAGAACAGAACAGTTTGGGTTTAGCAATGCAACTTTTGAAATCATTATTATTAGTAGTAGTAATAATAAATAAAGTACAAAATTCCACCACATGTGAATCTAACATTTACCCATAATATGCTCATCCATTTCTTCGTCAACACACTCATCACCATTAATGCGCTATTGCTTTAATATTAATGATAAATAGTTCTATTTTCAGATAAAATATCCTATATTGAAAAACATTGCGCAGTCACAGCTAAACAGCAGATTTTCATACAAGGATGGCGGCAGCCCTTTCACTGGCACTTTTTGGGATATTTTCTCTTCAGCCTTGTTTTTCAGTTTCAAACAGCAAGAAAATTAATATTTTTTTCTGTTATATTCTTTGTATATATTTTCACCATATACTATTAAACCATTGAGACTATATTGAAACCTGAGAAAACATGCATTTTTTAGAAAAAGTTGTGCTTTAAAATCCTTGCCTTCCCTTTTAGACTGTGAAAGGAAACAGAGGATAGATTCTGAGAGGAGAGACGGACGGTAAAATAACAGAGAAATGGAGAGCAGGAGATAGAAGATACGATAAGGAATAGAGAAATGAACCAAGGAAGAATTTCTGTGGTGTTTGTAAAGCCGTGGGAGCAGTGAAACATGCCTCTGTATAGAACCATTTCCACAGCATGTAATGCTTCAGCACTACAAACCAACAGCTGTTTTGGACAGTTGAATTTTGAGGATAATGGCTTTTATAGACACCTGTCAGATGTTGTCTCAGCTCCTCCGTGACTCATCCTTTAAATTAATTATGCAACCTATAAGGCATGGTGGGTTGATTGTTATTAATGGTTTAATATGGAAATATCTCCTAACACTTAAAGCGAGGCACTTGTTATGCTAAAGTCTACAAACTACTCTGGAAAAAGAACTAAAGAGAACCACCAGAGAAATGAAAATTAAGGACAGATACAAAGAGTTAAAGCGAAGGAACATGCTTCACAGATCATCATTAAGACTCATAGTGCACTGTGAGAAGCAGAGCGTAAAAAATAAAAGCCAGAGTTCTTAGCGATAATATCAAATTATCTAAACTAACTTTTTTGCCAGTGAGAGGGTTCCCATATTTCAACAAGTGAGTGCAAAACAAGAAAAAATTATTATCACAAACTAAAACCAGTTCACTTCATTGCAGTTTGTCCACTACATCACAGCATGGGGGATCAGAGAAATTGCATTGAATGGAATGTAACCAAGATCCACAGCACCACATGAGAAAGAGAGAGAGAGACTGAGAAAAAGAAAGAGAGAAAGAGAGAGAGAGAGAGAAAGAGAGAGAGAGAGACGGAGAGCGGGCTCAGTAGCTCAGCCTTGGACAGTAAACATCGCACAGCCAGCTTGTGGAGATCAAACAGCAGGGCTAATTTTTTTTTTTCTTTTTTTATCTTTAGTGTTCCAAAAGGTACAACTGCATGCAAAGCATTCCCATTTAAAACAATGCAAAAATGAGGTAATAGTTTTTTTTCATAGCATTTTTGTGTTATTTCTAAATAAATAAATTATGATTCAGTCGCCCCCCAAAAAACTATACAAAATTAAATACATACCCACAATATCTACAGTTAGTAATAAATTATGATTGTTAAATACTTAAGGCATCTCAACTGACAACACCCTGTGTAAACTATGAAAACTTCATCACAGATGACTCCACTACAGGAGGAGGCAGTGTCAACACTGGCAGTGCACAAGACTGGGAGAAGTAATCCTTGTTAATTGATCCTCAGCCCATAAAGCTAAAAGACTATCTGGGCTTATCCTTTACTATCACAGTGCATAGGACAGCGAGGGTCCTAAAGGCATAACACACGGCCCTGTGGAACTGAAATGACAAGCCCACACAAAGGGTTTAAAACAGTAAGAAGAAGACAGAAAAGAAACCTGGTCGGACCAAGTCGTGAGAGAGAGGCCTGACTTGGTTTAAACAGCCTGAATGTTTTCCTGCTGTTGTGCTGTCTCGTGTCTGTGTGCACTGCGAGAGGGAGGCTGCCTCCGTCGCATCACGTTCTACATGTTCTAGCAATACAGCATAGCAACCAGCATAGCAACCACGAGGGGAGGTCTGTCACACAAATACACAAGATCAATACGCAAGCTCCTCTCTCTGCTCAAACACTGCATGAATCTATACCTAAATAAACCAACGCAAATGCAATACCAAGGAAAAAACCTTTTTTGTTGCTATAACTATTGTCACATGTGCTTGTTTTTTAGGCAATAAGGTAAACATCAAAAAGAAGATCCCATCGTTGCCACCAAAGGGAACAGGATGAACACACGCTACAAGTCAGGGGAGCAGCCACTGACACCGTGCTCATTTTTTTTTTTGTTGGTTTGTTAGTGTTGAGAAGATAGTCACAGCTCAGATTAACTAAGTCATGCAAAGCCATCTCTGTACCTTTTTAAATTGAAGAAACGCTACCAAAGCTAACAGCGCAAGTCAACGATGAAACATGCACTTTTAGTACACACTGTGCTGCCACTGGCCCAACGCCAGATGAAGGTGCAAGGGCAGCAAAATCTTCCTCCCACCTTGCTCTGCAGCGCAAAATAGTTTCCTTTTTTCCATTCCTTTATTTTTTGGCTTTGTGTTGTATAAGAACTCCAGTGGCCATGCTATTAACCTACAGCGAGTTAACTAGGTGTTGCCTGGAACCCCTGCAACACACTCACATTTGCTCTTTCTGAACACCCACACATTTGTTAGATGCATTCTTTAAGTCACACACAGCAGGGTAGAGCGCACACACACACTCACACACACACACACACACACGCATGCACGCATGTGAACCTGCGTGCCAGATTCAAGCTACACGGTGACAAAAATGCATTTTGGTAAAAACACTTTCTAGCTATTTTGAAATTTTAAACACACAAGGACTCGATCACTGGGCTCGGCCTCCACGGCAGTGAGAGAGGCCTGCTCACATGACACCATCTCACACGACACCAACCCAAGGTGAATGTACAACTGTATTGCAAAATGTCAAAGCTGCATGATAGAATTAAAACACTCAGCTAGCTGGTGCTCGCCCCCCAAGACGGCAACAGCACACCAGATATCACTTGTTGGTTACTGCTACTCTACAACGACCACAAATGATCTTTAGGTAAACATGGCATCAGAGCATTTAGTTTCTGTTAAGTTTTCTTGTCTGGCAGAATATTCATTTTGATTGAAGTGTGTTTGAAAAGAGAGAAATATATATATGTAATATTTATATATATAGAAAGAGAGAGAGAAAAAGAGAGAAAGTAGCCAGCTCAGTGTGGGGTTATGTGTTTTCCACTCTCAGGACATTAAGTCATGGCTTTGAGGACATGCTACACAGCCCAGGGCTACCTACAGTACAACACCACAACAGCAACAACACCCCACTTACGACCAGCAAGCTACAAGTAAACCCTGTGAACATGAGTGTGTGTGTGTGTGTGTGTGTGTGTGTGTGTGTGTGTGTGTGTGTGTGTGTGTGTGTGTGTGTGTGTGTGTATGTGTGTGTGTGTGTTTGTGTGTGTGTGTTTGTGTCTTTTGCCTCCAGAGGGATGTGCTTCTATATAAAGAGAGTCCTTCGCGGCCTCTCGTGCAGTTAGTTATCCTGGCTTGGCTCAGTAAAGCGTGAGTCAGAAGGGTGGTGATGTCACATGAAGTCTGGAGACATTTGGCAAAGCACCCAACGGAAGGGGTGGGAGGGGTGGGGGGGCGGCAAGCCCGGGCGAAAGAAAGCAGGGACCACACGAGGGTGATCGACGACCGAACGATGGGGTGGAGGTGGAGGTTGAATCTCATCAGCTGTCGGGGTTCAGCTGTGTTTCGATGTCAACTCGACAGATAGGACACTTCCTGCTGGTGGCCAGCCATTGGTCCACACAGCCCTGGTGGAAGAGGTGCATGCAGGGCAATCTCCTGGAGGGCAGAGAGACAGAGAGCCACGGGATCAATGTTGAGTCACATTGGTTAGCACGCTCTCCTGATGCATGCAGTTATGTGCTTGCAAAGAACTTCTGAAAGCAACAGGGAGTTAATTTTGTTCATTCAGGCATGCAGAGCAGACTTCTGTTGAGTCATCAATCCTACATGCCTCTCAGACAGCTGAGACTCCATATGCTGTAAACCGACCCTCTTTCCTCATCCCAGGGCACAGTTCCCGTCCCCTGAATTTCACTCCCCTAATGCACGTGTAGGTGCTAATGCTCATGTCACTGCTTAAAGAAACAGTTTGGTATTTTTCTCGTGGTGAGTTAAACTAGAAGGTCGATACCACTTTCATATTTGCCATTTAATTATGAAGCCAGAGCCAGCAGCTGGTTAGCTTAGCTTAGCACGAAGACTGGAAGCAGGTGGAAACAGCTAGCCAGGCTCCCTGAGGTAGTCACAAAATCCGCAGACTAATTGTCTTATCTATTGTTGGGTCAGCTGTTTAAAGCTGAACCAGACAGATTAAAGCAAGATTGTTATGATCTGGAGTGACAACACTGTATATCTAATGAGAGCGAGATGCAAGATTTAGCTATTAGTTAATGGTTTGTGATAGATTCAGCATTTGCTGAAAAATGTAATGAACAGTCGATGGTTCACTGGGTTGAGCTCTAATTGAAATCATCAAGTCTATAATTTTTGATGTGAACACAAAATCTTACAATATCCCTTAAAGGAATTACATTAATATATTTATCTTATTCATTTAAAGAAATAGTTTTAGTTTTAAGACATTTTGAGAGATATGTCTTATATAAAAAGATTCATACCACTCACATATCTGTCCATAAGGCTACAGCAGCCAGTTAGCTTAGCACAAACACTGGAAACAGAGGGAAACAGCTAGCCTGGCTCTGTCAGGGGAACACATTTGCCTAATCACTAATTAACACTTTATATCTTGTTAGTTTAAGTGGAATAAAAACTGAAATGTAAAAAAGGCAATTCTGGATTTTATTGGACTATTTCTTGGCTGTGAGATGAAACATCCTGTAGGCTCCACTGGTTGCCTGACAACTGGTCTCGAATCAGTAGCTCAGAATCAGTAGAGAATTGTTTCCCAAATTTGGTTTTAAAATCCCCTTTAAAGAAAAGTCATGCTTTTGTTAAAAAGTAGGATTCTGCGGCTATTGACACGTTTCTGACCTGACGTCCTCTCCGTCCTCCAGCATGGACAAACAGATGGTACATTTCTCATCCACATCTGTTTCCTCCTCTTCTCCAATCTTCAGCTGCAGGGGCTTTCTCTGTTAGCAGGTCAGATTACAGAGAGAGAGACAAAAGGCACGGTTAGAAAAACCCTATGTGAATATTTTCGACAGCTTATGTCTCTGCATGTTTATTGTGCCCTACCTTCTTGTATTTGTGTGGAAAGGTGAACCTCTCTATGGTTGTCTGAACAGCTCCTCTACTGACGCTCCCCAGCCGGTCCTCCAACTGCAACAGCTCCTGATCGAAACGTGGACACACACTTGAGAATGATATAGAGTAGAAGAAGACAGACGCCTAATAATAGAGGAGCTACTAAATGGACTGTTAGGTTAGACTATTTTTTGCCAAATGATGTTTCCAAGATCAAGAGGAACTTTGAAGCTGAATTTTGAAGAAAAGGAAAGGAAAATTGCCATTCCATGACAAATGAGCAGCAACTCTATCTGCTAAAGAACATGTGATATGATTGAAAGCACCAGAACAGCTGCTAAATTGACCTTAAGGTGAGACTGTTGTTTCAGTATGGAGGGGTGAAAAGTGTATGAAATGTATTTAGAGATCGATTTACCTCATAACTTTCTCGCACGGCGGTGGCGTGCCTTGAAGGATTCAGACTTTGCAGTGCCAACAGGTGCAGCTGGGGGTACGGGTAGTTTCTGATTTCATGCACGACCTAACAAAAGAGAGCTCTTCATCATTTTACTGCAGCGCTGATCCTGTAGTCAAACACAGTTCTTCTCCATTGTTTTGATGCATTGTTTGAAACAAAATCCCCATTTGAGAGGCTACTGAAGTTGACACAAACACCAAAACTCTGCTTCTGTTTGCAAAACAGTAAAAGACTGCTGCAGTCTGGGGGCGTGGAGTCACAAAGAAGTGAGGTTACCAGACCTCTGTGGCCCTCCCCTCATCACGAGGCTACATTAGCCACTACTAGCATAATGTACCTGAATCGCCTACTTAGACCGTTGGTGGTGGAGTTGCATTGTGGGTTAAGTTCTTCACAAAGAAAAATGAGTGGAATAAAAAAAAAAAAACAATATTGATGGTTCTACTGCATCAATTCTGATCCTTTTTAAGAAACTGTCCGTGCAAATTGCTACACTGTGATCAAACTAGAATGACCACCTCACAGTTGTACGTACCCATGACAGTAGAGCCCCAAATATGGATGTTGCTGCAACAGCTACAGATTCTAAAACGTGGAAGCTTTACATACATCTTCAAACTGGCAGCACAGAAGATCTATGCAATCAATGCAATCACCACAGTTTCAAAGTGGGCACCCAAGATTAGTGTCACTGATTTAATATTTGTCCTAATGTGAAAAACGGTCACTATCTCCCCTTCCGTTGGTGTCGCAGTGAAGTTGACCTTTGACCTTTGGAATATAAAATGCCATCATTTCATTCTTTTATCCTATCAGACAACTACGTGAAATTTTGCCCTAATTAGTGAATGAATGTTTCAGTTTTTTCTGAGGTCTCAGTCACCTTTGACCATCAAAACTAATCTGTTCATTCTTGAGCCAAGAGGACGTTTGTGCCACCTGTAATTACGGATGTGAGGTCATAGTGATTTTGACCTTCAACCCCTAAAATAAAAAAGCTTATTCTTGAGTGCAAGTGTGCATTTGGGCCAAATTTGTCCATGAGGGACTTGTTTGTTTGTGTGCTGTGGATTTTTGGAATAAAATTTCACTTCCACACATGTGCGTATATACGGGCGGACAACCTGCAAACATAATGCCTCCAGCAACGGCTGTCTGGCACGGAGGCATAAAAATAGCAGGGTGCCAGCATACCACTTGTGCAGAGGATGTGTTCCTGGGGAAGTGGTGCATTCGAGGCGAGGCCAAGTAATGCTGATAGTGCTGCGGAAGCTGCTGGAGCTGGTACTGGTGGTGAGGGAGGCCAGCATCAACGCTGAGATCCCTGCAGGGAGACAGACAGGCGACTAAATCAATATCATCACTCGTGCTAGGCAATGTGACAGACAGACAGATGGGTGCAGAGACTTAAGGGTGGAATCGTTTCACGGCTCCACAGGATTCTCGTTTATGAGCGACAGTGACTCACCAGTCGGTGCCTTCGGCCAGGTATCGCTGCTGTTGTGTCATTGGCTGGGGAACATGGAGGGGAGGGGAGTACTCATAGCCTGAACGCAGTCGGTGAGGGTTCAGGGGGATCCGCTCCTGGTTTCTCCTGCAATAAGATAAAGATAAGATAAGACTGGGTTTTCTGTTGTGTGTATCTGTATTAGTCTGTAGGTAGGAGTTCTACCTTGAGTGTGGGAGAATCCTGCGGTGCTGCGCTTCAAGAAGCTGCTGCTGGATGAGGTATTGCTGGTGTAAGGCCTGAGGTAGGAATGGAGGCCCCGGCACATCCTGGAACTGAGGGGGTGCAGGCAGGGCAGTGAGGGGCGGATGGTGTGCCGGGGGCAGGTGGGTGGCCAGGCCAGTCTGAGGCGGCTGGCTGGCGTGTCCTAGAGGGAACTCTGCTGAGATGGGTGCCTGGGGAGCACCCAGGTGAAAGTGTCGGCAGGAGGTAGCATGGCTGTGTTGATGCCTGGTGAAGTGTGCTCCTATGGGAAATAAATGCAAGCGATCAGAGCTGAGCCAGATAAGCCTGCAATCTCTTTCACTCAAACAAACACCACAAAGACACAAACCAGTGAAAAGTACATATTGACACACGTGATTGCAAAAAACAGCAGACTTCCTGGCTTGCTCATGAAAAAAAAAAAACAACCAATCACTCAGAGACAACATAAAAATAGAAAAGACCTGACACGGGATGAGACAAGACAAGACAGACAAAACAGCAGATGGAGGACACAGACATCCAGACCCCCCGTGGAGCATCATCTAAACCCACACACAGATTGCACCCAATGGCCTGCCTCTCCACTTGCCATAGTACAGCCAGCAGGAAGGATGGATCTTCACTAACAGCCTGGTGTGATTCCAAGAAGAACTACAGCACCGGGGATTGTCTGTGGTCCACTGCTACTCAATTTAATAGATTCGTTTGATCTGCTCTATATCATATATGCCGTTTGAAGGAACAAATGTTCTACTGCAGAGTTCTCATTAAAACCCTCCGCAGCAACTGAGGTGGGCTCAAAAGATTATCCGCCTCCGCGTCCTCTCTCTTCCCCCACCCCTGCCCATCAGAGGTGGAGCAGACATGAGATTGTACGGTAGTCCCACTGAATCACCTCGGTATTGAGTTGCACAAAACAATCAATACGAATTACTCCGAGCTCACAGAAAGGAGAGCTGGGAGGAAGGTGAAGTGGGGAGAAATAGTTACTACTCCAGCTTCTCATTACAGTTTTCTAGGAAAAGGATGCAGACAGCAGGGTCTGGAGGGTGGACTCTGCACTGTCTTTAATGAGATGCTGTAGTATTGTGCCTTTGCGCGGCCCAGGAATATGTAGAGTCCATTTAGATCATGTATATTGGAAGAAATAATTGTCTCATCAACTGTTTTGAACGAGGCAAGACTTGTTGCAGAGTAACATGGAGTGACATTGTGTAGCTAATATTAAGAGGAAAGTGGATGCGGCTATTAGTTAATAGCTTGTGATATATTTAGCATTTTCTGACAAATCTGATTAACAGTAGACGGATCACTGAGTGGAGATCTAATTTAGAAATGATCAAGTGTGTACCATTCTAATCCCACAATGTCCTTTGTCTGCATGAGCATTCATATATTTATTACATTAATTTTAAGGAATAGTTCAACCTTTTGGGAATATGTTGCTCTCTTTCTGACATTTAGAGGAGAGGATTGCTGGAGATTGATGGATTGATAGGCACCGGTTAGCTTAGCTTAGCACAAGACTGGAAACAGGAAAACAGCTAGCCTGGCTCTGTGCAACATAGGCTTACCAGCATCTCTAAATAACATGTTGTTTGTTGAATCTGTTCAAAAACCAAAGTCTAAAACCATTCATTTTCAATCAATCTTCTCGTGTAACTGTCCACCAGAAAACAAATAAATGCATTTCCCAAAAATGCCAAATTATTCCTTTAATTTGAATGGCTGTTGTGTTGCTATGTCGCATGCAGCCTTGGGACATGGGACGCCAGTGAACCTTGAGAGCCATGGGCAAGCTGAGAACATTTGTCTGAGGAAGTGGAGCAGAAATGGCAGACTGCTGGTTTGGATTGGTAAAGGGACTGTACGTCACTTTTGTGTAAAGCCTGTGACCCGGTAAGAAGGGGCTCAGTGTGAGGCTCAGAGCAAATATCAAATTATTGGTCCCTGGGCTCCTTCACAGCATGAACCGCTGACATTAATATTTTACATAATGCAGTGCTGCCAGCTGAAACAGCCCTGATGTTGTTATTCTAACATCTCTGCTTCGACTTTGATTTTTAGATACAAAATGCCTGATTTTCGCAGAGCAGACCCCCACCCATCCACGCTCATGTGCAGCACGCACTCACACACTCCCATCTACCTCTCCTCACCCCTGAGCTGCTGCACAGCGAGCCCCTCCCCCACAATGTGGCTGCGGCATGGTGTCCCAGCATGAGTGACAGCCCGTAAGCCCTGCCCAGCCGCGACTGCAGCAGTCTGACATCGAACCTGTCTCTCTCTCTCTCCCTCCCCCCTCCTGCCTCCATCACTGCAGCTTTACAATCGCACCTCCTCTCCGACATAATCCTGTCTCCTGCCTAGTGCGGTGGTCTTCCATCATGTGACACTATGAGCTGTGTGCATGCAGGTTTTTTTTCAATAAAAACTAACTAACCACACGAGCTGATTTCACTGATTAGCACACTCACAATCACAGTGAGGCACAAATGAGTGAAACAAGCCTGTGTTGTACAACTGGACTGAAAACCTGCATAGAAATGGCTCCATGAGATACATGCTTGCACACATCTCACTGACCTTGATGGTGTACATCGGTCAAATAAGGACAGAGTGGGTGCTGGGTGCAAGACAAAACATCTGATGTTAATGTGTTCTGCACTGGTGCAGCTACTGGGCAGTAACATATGCGATACGGCTGTAGAGTTATTTCAGAGTCTGTTACTGCAGTCGGTGGACAAAGTTGCTGAGCACACAGAGCTGTGCCTCAGACACACCTTGTGTCTGCACATAAATAACTCTACTACTATTTCGGACACTGTGAACAGATGTAAGGCTCGTGTGGCTGGAACATGGCAGCAAGAAGCCCCGGACTCTTTAAATTGCTGAGTTCACATTTGAAATGTGCAGCTTAATTCTTGAAGTTAACGACACCAGAGCCAGCGCTGCATGTTGTGACCAACTGCCCCACTTTCAAAGAAGCAAAGCACATTGATTAAAGGCAGAGCAACTCTTAAACCAAGATGGCACATTAACCTTAACCATTAGAGGAAAAATGATTTTTGAACCAAATTATTCTGTAGAACTCATATAAACTTAATTAATGACAATATTAAGTACAATATTACTATTACCTATTAATGAAAAATATCATCTCTAAAGGAGTTAATCTAATGACATTACTGACTCCCTGTAGTAAATAATGAAAAGCCTCTGCACTACTAATGTGAGCTGAATTGGGTTTAGTTACTTAATTGTCCCAAGCTACGAAAGGCGCAACTGGGCAAGTGTAGGAATGTATTTTTACATTGTAAACCTGTGAGCAGCTGCAGTTTTCTGTGATTTAAGAGTTCATTTGTAAGTGTTTCAAGGTCTGTTCATCTAATTACCAAGAAAAGGACTACATGACAGAGGCCAATAGTTTCCTGCATTAGAAACACAGACAGAGCACAGATGAAATAGTTACCATCAACCAAATTAGTTTCTCACTATGCTACCCAATTGTTGACTATTACAGATATAGTTGGACATTCTGGCGGAGCATTGTACAAGAAGATCAATACCAGACTCCTGTCTGTCAGGCTACAGCTAATAGCTGGTTAGCTTAGCACAACCACTGGAAATACAGCAATAATCACATCATCTATCTTTAATCCAAACAAAAACTGAAATGTGATAATGATATGTTGTAATATTACGGGGGGGGGTTATGTACCAGACTATTTCTTGGTAACTATTTCAAAGCCAAGATATAGTCTGGCACATAACTCTTGTACAACGGCAAAAATTATGTTTTTACACTTGCGTTTCTGTACAAATTTAACAAACAAGATACGCGTTCATTTGTGGTCTTTAGAGCTGCTGGCAGTCAGATTTTGTTATTTCTCCCTGTTTTCTGTCTTTGTGCAAAGCTAAGCTAACCAGCAGCTGGTTGTGGCTTCACATTCAGCATACAGACATGAGAGTGGTATCGATTCACTCATCTAACCCTCTGCCAGAAAACAAATAAGAGGTTCCCAAGATTCCCGACATTTTGAACTATTCCGGTAATAACACATACGACAGAACGTAACCTACAGAAGAATGAAGCCCAGTGTTTAATGTAAACGTAATGAGGAAAGATTTCAAATGTCTTTTTTGTGTTTGGATACCAAACATTCAATACCTTAAAGTAGAGTGGTTGATGAGCACCATGAGACGATTCGTTTGCCATGCTGTTTATACCATGGTGTTTGACAGTTTCATATCTTTGGCTGTATTTTAGACAATTCTGCTTTATGGCAGTATTGGATTTTTACAAGATTTTTGCATTAATGCACTGAAGTAACTTGATTTGTTGGACATTTAGCCAGAATTGTTATTTGTTATAAATAAAATCAGTTTCTGTTGGTTTCATAGAAAATTGACATTCAGCATATCTATTGACATCAATACAAATTTACATATACCATGAAAAAGGATTTTATCCATGTCGCCCCAAAGTTGTTCCAATGTTAACTCATCACCAATGAACACCAATGAGTGGATGTGAGCGAGGCTGTGTTTTGTTTTAGAAACAACAGTGTATGGATTAGGAAGGAATGACAGCGTGTCACATAAAAAACAAAAAAAGATCGGTGTGTTTCAGAGTAAACATGCTTTTTTTTTTCTTTTTTGAATGGATAGAAACTTTGGTTGCCCCTACTGCAAAGTAAGTACAGCAACTTGAAGAAACTGTCAAAGACAGCTGAGAAATGAGAGCACATAAAGAGTGAGGGGACCGTCTCAGTGACAGCACAGTGTGGAGGGAGGAGGGGAGGAACACATGGAAATCAGCAAAAAGCACACTGAAGGTTAGAAAGAAAACTACAGTCTTTATTGGAGATTATTAGTATGTGTGGCACTGTGTGATAATAGTAATAATAAGAGTAATATTTCCTATATAACCATAATAATACCATGCAAATAAAGACCAAAGGCAAGGCCCGACCATGCTCTCTTTAGGGTTAACAGAACAGAAGCAGCATCCAATGAGTAGATGTGTATGCTTACAGCACATTTCAGTATAGCAGGGACATCTCTACACAAAGTTTACATTGGAATCTGCTGTTCAATGTGGAAAAACAAAAGTATAAAATGACCATGCATTAGGATCTAATACAAGAACATAAGGTAGAAAACCACAACCAAAGAATAAAAGACATTTTCATTCTAAAAAGGAGTTCTACAGCAGTGCAGGATATACACATCCCTGTAAAATGGATAGCATTCTGGAGGTGTCTGAGGAAAAGACTTGAGAGGGGGGCTGTGCATGACAGTGGATCGATAAAGGGGGATTATTTTTATTTTTATTTTATTTTTTTTAAATGGCAAGATGAGTTAGACCTGAGTCTCGCCAATTTATTGTGACTGACTCAATCAATTCAGCTAGCAGGAACAAAGGCTTTCACACATAGATGGGATTATAACCAGCTGTTTGGACGCCACTAAACCAGGTGCAGTGGACCATCAAAAGGTGAAAATAAAATCATACAAATTACTGTGACTTTATCACTACGGGTGTCCAATTGGTAATTCATTGGTCAAACTTATATAGAGAAAGTGACCATAAAGGTGCTTTATAGGTGTCAAATGCTGGTACAATGCACCTTTGCAGAGAGGGGATGGAGGCGAGAATTCAGAGTTCGATCAAGCCTTGCTGTAATCGAATCGGGGGGGGAGGATCAAAATGTATCCACTTTACAGAAATTTACAGCAGAATGTAGTCTATCCACACTGAATGGGAGAATCACAATGACAGTCTGTAGTAAAGTCTAATGCTACAATGGGTTATTCACTGAAGAGCAACATGACAGTTTAAATAAAGACAAACTGTTCTCTACAGAAGGTGTTATTCTTTAGTCTGTTACACAGAAGGATACGGTATGAGTGGGAACTCGGTTTTAATGCCAATGTCGTCTTCAGATGGAAAGAGGAAATGAGGAAGAAGGGGTTCACAATACAGCTAGATGCAGAGAACAGGCAGAGGCTACGGCAGACAGCAGCAGATGATCGTTAGCTACACAATGGAGGGGGACAAAGGTCTGAGAAATGCGGAATGTAGAGCCAGCCTCGATACTATGGAACAGGAAAAAAGAACACAAATAAAAGCACAATGAAATCATTGGTGCTACTGCATGTAGTTTTAACAATGCACGTCAAATTAACACTACTACTATTATTATTACACAATCAACACAGATAGCCTGCTGCAATGAAGGATGATGTTATTGTTATTATTGTTATCCGGCGATTGTGATTATTCAGCCTTTGTGTTGGTCAGATTTTCGCCTGCAGCGCAATTTGCAGGATCTATTTGGCGCTTTGCATCAAACAAACATTTAAAAAAAATAAAATAAAAAAAAGATTTAGTGCAAAATGCCACCATTTTAAAGCCCATAACAGTCAGCCATAGCCTGCTATTTCAAGTACGGCTATCACACTGCCTATCTTTAATGGAAGAAGCGTTCAGCTACATGAACTCATGGATCTCAGGGTAGAAATGAGCGCAAGACATCAGCAGACTCGATGCCAGTTTGCACACAAAGGGGGCAAACAGCCCTTGTCATGTTTCTTGTCAAGCTTCGGTTCAGATCCTGCTGCTTGTTATTAGCCAAATACGTGACACATCCGCACAGAGCATTACATGTGGGCTTTATTAGCTGAAGCTGGGCTAGTGAACGAGGCTGAGAGCCGCTATGATTCACTAACGGTTAGCTAGCTGGGACTGCACGCAATTGCTGCAAACGCACGTAAACACCGCGCAGTGAGACAGAGACCGCGCTAGCCGCTGAGTACAGCTGGGGATAAAAAGAAAAGCGGGGCTGCCATTTGACAGCTGCGGTCGTTTGGTGCCGTCGACGGGCCTTGAAGCATCCTACCAAATGTCTCTAGTGAGATTAAATGTCTCCAGTCACGCTAGCGACGCGTTAACGGCCCCGTTTCGTGCTAAAATTGTCGCGACGCTACAGTTAGCAAGACTGCTAACGTTAATCTACACTACGATTAACGCTGGCTTGCGTTTTGGCTAGCAGGTGTCAGCTCTGTTTACATCACTGGAGGACGTTTAAAAGAAGAAAACGCAGAGAAATTTGTTAGGGTTAGGATAAAGGAATATGTAGAGCTACTCATACCTCTATTTCTAACTGAGCCGAAGACGGGGAGAACCAGATATCCAACATGTACTAACACCATCCTGGGTCCTTCTTTGTTGTGTGGGTAGCCAGTGAGACAGATGGTCCATGGAAATGATCCCCTCCAGTCCCCAGCACATTCAAACGGACAGGCTGCGCTGCCTGCACACACACACCCAGGTAACCAATCATTGGACCCCTCCGATCAGGACCCTCCGGCTTTGGCACCCTGCTCCACCAATGGGATGAGCGCCGGGGCGGGGATGTCTGTGTTTTGGACAGCCCGCCCCCTCCCCCCCATGGCAGACACGGTACTTAGTGCTGCTCGGTGCTGGTTTCTAGTCGGGGACCTTCAAACAGACATGATCCCCTTCTGATTTCACCCCAGCGAGCAGCATACACTGTTTATTTACAATTAGGCACACATACCACTGAAATAGAAGGTCTGCTTTTCAAAGGAATCATAATAGAAATTGTGTGTTATCTAATAATCTGTAAGATATTATTCATCAGCTTCCAATCCAATACATTTCAGAAGGAAATGTTGTACTTTGTGCTCTACTTCTGGACTACTGTCATCAACCAGCCATAATGACTTGGCTTACACAGTAAGCATTAAATGTTGCAGGTAAGACCCGTGCAAAGCTGTGCACCAACCTCATATCTAGCATTGGCAAGTACGTGTCAGAAATAAGGGCCTGATTTTAAAGGAATTGAATATTACAAACTAATCTGAAACATTTCCTAATGCCCGTGTTGTTTACTCGTCACTGAGGCGTCTTATTTTGGATAGATGATCCACTGAGTCCCAAACGCAGGAACAATAAGATGAAACTATAATTTGATACGCTGTGGTGGAAAGTAACTAAGCCCATTTACTCAAGTACTGTACTTTAGTACAACTTTGGCTTACTAGTACTCCACTTTGTTTCTTTATCCTTCCACTCCACTTCATTTATTTGCTCGCTTTAGTCAAATGCCTGTAGCTTTGGATCAATCCACTAATTCCACTAATGTAATATAGTCAACACTCTGTCAGGGTTGTGATGAGTACTTTCACTAATGATGCTCTCAGTACAGTTTGCTGGTGGTATCTCACATATGAAGTAGTCCTGCTCAAGACCTGTAAACAGACTTTGATGGGTAATCTGAGTACTTCTCCCACCACAGCTAATGTGTAACAGATCCAGTCTACTCTCTAAATTCAATCCATTCATTAGACTTCAGTGTAACTGCAAAGAAAAGTCCTGACCAGTTTCATTTCCCTTCCCCAAGCTTGTCATCTGACACATGGACAAAGACTACACGGCCTGTTTGTATAGGAATCTTTTAGTTTTTAAGTAAAAGAGGGCTAGGGTTAGGTCAGTAAGTATCCAACAAACACAGCCATAACTGATCTGATTCAGATCATAAAGTAATATTTCATTCTCATCGAAATTCCTTTGCAAAGCTAGCTTTCCCTGCTTTGTACCACTGTCCCTGTACAGCCGATATGCTGAAAACTGTCTGTGTCCTGAAAACTTCTCTGCCTTCAGTGTTAAGCCTGAAGGGTGAAGGAACAGATGGGCGTGGGGAGGCTGAGGGGGTCACAAAACTCTTGGTTCCATATGTCCTCGTCCTCCAGTTCCCACCATCTAATGCTTTAAGCCTGCGGTGCCACACAAAGAGCCTTTCACACCCCTTTACTATCAGCACAGGTCAACCTACTGCAATCAGTTCCCTTTACTCACAAGTAACAGACATTTGATCTTTAATTCTGTCACACTACCACAAAACCTTTAGAATAAATAAAATGAAAACAGCTTTAATTGACTCATACCCTCAGTACAAATGCCCACGTGCTCCTATTTCAATGCAACATGTCACCTCAGTGAAAAAACAACACAACATCTAAGAGGCTGAGGTGACGTATTCACATGTCCTGTTTTAAGATATTCACTTTACTATGATATATGGCAAAGGAAAGCTGTAAATCCTCTCATTTGAGAAGCCCGAGCCCCCCCCCCCCCCCCCCCATTATTTTTGCTTGAAAGTGAAGCAATTCATCGTCTTATTAGAGTTCTGACTTGTCTTTTCGACAGAGATCACCAAGATCCATGACAGAAGGAAGCACAATTAGTTCTCTTCAGCAGAGCATGCAAGTAAACCTTTAATGCCGTCCACTGGTAATTAGAAGTAGTCACATGCGTTATTCTTGTTGGTGTGAAGCCCTCTGGTAGTGGCTGGAGCAGTCGTTAACAAGTGAGCTGTCATTTTGAATAAATGTGGATATAAACCAGGGCCAGCGCCCGTACAACACTGAATCTAAAGCTGCATCATTCAGGCTAAAAAGACATCTGCACGGGAAAGGATACTTATTTCTGGCTTTTTGAGAGGGAGCCAGCACACTCGCTGCTCTGTGAGGCCACCGCTGCCCTGTAAAAATTAGCATACAGCTGATGTTCTGCCCTGAGGGTGAAAAGAGCTGGCTAAAGGGCTTTGGTTTCAGGAGAAGGGCCCTGCAGACTGAATTGCTCCACTCCTTCATTGTCCTCTTCATGTGAACTCCATATGTCCCCCTAGCGGCAGGTGTCACAGTGTGACCTCTGACCCGCCATGACACTTTTGTGGGTGAGGGTGACGTTGTATTGTTCACAGCAAGGCAGTTGTCTAGACTGTTTGGCCACAGGATAAAAGAAAACAATGAAACATCTCTTTAAGAATTGCACATACAATGGTAATTATTCTCCCTCGTTCATGCACAGTTTTTATAGACATGCTGTGGGCTGCCATGATATTTCAGTCTGGGGAGAACTTTTTGAAAAATTTAACTCATGAATTTTGCTTAAATTGCAGTTAAAAGGTATCTGAAAGGATAAAAAACATTGAATATTTGCTTGTGAAACAAATCACTATGCTTTCTTGAAGAAAATAAATTTCTGCACAAGAGGCTCATTAAATAACGCTCTATTTATTTAGTTTTAAAATAGTTTCTTTTTGTTCTACAGACATAATTTCAAGGAAGTCAAGGACTTGCAGAAGCAATAACACCTTTTTTGTTCATTTAAAATACTGACAGTAAAAGAAAACAAAAAATAACAGAAGAGCAAGGCTAACTTACTGGTAATAAAGATAATATCTGACTTGAGGTTAAAGATGTGACAAAACATGCTATGTGCAACCATAGTCGAGCATCACTGCCCGAATTTTCTACCAAACCTCTATCACTAAAGACATGAGTCTTACTAACATTTCATAATAATCGTAAGGAACAATAGCAAAATGGATTTTGCAAGCAGGAGGTGGTCTGGTAAGAGAACTGTCATTACAGTGGTAGCTGCATGAAGTGGAAAGAACTGGCCAAAGGAAAACAAAAATGTCACATTATACTAAACTGTGTCATGAGTTTGAAACAGAATCCATGTCACCTCAGTTCACAACAAATCCACCGACTTCCAAAGGAAAAGGAGAAAGACTTGCAGAGGAAATTTAAAAGAAAAGACTGGAAGCAACTTTTACATCAGGAAAGAAAACAAACTGAAAACATTAATTCCATTTAGACTTTGGTTTAGTTCCTCGTGTTTAGGATTTTTCCCTTCCCTTCTGTGACCAGCAGAAGTAAAATATTTTGATTCTGCAATTCTCAAGCATCACCTCGGAAAGTAGGTTATTCACTGCGCAATTAAACAAATCATGAGCGTTAAAACAGTGTGTGAAATTGGATCACTGAAAAAAATTTACCAGCATGGCTGTAGTACTGCATGAGGACAAAAATAAGACCACAGGGAAAGAGAGCAAGCAGGCCCTGAGGATCAGGGTAAAAACAGCCCATAAAAGTAAAATAAAACTACAAATTAAACCTCCTTTTATAGGTGTGCTAAATTTACATCTATTATTAAAATATTTATTGTTGAGATAGCAAAGTCCACTGCTTTCTAAGGTAAAAGAATAAGCTTTATACGATTCTAAAAGAAAATAGTGCACATTTCAAGGCATTCAGGCCATCTTGCTATGCAGTATTCAGTGGAAAATACATTTCCTCAGTTGTTATAAAGGGGTCCCCAGAGGTTTAAAGGTGTTTGCATCCACTCCGGATAAGCATGCAAACAATAAGTGCACCCTGTCAGCAGTGCAGGGTCATACATTCACTGATAACTATGTCACCTGGGACACTCGCAGACTCTGTGGCTTCCAACATAAAATATGTCTGAAAATAAAAGATATATAATTTCTATTTCCATTACACCACCACATATAGTAGTGCTGTGGTGGAAATGAATCGCATTTTGTAGTGTGTTTGTGTACAAGTGTATATAACCAGTGGAAACCACAAAGAAAAGCCGTGGACTTAAGTCAACAGACTTTTTGGGAAATATGCTTATAAGCTTTCTGGTGAAGCATTAATGCAGAGGAGAGGAGCGATACCACTCTCATGCTTCTCCATTGAATGTAAAGCTACAGCTAGCAGTGGGATAGCGTAGCTTTGAACAAAGACTGGGGACATGAACACAGCTAGCCTCGGTCTGTCCAACTATTTCTGAGCTCTGAGCAGTTGCCAGGCAACCAGTAGAGAGTGAAACGTTGCTGTGCCTGGCCAAAAAATAATTTAGCACATAACTAACCCCCCCTTCCAAAAAAAAAGAAAAACTGGCAATTCTTGTTCTTGTTTATGCTAAGCTAACATGCTGCTGGCTGTAGCTTTATATTTAACAGAGAAATATTATGGCGGTATCAATCTAACTCTCTGCAAAAAGACAGCAGTGTATGTCCCAAAATGTCGAACTATTCCTTTCCAATAGACCGAACCTTCCCCGACAGCACCAGAGCACAGGCTGGGCCTATGCTGGACACAGTATAATAGAGCGAAGCTGTAACTGCAGGCTGAAATGAACTGTGAGACCAGTGCTGAGACTTTTGAAAACCCTAGACCGGTACAAAACAAACCAGTAGTCTATGGTCTACTGTACAACAGGAAGTGTACCAGCTGCCGTTTTGTCTTGACTGCAGGTGACTGCAGATTAAAATGCCGAATCAAGTCTGAAAATGCCATTCAGAGTCTGTAGTGAAGCGGGTCAACAGCCATGTCGTGATACTGACCTGCTCTCAAGCAGCAACTTGAAGTTTTCACTATACAGCTTGCAAGCACACAAGAAAAGATAACCCACATCCGTTATCAAGGGGTAACTGAGGTATTAAATGAAGGTAGGATATTGCTATCATTAACAGATAAATCACTCTTACATACTTTTCCACCTGCACTTGAAGTGCTGTGCCATTTTATTGCAACTAAATTCAGAGGCGACAAGCCAAGATCAGGGAATCACGTCAGTAGAATGGCTTTGATACATGATTGTTTAACAGTAAGTTAAAAACAAACAGTGCTCTGGAGCAGGAAGAGTCCATGAGCGGTTACAGGTGAGGCCGCAACTATAGGAAGGATTTCAGCCGTAACATGGAGGCAAGGCAAGAGGGGATGAGGAGGAGTGACAGGAAGAAATAAGGAGTCTTCAGTGTACAAGTTGTTTAAAGTAAGTATTTGTGTCCGGCGTCCTCGTCCAGCGTGAGGTCCACCACTTCTGGAGGGGACACCCAGTTGGGCTGAGGGGAAACAGTAGTCCAGAGCTGTGGCTGATTTGTGCTGTTTAACTGCTCCACTGAGTTGTCCTTCCAGGAGGACAGACTCTTTATCACCCCTCCGCATGGGTGGGCGCATCTGGATTTAGAGACAAAAAAAAGGTTTAAGTTGAATTTATTAGTAAATCCAGAAAGGGGGATCCACATTGTTGGTAAAAATGAAGTTTTAAAAGATTAAAGTTTCCCCACTGACCGTGCTTTCTCTTGCACTCCGACTATTTCCACCTCGCTGTCAGAGGAAGCAATGTTAATCTGGCCCTTGTGCTGAGAACTTTCCTTGTGCGACAGCTCTGCCTCCACGTGGCCTGAAACAAATGAGAGGAACAGAGTCACACATTGTGAGGAGGACCACAGCACCAGAGAGCTTCAGGCCTTGCTGACACATAATGACTGCAGCTGCTTTGACACAGACAAGAACAAAACAATGATGAATCTGACATTTGTGTTTGAAAAGCTGACTGCATAGCATGGACTGACACATTGGACAAAACATAAACTGTGAACTTTAGATTCATGTTTTGACAATGCCGGCTAGCCAGTCATAAAAAAGGTCAATTTGTTTGTCTTGAAGCAAGGCGGGAAGTCTTTTTTTTTTTTTTTTACAGCACCAAATGCAAGCCAGTGGTGTGTGGGATGAAGGCAGAGGTACTTCAAAGGCATCTTGCTGTGATAAATAAACCCGTTTCCCCATACAGCACGTTGTTTATTGATGACACCCATGCCTCTAAATGTCCTGTCTTCACTGAGAGGAGTGGAAATTATCAGTTTGGATTTACCGGGTTTGTAACTGACCTGAGATAGAGCTCAGAGCTCTTATACACCCAGAGTGAGCTGCCATATCCTGGCCTCTGTGTGTTTTTAGCTCATGCTTTATCACCGTGGGCCGGACTGTCTCCACACTCATACTCTCCTGGTTAGAATCAGTGTCTGAAATATCATAGTGACCCACTACTGGAAGCCCGTCTGCAGAAAACAAAGAAAACACTTCATTATTCAAATCATGCCTGGCAATAGTAGGACTGTTTGGAACAGAGGCTGGACACTGCATCCGTAGTCCTGCTAGCTGCAACATCTACAACACACACAGGGAAACACACCCGTTTCCCCAGATGCTGGTGCATTTTGGCTCGTTTAATTTGGTGCACTAGTTCTGCTGTAAATCATGAACAATTACAGAAACAGCCCACTGTAAATAAGCGTATAATGACTTTTCATAGCTACACTAGTGATTTATATAGTAACAGGAGTTGTGTGTGCAGTGTATTAATAAACCTTTTGCAGCGGCAGTTTTTTTCTCTCCATTTATTGCTTTTAAAGTAACAGCCATTCACATAAAAACTACACTAGAATACAGTGATTACAAAAACACTTCAAAATGATCTTACTCTGTGAATGAAATGTGGTGGGATAGTAAAAGCCAAACTGTTGGAAGAGTGGGAACATTTATCTTTGTTCTACCCTGTAAGAAGGAGTCCCTGGGAGAGACACACACACAGCGCTATCAGGACACGTCTGTGGGTGGGTGTGTGTGTGTGTGAGGGGGTTCGTCTGGACAGCATGTACTATGAGAGAACACTGCCTATGAATAGCTGATTGGGCTGAAACAGGCAGGTACCGGGGTTACCAGAGAAACCGAGGACATGCCAATGTAAAGGCCATGTATCTAGATAGAAAAGGACTAATGTAAACCAGGATAGTCTCTTTGGTAAACAACGGACTGTCCTCAGTGTTGTTTCGTATGCACACCGAATTGTGATTGTGTGCACGAGGCTCCCTTTACCATGCTGACAAAAACAGTTGATTTAAAAGGTAATTTCAGTTTTAACAAATGCAGGACAGCAGGTGGATCCATTTAAACCAAAATGGCAACGTAGTTATGCACCATGAAAACAAAAACACCAATAATCACACAAACAAAACCATTAGGCCAAGAGAAAACAACTAAATAGATAAAAATGTTTCGTCAGTCACCATTTATCAGCATAAGCAAAGCTATACCTTGCACACATGCTGCTGATGAAAGCTAATTTGGCCTTGCACATTCTATATACTAATATAATCACATGCAAACAGGTGGGGGAAATGATGCTTCCAGCTTTCAGTTTTGTAAAACTGACAGTCGTAGGGCTACGTATACACATACTGAAAATGTAACACTTTCTTTAAACATCCCAACTATAAATATGATCTGGCCAAAGATTTCTTCATCCATATCTGTGATGGTTAGATAGTGTTAGCAGTGTCAAGAATTGTGACACTGTGGTAATCTACATCAGTAAAAGTAGTTTGAGGAGGAGTGTTTCCACGTTAAAGACCACAGGATCTGAACCAGAGAAGGCCACTTGATCACTCGGATCAATCCGTTTTCAGGAAATCAGTAAACATTGCCATGCACCATACTGCAGCTGTATTGCTGCAGTATATTTGTTTAGTTTGATGCCTGGATTTTCAGTTTAAAGTTAAGCTGCGGAACACACAGTGCCTTGTGGAGACACAGGCCAAGCTGGCAGACCAGTGCAAATAAAAAATTAACTAGGCGAATATTATACGAGTGAAGATTTGAGGCTCTTGACATTGCAGCTAATAGCCACAAGAAAGGAACCCATGCCTTATCTGATGTCCATAATCTATACATAGGCTACTAAAAATAAACATCGGGAGTCATTCTTCCCTCACTAGTTTCTTGTTACTGCACAAAGGCAGCAATAGCAGCAAATGTAACAGAAAGGCAAACATTACAAAATGTAAACATCTAATCTAATTATGTCATAGGATTTGAGAAAGCAAAGGGTTGTGTGGGTTAGTATATGGTGTTTATATGTATAGGCAAATCTATGTTTAAATGTTTTGATGTTAGTAAAGCTATGCCACCAAAATAAAGGCTGTCACAAGATTTTAAAAGTCCTGAACCATTTACAAGCAGAGTGCAAACAGAGTCCAGGAGAAGGAAGGGTAATGTAGAGTGCAGAACCTAATTTCTAGAGAAATAGCACTATGCTATAGTTACTGTTCCCAGCATGAAGTCAGAATGACAAGGCACATGCTATTAAGCAGCAGCACCCCACCAAGCACTGTCATGATGGCTGCCCAGGTACTGTAATGCACAGTCTGTACGAATGACATAATCAGCTATTGAGTGTGTGTGTGCGTGTGTGTGTGCAGCTAGTCAACAAAAACATACAAGCCATACATTAAGCAGTACAATATCAGCCCTGACTCAAAAGTCTATTGAGATATGCCCTGTGTTTGTGTCACAGATGCTGCAGAAATCAGACAGGTGAGTTGAATTATTCAGGATGTCAAATCTCACAGTGATTCAGTGCCAGAAGATGCACCGGGCCTCGGGTCTGCACAGTTCAAATGACCAGCTCGGGCCCAGCTGCTGTTGATGGTGTATCTGTTTAGTGACCTCACATCATTTACCTATTAATACCCATTGCCATGCTTTCTGCACCGACTAGCTCTACACTTGGTAAGATCAAAGTATGAAACAGCGAGGGGTGAAGTAGAAGTGTAATCTAAACATTCAAGAGACCAGGATCTGGAACACCTAGATTTCCATTCTGAGTGACCACTTCAGGTAGGATGTTGTTGTTTATAGGGGTGGGGGTGAGACTGTTGTTCTCTCGTGCCAACATGTAGGCAGCCATAGTCTCTGCAGACTCTGACGATGGCAAATAGGAACTGGGTGGGGACGGGCGTGCCCCCTGGGAGGGATGCCCCTCTAGGGCATCACTTGAACGCTTGGACGAGTCGTTGTCCGAGTCGAGGTGTGCAAGCTTTTCCATCCAGATGCGGAAGCGCTCCTCAGTCTGGCGCTGCATCACAGCAAAGCGCGTCATGGCCTCCTCCAGAACACTGCCGATGCCGTTCCTGTCCCACGTACCGCTGTCCAGCAGCCCATGAATCTGGGCGCCCACTCTGGATCTCTCCGATGCACGTCTGAAGCCAGCTTTAAAGACATTGAGGCCAAGCCATAAGAAAATACAGTAGCACTTTCATGCTTCGGAGGTGGACTTTTGTATTAAAGAGAAAATGAGTTTGCTTTTGGTTACGTGCAGATCGACTCTTTCATGCTGATGGACTACATCATGCAGTTGTAGCACTCAAATCTGTGTGCGGGATGTAAAGATGGTTGGAAACATTTCATGTAGTACGGATCCCTAAAGTAAAATAACTGCATGTTTCAGGCGACTGATTCATTAACTGTGGCTTGGAAAATGTGTTAATTGGAGAGGCTTTGATGTAAATGCACCAATTTGAGGCAAATTTATCTAAAAACAATGATAAAGGGCAACAAATACAGTATGTCAAACTAATTTTCTGCTAAAAATTCTTTGTCAAATCTTTGTCAAATATGCTGTAGGGTTAGTATCAGAACCATGTCTCTATCGTGCTCCTAAACAAAAGTCTGAGCCTAGTTTAACTGATTCCACTCTGGAAACACTCCAATGTATTAAACAAAAACCTTGATGCTCCACAAGACAAATTCTGAATTCAGTGGAAAGGAAGAACTGCCTACAAGAACCATTCAAACAGGTTTGATTTTAAGAAATGCAATCACAGTGAAAGTATCAGCCTAAAGTAAATAGTGTCTTCTCCACCAACAGCAGCAGCAGGCAGTGGGTCTGTAAATACCACCTTGCTAGTAGCTACTTATGAATAACTCAACTCACCCAAGAAATTTCTACAGTCATCAGGAAACGTTATATAAACTAGGGGGAATAAACATAGGGACATGTGCCTACAATACATTCAGTGTTTGTCTGCCAGTGTTTGCTTATTAGACACGTCTATGCCAGCCTGAGTTTAGTTTACAGCCGTCCTTAGTCAGAGATGTATATGCGTTATAATTATCTAGTCGATGACACAAAAGCTATGTGACTCATCAAAGGTCCTACAAAACCCATTATAGAGAGAAGAGCCACCTGGTTTGCAAGTCTAAAAAGCTTCACTGCCTCCTGTGTAGGCAGACTGAAGAATATGACAGACATAAGGAATATTTAAAAGCTGCAAGCAGAGACAGAAAAGCAGGATATACTAAATGAGTCTTGCAACTCAGACTGGCACAGTGAGATCATACACCATTGTCTATTTGCAGCGAAAGCTGAGGATATAAATGGCTCACTTGTTGAATTGCAGAACTCACAATATAGGTTAGATTAACACAACTGCATTTATATCATTCCATGAGTTGAAGAATGTCCACTAGACTTCCACAGCATGCAGAGGATGAAACGAAGTTCCAACAAAACATATGCCATGTTGCTACAAGTAACTGGGCGTAGGCCCTTCTAAACAGAAAGTCTGAGTATCTAAAGACAGGGTGAATGGAGACAAATGAGTGAGAAAACAACCCAAAAGAAAGTGATTGATAAAACAAACACAAACAAAGCAGTGCGTAGACTGATCTCATGTAGTGAAGGAATTGCACAGCCCCATTATATGTTCTTATTATATGTGGCATGTGAGCATTTTGGTTTGGGCTGCCTGAAAATTTTAAGCCATGCAGGGAGCCACTTATTGCTAAACTCTGTGTTTGACTCCGATAGCTGATTGGCATACACTGTGGGCCTATATGTTTTTCTACTATGTGATAGTGCTTTACATGGTATATATAAGTGGCTGCTACCCTGGACAATGGTAGTAGTGCTGTGCTACAAGCATGTGTGGTGAACAGTGGAGGTTACCTGAAATATCTGTCTTGATTGTCTTGCTACCTCCTGAAGTGTCATCATCCTCGTCATCAGAGGAGCTGGTGCTGGAGTCACATGTGAGCTCGCTGTCACTCGTACTGCTGTCCTGCAGCAGGTTATACTTCTTCCGTGCTGCCGCCTCTCGTTTTTGCCTCAGCAAACGCATTCGCTCCTTGTGTTTCTGGCTCCGGTGACCTTTCACTTTAGCCAGCTTGCCATTGGTTTGTTTTTCCTGCCCTCCTGCTGCTATCATGGTGGGCTGGCAGCGGTTTTTCTTCGCAGCCATTGCGTTAGGAGGCATCTCGCTCTCTGAACGTGACCGCCGAGACTTTCTCCCCCCTGCACTTGAGGCAGATGTTTGGCGGCCTACTGCCTGCCCAGGATCATTTGCAGCTTCCATGTTCCCTCCTTCCTCCTCCCGTGTGGGAGGAGCAGCACCTTCTTCCCCTGAGGAAAGTGTGTCTGAGTCAGCAAGGTGCCCACTGGATGAGGGGGAGAGCATGCAGGGGTTTGAGGAGTCACTCTCATAGATATGACGAGATACAGGCTTGTCACTCCCTGTAGAGGCATGCTGGGACTCTGGGGAGTCTCGGCGGAGCTCCTTCATCAGACATGGCATGGAGAGGAGACTCTGCTCACCCTCTGTATTAAAAGGGCTTTCTGCCTCCTTTTCCCTTGGTGGTGAGCTGGTACTGGTGGTGGTCTCCGTTTTCAGATGCTCATCCTGCTCTTCCTGAACAGAAGCCGTGGCAGATTGTGCGTCGACAAGGCACTCTAGGGGGTACTCAGCATCCACAAATTCCTCTGCCTTCTCTGAATCAGCCATCTTCATGCTAGTTGAGCCCAGAGCCCAAAGGTCCAACAAACATGGACCAATGTGCCTGGACAGGAGCTCACCTGCTGGAAGAAGAATACAGCTAACTGATTCTGATTCACATTACAACAATGTGCAATCTGTGCATTTGTGCAAAAGAGACTGGATGTCTATGTTTAACAAAGCAAACTTTCATTGCTGTATATTCATTTATACATTGTGCTGCCACCCTGGCCATATACAGTGTGTGGAATGAATGTCTGCTTACTGTAAAGGGTAGATCAGCGAGTTAGCATCAAATAAAGGTCTTCACCATTACTTTAATTACTCATTTGGCAATATTTAAGGTATATATTTTATATACTTTATATAATATTTAAAGTTAAAACATGTAAATCTCCAGTTCAACTGCACTGATAAAACACTGGTGGCATATTCAAGCTATTTTCCCTCCTTTCCAAACTCACGTTAAATCCTGATTTTAGATTGATTTAGAGCACCAACTACTAACTGTTCGCATATCAAAAACAGCAAATAAATTAAAAATAAAATTTGTGCAACATCAAGCCAGAAATTCCCTTTGACGACATTGTTCATAATAAATTATCATTGGCTAGCTTCTGTGGGCAATAAACGCTACTTTTATTTTGATCTAAAATCTACTTTTACATATCACACAGCCTCAGAACGATTTCATGAAGTGTGTTTAATTGCCAAATTCACATTAAACTGGCTGTATGTGCTATGAGACCTTAATAGCTGACTTAATTAATGACTTAAATTAGTTGTGTCTGTGGCTAGCTGTGGCTAACAGGCTCGGGTCCAGACACTACTTTTAGCTGCGTAGTGAAGCTAACCTCGGTCATAACCTTACACTCTGCAAACTTGGCCAGAAGAAGACGACAAGTCATGGAAAAAATATTCAGGTTGCAGGGCAGCTGCCTCGCAGGATCCTATAAATGGAAGCAGTATCTAGCCGTCAAGAGGCGTAGCAAGCAGGATAATGTCAGCAGCTAACAGCTAACAGCTAACGTTATCTCAGTCACAGCGATGCCAACTTAGCATTCAAAACCGCCTGTGCTAGTTGTAACTTACCGCGGCGTTAGTTTTATTCTTCTTTTCCCAGTGACAGACTTTTCGACATCTTCGGTAATGTGCAGTCTCTTTGATTTACGACGCATAAACAATGCACTGCTATGTATACGTGACTTCTTCGCAACTTGGAAGAATTTGAACGTGTTTTTTGGCGCAGTGTGCTCGCTCCTTCGCGAGCCCTGTTAGCTGTTAGCTCTGTGTTTATTTTAAAATGTCTCCATCAGCCGTCTGTCTTTCACAAAGCTATGTGCGCCACTTCCGGGCTTTTCTCCGTGAGCGACCGCCCCCTGTCGATCACATGTCGATACTACAGGATGGAAAAGTAACAAGCACAGACAGTAGGGGGACACAGATCAGTGGGTGTACTATCCACACAGTACAGTTATAGAGGAGTGTGTGTGGACGAGGGGTATGTGTGTGTGCACTGTGTACTATCAGATACTTAATTTGAGTACTTGGATTTTCTGTTTATGTATATTTCCACTCCTCTGTATTTCAGAGGGAAATATCATACCTCTTACTCCACTGCATTGATCCGATAGCATTATGTAATGTATATATTGTACACTTTATGTATTCTATGTATTCTTTTGTGTTTTATTCAAAACACATTGTATCAAGTAAATTATGTAATTTCTTCCTTTTGTATATTATTATATCTTAGTAGATAAATATATAATTTACTTGTTCCAACACTTTGATTATAGTCATTTAATATTTAACTAAATCTATTGAATATAGTTTTTAAATATTTGTTTCCTTATATATTTAGAGAGGTATATTTGAATGTTTCGGTTCATATTTCGTAATTGGAAGTCTTGTTGATACATTATCTCTTTTTTATTTATCTATTTATTGATTGATTGATTATTGTGTGTATTAATATAACAATAACCCACCCACTACCCGCCATCATATTTTGGAAAAATATAAGGGAAATAAAAAAGGAGCGAAGAAGAAGGAGTTTATTTTGAAGTACTTCCGGGTCACGGTGACCTCTGTACAAATCGTTGCCGTGTCCGCCATCCTTCTCTCTCTGCCTTGGAGCAGGACACATCCAGCAGGACACCAACATGCTGTCAGTGCGCGTCGCAGCGGCCCTTGCCCGCAGTCTCCCCCGCCGGGCTGGATTTGTAAGCAACTCTTTGTTGTTTGTTTTACAATTTTGTGTCAACTTCATTCAGAAAATCGCGACTTTACTCAAATGAAAAGTCATGGCGGTGTTGTGCATGCACACGTCTTTGCACCGGAGGACACCGGGCCCTTCACACAAGCTAGTTCCCTCTGTTAACATTTGTAGCTCACAGACAGCAACAAGCCGCCCTCACGACAGTACGAGATATTGCTAAGGTTGTTTAGACGATAAAATAAATGTCTGAGCTATGTTTTATGGTGTAATGTCCTGTCAGTGGATATGGCTAAGCTAAAGTGCACTAATGACGAATGTAATTTGGTATTGAAGGTCAGGTTTGTCTCACTCCTATGCTAGCTTTCACTGCAAATACATTCCCCAGGTTAAACTTTGCATGGTTGCTTATGTATATGAGGGGTGACATTAAGTTGGATTTAACATTCTACTTCTCTGGCTCTTGGCTGTTATGATTAAGGACTGTCCTATGACTGCAGAATACATGACCCGGTGCCCTACTCAAATTCTTTAATATTTTGGAAGACGACCCAAGTCATGTTGTACATATTGGAATGTCCTGATATAGATTTTAGCTATTAATAGTAATATATATATATATATAGCATAATGTAAACGGCTCATTAAGTTTATTTTTGGGTCCCTTCCAGCCTCTCATGTGTCCCATTACATCCAAGTCACAGAGCTGAGCATGTCTGCTGCTCTGTGAAATAAATACCTGGTAATATTATAACTATATATGCAGACACATTTTATTATGTTCACTACGGTTTTGTTTTTAGAATAGGAAGGAGTCGACTCAGGAAATGGGTTAAAAATCTTTTTTTAATGCACAACAGATTGTTAGGAGAGTCTTGGAGTATTTTGGAAATACATTTTGAACACACAGGATTTCTCTTTGGGTGCTTACCTCTGACTCTTGTGTATTGATAATACATGAGAGGCACAAACTGGGGCTATAATTAGGTTAGCTCTCTCAGTACTTTGGCAAAGTGACTGGGAAAGTCAACCTATAATCTTTATTTTGTCTTAGTTTTTTCACTTTGGACCTGGGGAAGCTTACTTACATGCAGCAGTGCCACAATTTACAGACTTACAGCTTGGCTGTTGCTCCAGACTGCATTAGTTTTAACTAATAAATTGGGAGCTGATTTCTATATGAATTTGGCTGATTTAGACATGTGATTAGAGAAAATGCTGCACTTATTTTGTCTGGGTAATGTTGATATCTGTACTTGTTGACATTGTCTTAAAGGTATCCAAGAACGTTGCTGCAGCATGTGTAGGAGCCAAGAATCTACACACCGGCCGTCCATGGCTGCAGAAAACAGGTCAGTGTTTCTGAAACCTGCTCAAGAAAATAAACAATAAACAAGGTTGGGTAATAATGTTAACTTCCAATTAGAGGACCTTTCTTAATTAACACTTGACATACATTACAGGCACAGCCGAGGTGTCGTCCATCCTGGAGGAAAAGATCATGGGAGCTGACACCAGCGCTGACTTGGAGGAGACTGGTCGCGTGCTGTCCATCGGTGATGGTATTGCCAGAGTGTACGGTCTGAGGAACGTGCAGGCTGAGGAGATGGTGGAGTTCTCCTCTGGTCTGAAGGTAAGACTGATGAAGTAACCCTCAGACGCTGATCTTTTACTGAACAGGTTTGTGCTACGGCCCGAATGCTTGAAAAGATGGGATTCAAATGTCATTGCAGTCACACCTTTGACTAAAGCATGTGGCCACTGCTACATAATGGCCAATATCGTATTTTATTTGAATCATACCCAACCCAGGCAGGGTCCAGGTGTAGATATACTCTATAAAAGACTAGAATAGACTAGAATAGAGGAGCACAAGTAACTGTTGTTTGTTCTCTTTTTCAGGGAATGTCTCTGAACTTGGAGCCTGACAATGTTGGTGTTGTCGTGTTTGGCAACGACAAGCTGATCAAGGAAGGCGACATCGTGAAGAGAACAGGTGCTATTGTAGATGTGCCTGTTGGTGAAGAGCTCCTGGGCCGTGTTGTTGATGCTCTGGGAAATGCTATCGATGGAAAGGTAAATGATGATCTATACAGTCCCTGCATAATATGCAACACAAAGTTCTTTACACAAAAGCAATGAGCCATGACATTTGTCATAAAACAACTTGAAGAAGTGTTAAATATAATGGGGTAAAGCAAAATGAAAAAAAGACAGGATGGGTGACACTTGAGGGGAAGATTCATTAAAAACATTTGGAGTAATAAGGTTCATGTAGAGCGGGGTTTACAGTATCATACCAAATGTGAGAAATTAGTTTATCACTCTGGTGGATAAATTGTGGATCTCTCTGTTTCACAATCTCCCTCTCAGGGCCCCCTTGGGTCCAGCACCCGCAGGCGTGTGGGTCTGAAGGCCCCCGGTATCATCCCCCGCATCTCTGTGAGGGAGCCAATGCAGACAGGCATCAAAGCCGTGGACAGTTTGGTCCCCATCGGTCGTGGCCAGCGTGAGCTCATCATCGGAGACAGACAGACTGGGTAAGAGGATTCTGTTCAAAGTGAATACACTAACACATGGCAGCATTTGATGTTATTCCTAGTCCCAGTGAAAGTCTGTTACAGTCTTAGAAATTCTATGAAACTCGTTCATAACACAACAGTCTGATTTTCCGTCTGTGGTTATAATTTGTTTTTTGAAAGGCTTTAAAATGTATTATTGCAACTTAAAGCGGCGTAGTGATAATTTTAAAAGACTTCAAAGCTGGAAAGGATTGCAAAGGTTGAGATTTACTGATGTGCAACATTTAGTCTTTTAAATTTGTGTCGCAGC
Organism: Pempheris klunzingeri; assembly: GCF_042242105.1. Lineage (NCBI taxonomy): Eukaryota > Metazoa > Chordata > Actinopteri > Acropomatiformes > Pempheridae > Pempheris > Pempheris klunzingeri. Next base: position 16,190,054 of record NC_092030.1, on the reverse strand, counting down.
AAAACTGCAATTGCCATCGACACCATCATCAACCAGAAGCGCTTCAATGAGGGAACCGACGAGAAGAAGAAGCTGTATTGCATCTACGTCGCCATCGGCCAGAAGAGGTCCACGGTGGCTCAGCTGGTGAAGAGGCTCACTGATGCCGACGCCATGAAGTACACCATTGTGGTGTCTGCTACAGCCTCTGATGCCGCTCCGCTGCAGTACCTGGCTCCCTACTCTGGCTGCTCCATGGGAGAGTACTTCAGAGACAACGGGAAGCACGCCCTGATCATCTACGATGACCTGTCCAAGCAGGTGAGTTTTATTTAATGGGATTGTTGGCGGGGATTTTTAACAATGTGGACCAACGCCAACCTCTTGTGTTACGTTTCTACAGGCCGTCGCCTACCGTCAGATGTCCCTGCTGCTTCGTCGTCCCCCAGGTCGTGAGGCTTACCCAGGAGATGTCTTCTACTTGCATTCCCGTCTGCTGGAGAGAGCTGCTAAGATGAACGACAACTTTGGCGGCGGCTCCCTCACAGCCCTTCCCGTCATTGAGACACAGGCTGGCGACGTGTCAGCCTACATTCCAACTAATGTCATCTCCATCACAGACGGGCAGGTGAGTGTGCCACTCATTGACTGGCTTTGTCACAGTTAGAATGTGGAACCAGGTACTAAATGCTGTCTTCACGCTCAGATCTTCTTGGAGACCGAGCTGTTCTACAAGGGTATTCGTCCTGCCATCAACGTCGGCCTGTCTGTGTCACGCGTCGGATCCGCTGCCCAGACCAGGGCCATGAAGCAGGTCAATCTTCCTTGGAATCACCCATCTGCTAGCTGTAATTCCAAGGAATGTCTTTGATTCTGACACAATGATTTCTGCCCATCACCAGGTGGCCGGTACCATGAAGCTGGAGCTGGCCCAGTACCGTGAGGTGGCTGCCTTCGCTCAGTTCGGTTCTGATTTGGACGCTGCCACCCAACAGCTGCTGAACCGTGGTGTCCGTCTGACTGAGCTCCTTAAACAGGGCCAGTACTGTGAGTACCTGCGTTGAGTGTTTAAATTTCTCTTAGTGGGCCTCTCTACTGTTGTCTTATGTATTGCGACTGTGTGTTTTCAGCACCAATGGCTATTGAAGAACAGGTGACAGTCATTTATGCTGGTGTGAGGGGACACTTGGACAAAATGGAGCCTAGCAAGATCACAAGGTTCGAGAAGGCGTTCCTGCAGCACATATTGAGCCAGCACCAAGACCTGCTGGCAGCTATTAAGTAAGTCACAGAACTTCTGGGCAACAGCATTTAGGCTTTTACAGTGTAATTTATGTTCTGTATTCATGTATGTTGTAACCGCTCTCTTCTTGATTGCAGGGCTGATGGCAAAATCTCTGAGGCATCCGATGCTAAGCTCAAGCAAATTGTGTTGACTTTCCTCTCCAGCTTTGAGTAAAGTGGTGCTTTCACTTTGGTTGTTTTCATGTTTGCATAGTGCAGAGTCAGTTTTACTTTCTATGAACTTCAAAAAATTCAAGTGGCACTTGATCTTTAATGTACAGATATCTCTTAACAGGGAATAAAGTATTCCAACTGATTGACTTGATCGCTTCTTTTTTGTTTAGAGCACTGTTGTTGGGGCACTTTCTGTTTTGGTATACCTTCATGATGTTAACTATAATGTTGTCTCACACCACAGTTTGCAGTGCTTGCTGATCATCACAGTTAAGATGGTTAAACCAGTGCTGTTACAGTGCACAGCCACACCTCTAAACTATGTTTCTTAAAACCCTGCAGGTGATGGTGTGTTGCTGTGTCTTCCCTGCCTTTTGATGAAAGCAATTCACTTATTCAAAACCATAAAAAAAAAAATCTGTCACCCTGACAAACCTGCAAAAGTAAATGGCAATTTGTATACGCATTAGCAGTAGACCCAATCCTTCCATGATTTTAATGGTAATTCTTTGCCTTTGCTGCAATTTAAGAACCGAAGGATGAAATTATCCTTGATTTCTTTATTTTTTTTTTTTTAATACATCTTAAGAGGAGCTGCTGGTGGTTTTAGAACCAATACACCACATGAAGGGTAGAGATGACAAGTTTCTGTTTCATAATACATGACTATACCCTCAGTCTGGCTGTGAATCAGAGTATGAGTGTAGTATAAGCCCACTATAAAAGCTCAGTATCATAGCTGCATCTGTTTATTCAGGGTAAAACCTACCTAACGCCAACCATACTGCAGTGCCCTCTGCTGGTGATAAGTGGAGCATAGCAGAATCAGAAAAGTCATGTAAGATGTGCAGTTAAAAATATCCTCCTCATGGTGGAAAACAAAACACAATCTGTATGCGTGCTGTTGGAGCTGCTTAGCTGCCACATAATTCTCAAACTAAGTCTCCCAAAATGACTGGTTTTAATTTACACTACATACACTTGCACAGGCTTTGCTGTCCAGACAGCTCAAGGTGAAAAACGATGCCAGTATCCGTCCCCGTTCTTCCACAAAGCACACACATTCTTCTCATGCCAAGAACTCAGTAAACCTACAGTAAGCTGTAAGTACTTTCTGATTAAATGTTACAATAAACATTTTATCTGCTAAGTCAATTTATTTCTCAGTACGGACAGACTAGTGACAACAGACAGTTAAAAAATCTCATTGTGTGACAATAATTCAATTGACTTCTTTGGAAAGAAAAGTAAAAGAAGCTCTTAACTAAATTCTAAATTTATTGGTCAGAGTGAATCAAAACATTTCAAACAATAGCAGTGATTTCTGTAAATCTTAATGTGAAAAGTGTATGATATCAGAACGGCCATTTTAATATGAGATACAATAATCAACATTAACATGAGTGATCATGTGTGTAGTAACTGTGTTTTGAACTAGTGCTCAATAGCAAAAGTGATGATACATAACAAATGTCATAATTTGAACAAATCAGTGGCAGAGTGAATTCTCCATCAAAAAGTGTCCATTTAAACTAGTGGAAAAATCATGGTGATTATTAGTGAGACAAATGACACAAAATGAAGACCGTGTCTTTCCAAAAGATTAAACATGCAGTGGTTACTTAAATTAAATAAATAAGTCATAAAAAATACACACAAACATTAAAACTACTAATCCCACTGCCATCTCACACCCAGTACTGTTTGGTGTGCATTGCAGGCCTGTGGTGTTTATGTTTGGGTACATTATTCTGTTTGACATAGCAGGGGTCATAATAATCCCACTCCAGGGCTGAAGCCAGAACCCCGTTGGACAGACCGTCGCTGTCTGCCGACAGAATTCGCAGGGACACACCTGAAAGGAAATCGTGCATATTTCAGACATTTTGTTCAAAAGACCCCCTCCTGTGTGTCTCCCCACATTTTAAAAACAGTCTTGAATAATAATTTGTATTTGTGCCTTTTCCCCCCCATCATACTGTATCCCCAGTCTACTTGTGTTTGCCAGTAACATCAGCAATCAGTGACAGTGTCAGTGTCATATTGATTACAGTGCAGCAGGAGGAGACTGAAAACTTACCTGCACTTGCTCCAAAGTCGCTGTCCAGTCCAGGACCCACCGCAGATGTGTTCAGGCAGGACGTCTCTGAGGGCGGGCCGGTGGACTCGCACTCTGTGTCTGCTTTGTCGAACAAGTGGACCACAACACCTGGGTTCACCTCTGTCAGCATCTCGTAAGTACTGCTCCGCCGAATGTGAGCCACATGTTCGGTCTCCTGCTGTGAATGAAGGAAAACATATAGAGCTCTCACACACTCAGGATTAATAGAACAATAAAACTGATTTGATGATTTATGCTGGATTTTGGATCTTGGATGGACATTGTTATTTTCATTGTGACCATTTTGCATAGATTTCTTTCTCACTACTCTTTATGTATAATCCCTGCATTGAGAACCCTGTTGTGTATAGGATGCAGGTTTTACTTTTCCCATTTATATGGAATAAACCAAACGAGCAGGGCGGTGACAACCAACACACAGAAAGGAGCACCACCCACAGAAACCCACTTCAAAGAGGCTTTCTGAACATGCTGACTGACATGTGACCTCTGAAGACTGCAGAAATAAAACAGTCTGGAGAACTTTTGCACCAAACACGAGAGAGCCAGAGACAAATGGTGTCAAAAAGGATGGCAATCATTCAACATCATGTTCACAGTGTAGCACCCAGACCTCCAGTGATTCTCAAGGGGACCCCTGGGGGATCCTGTTGGGAAATATGGGAATATGCAGCATTAAAACGAATATTAACTGACACAATAAGGTGGGTTTCTGCTTTATCAGCTGATCTTAAGGCCTGTGTCAAAAACAAGAGATGGGACCTTCACTATTTATCCTCATATTGCACTCACGCTGTACATATTTTTGAATGTATTTAATTAAATGGCCACTCCAGAACCCTGGGGTATTACTCCAGGAATAAAGCACAGGATGAACAGAGAGGAAAAGTAACAAGGGATTAACAGCAGCAGGTTAGTCAGCTCATACTGTTCATTACTATCATTGTTAGAGTTTAACCCTGGCTGCATTGGCATCACTGTCAATTTTCACACTTTAGTCGCAAAACATGCATGTTTAGGCTATTTCCTGTAGAAGTTCTTGAATAAATATCCACCAATCTCCCATCAATACTTAAAAAAAAAAGCTTCCACTGGATGTTGACCTGAGTAATTTGCACCCACAGTGCACCGCTCACCGTTGGAGAGTTTGGGGGGACAAGGTCCACTCTGGTGTCCGCCTCTGAGTCACTGGACTGCGGTAACACCGGTGCGCTTTTGCACCAGCCCGCTTTACCGAGGCTGTGCGCCCTCGTGCTTGCGGGCAGGTCCAGTCTCGGGGTGAAACCCGAAACCCCAGAGGACGCGGCCCGGATGGTGCTCGGCGCCCTCAGGGACCCTGAGCCGGTGGCACCATCTGGCCTGAGGAGCCGAATCCTGTGATCCACCCCGGCTCTCTCCCTGGATGAAGCCCTGGAAGAGGTGACGGGATGGGGCAGCATGGGCTCCGACAGGGACAAGTAGGCTCTCCTCTCGCCCTGCAGCGGGGGAAAGGCCACGTCGGACGCTCTGACCCTTTGCAAAAGCATCTCCTCTGCGTCCTCTCGCCTCTGCCTGTTGCTCTTCTTTGACAGGATCAGGAGCTTGTAACCCAGGAAGAGGCAGTTGAGCAGGAGCAGGATGACCACGCAGGGGATGAGCAAAAGCACCACTAAGGTCAAATTCGTCACTGGGTAACCCTCGGTCACATTTGATGGTGTGCTCTGACTTGTTTGCGACATTTCATTCCAGAGGACATTAAGGGTGAACTTTAGAGAATGGCTGATCTCGATCGAGGTTTCACGTTGTCTCTGAGTGCGCAGGTGGTGCGGTGTGTCAATCAATGTGGACTACTTTGTGTTTGACAGTGTTTTTTGTCTAATAGCAACATGCCGGCCCGCTCCTCAAAGGTCAACAGCACCCAGATATGAATGTTGTCTTTGATCACCCTTGTCTTCGTCATTGCAGACTGGAACTGTCAGTGTTAACAAAGCAAAGGCTTGATCTGAGGAGACTTCTAAGGCGGCTTCATGTAGGACAGATCCACAGGTGTGTCCTATTATGAGCAGGATGCTCCGCGTTGTCGTGGCAAAAAGTCGCCGCTAGGTGGCAGCAGAGGGCCGAACCCTGCTTTGCTGCTTGTGAAGCTCTGCAGTGATGAAATCAATGCTCCGAATAGTGACTTTGGGACCGGAAGTGTCTGAGGACTTTTGTAGTCCTCTTATGAAAGTAAATACATTTTTACCAGAAAGAACAGAGCAGAGCAGAAGTTAAATTCTGTGTTTTTCTTTATTACTTTCATGCTTCCAAACATGTCTAGATCAGGTAATAATACATCAACGTCGCAGAATATGTACAAAACATTTCAAATAATTCAATAGAACATTTGACAGATGAATCTCTCTTAGAGACAATGTTTTTGCATTTTGTACACAAAGTAGATCTTCGTACACAAGTATATTTTGCTATTGTAATAAATCAATGCAAAAGATAAGTCATATGAACACCATATAACTATGATAAGTAAAAATGCTTTTTTTTGTCTACCGTTCAGGTTTAAAGAAGTCTATACAGACTTGAATAGCACACTGATATCCTGCTATATGTTTGCAAGTATAACAGCAGATTACCTTTTCATTCAAGAGAAAGGCTATTGAGTCAATGGATGCCCTCAGATACCAAAGACCCCATTCATCAGTTCTGAACTCACTGCTCATGTTGTGCGTCACGCCTGCAGAAAGCGATCTCCTCACTGGTCTACAACTCACTGAACCGCTGCTTGCCATTTCCAAACACAATAAGAGGTTGTGATTGGTTGTGATACTAGCACCTTGGGCAAGGCTGTGTTTGTGAAGTGATAACAACATACACGCATGGTGAAGCTGTGCCAACCAGGTCATTAGATGGCGCAGGCTAGCACTGGCCCAGGCTGTGCTTGATGATCTCGCGGGACTGGGGTGGGATCCTGTCGGGGAAGAGCACCTGGAACTCCACCACCAAGTCGCCCCGCTGGGACGGGCTCTTGGGCAGGGGCAGACCTTCGCCCCTCAGCCGCCGGACAGCACCGGGTTTGATAACGTCACTGCATGGTAGAGGCATCATTCGGTTGTCAAGTGTTGGGACGTTTACTGTGCAGCCACAGAGAGCCTGAAGGGGAAAAAAGAAAGGAAAGGTTAGCTCTGTAGACCAATTATATTTAGAACAGTTTCATAATGTGTTCTGAGTGGCCTGACTGGGATGAAGTACACTTAGAACACACACACAAAAAAATCAATTAAATGCCTGATCTTTAAAAGTATCAAGTTACATAACAGATAAATTTAGAGCGTCTGTCTTTCTAAGAGCATAATGGTTTTCTGTGTTATGCAACAAACCGGTGTTACAGATGTTATAATCGCTGCCCTATTTACTGGCTGTGTGTGGGAGTTAAGCACTTTAGTGACTGAAAGAGTCACAGGAAGATGGAGGAGCTCTTTGAAATGCCAGTCTCTGTGACTGCTACCCTGCTAATCTGTGTGTGGGTCGGTAGAAGTGAGAGCCAGAGATGGAGCTAAAAAAAAGCTGCCTCTCTGCCTGCCTTGTAGAGGCAGAGGAGTCTGCAGCACATGTAGTAGTTGCGAAGGTTCGTAGGGGGGCAGTCAGTGCTGAGGCTAAATTTAGCTCCTGCTCTCTCTCACTCTGCAGGGGCTGATGAGGTAACTGAGGCGTTGGCAGACTAGCGGGGGTCTGTCAGCTCTTTGTAAACCAGGGGATCAGATGCCTGTAACGGAACACTGTGTTCTGTCCTAAGACTGCAGTGAAAGATGCTACCCTCCCTGCGTTTGGCAGCGATTGTACCTTCATACTTATGTCTTATTGATGCCTGTCAGTAATCGATTTTCTTTGGTATGTCAGAGAAAGCACCCTTCTATAGATAGAAGTGGTGGATGGATTTTAGCCTTTCTCTGAGTAGGTGTAAGAGTTTGGCAGAATTACATAGTATATCTACTAATAGACTATGTTTCATAACAAATAATTCATCTGGTCAGGGCTGATGGCCTGTGGGAGATAAGCTCTTAACCCTGATGGAACTTTAAGTGTAAAGGCACAAAACTCACCTCTTTGAGGGTGATCTTTGCTGTGAAGACGATGTTGGAGCCGTCTCTCTTGTACTGGTTGTGCTCTTTGTCCCTGAGAATGAAGGTGATGTCTGCAGGGGCGTTGTTGGGCGTCTCGTCTCCCTCTCTGGGGAAGGTGATCTTGGTCCCCGCCTTCCAGCCTTTGTTCACCACCACATTTAGCACCTTGTCCTCGGTCCGCAGGCTGCGGCCGTCCGGGTTGAGGCGGCTGCGGGTGATCTTCACATGCTTCGTGCAGCCGTGCATCACCTCGTCTAGGGTCACCAGCAGGTCGTGCACCACCTCCTCGCCCTGGCCTCTTCGCGGCCCGCCCTCGTGGCCAGCGGGGACGTGGCTGAAGGGGAACCGCCTGAAGGGGTTGAAGAGGTCTTCTTCGCCGTCGCAGTCACTGCCAAAGAAGATGTCGAAGTGGTCGGAGCCGTGGAAGAAGGAGGAGAACGTGGCGTGGGGGTCACTTTGGAAATTATTGCGGAAAATGTTGCCTTGGCCCGCCATTGACATCCCATTTTTAAGGCCTGAAAACACAGAGAAAACAAAAGGTTACGTTAAATTCATTAAAACCAGCAGATTTACCTGATGCTTCATTCTTATAATATTGATGCTGCCTCCAGAATGTTTAACAAACATTAGCTATTTAGGAGTTTTCAGGAACTCTTTCATCCCTGAATAATTCATCATCTCCCACCTGTATTTAGCCTTGATGGTGCCATGAATAGTTAACGCACAGGCCTATGCTCCAGCTATTAGCCAGATGGCACTTACTATTTGAGCTATTCAACACGTATAAGTAGAATCACTAGTGTCAAAATCCATCACTCTCACCTTCTTCTCCAAACTGGTCATATATGCTCCTCTTTTTGGGGTCAGTCAGGATCTCGTAGGCCTCTGCAATCTCTTTGAACCTGTCCTCGGCATCAGCGTCGCTGTTCTTGTCCGGGTGGAACTTGAGAGCCAATTTCCTGTAGGCCTTCTTGATCTCGTCTTCGTTGGATTCAGGGGAGACACCCAGGACTTTGTAGAAGTCCTTGCCTGCCGGTTTGATGGACAAGCAGGGCGTGTCCTGCTCAGACTTGATGCTCTCCTGCGGAGACAAGAACAGTCGGACTTTAGACCATTTTATTCTCATATCTTCATTCATAAAAACCAAAGGCCAAAGAATTTACTTCTTTGCAAATGACTTGAAATCTCACACTGGCAATTGTGCATTGGACACCTCAAGCATTAAATGCTGCAAAATTATGAATGACTAATGAGCATGCAAATTCAAATATCCATTCCCTAGAATACAAAACAGGATGGTTGATGTACCGGACGTCCTCCACACCAACTGCTGCACAATATCTATAATTATGCAGAAGTTCATCCCCAGGCAAAGACACTCATCTTTGTGCTGCTTTGCAACTGCATACCCGGGGGGGAGGGGTTGTGAGGGGCAAAAGCTTTCCCCACAACGACCGAGATTCTCTGCAGCCATTGGCTGAGCGCGAATGAGCGCAACAGCAACAGACAAGCAATAATGATTGATAACGGAGAGGTGCCGGTACATTAAATGTTACTGTTTTACAACGATCACACTCACATAACATGCCTTATGTGACTCTTAGGTATTCTAGCAGCTAGTATAACATGAGCCATTGATGATTTAAAGGACAAAAAAAAGAAAAAAGCTTTAAAAAAACTTGTACTCACCGATGAGGATGATGATCCTGAGCTGTCACCCCTGTGCATAACGCGCACTTTGCACTTGACATTGACATTTTTGTGCTTCATTCCGAACTGGGTCCAGATGAGAACCATGATGGCGCTTGTAAAGTTAGTTAGTGAAGGTGGTGGTGTGTGTGTTGTGGGGAGGCTACGTGTCGCTGTCCAGTGGCGCTGGTGCTGAAATCGCTCCGTCCTGTCTGAGCTCTCCTCGGCTCTCTGATAAATACCGCCGCGGCAGCTCCTTTACTACGCGCTCATCCGCCCACGCAGCGTGACCGAGCTTTCCCCGGGACCGCCCCTTTTCCTCACGCGCGGCAGGGGATGCCGGTGTCCTCAGCCTGCATGGCGGGAGGCGATTGGCGCACCGGCGATGATCACGCGGATGTTGCAGCCTCCTTCTCCATCTCGAGACTTGCTTCCGGAGTTCTTGAATTCAGAGCCGAGCAGACAGTCACGACTCAGCACACAGAGTCCCTTCCCCCCCTCCCCCCCTGCAGACAGAAGCAGAACAGAACAGAACAGAACAGAACATGCAGACATGCAGTTAAAAAGATCCTGCTGGTTGCCCAGACAACCTCCAGACAGCCACTCACCCAGGGATGGAGCCCCTGTCCTCAAATGACTAGTTATGTACATTTTGTGCATCGGAACACGGGCCCACGCGTTTTAAATTATAAGGTTATATAACTCATCTGTGATGAGAGGGTGCAGGGAATTAAACTGCATCTTATTTTAGTGGGGGTATTTTAGAAAAAGCTATAAGTAGCCCATAATGCCGCAGTGAGACCTGTGTGCCAAATGAAGCAGTCAGATATGTGAAGGAGCACACTCAGCTATATGATCACTTAGTGTTTACACTGGGCTGCTGACACAATAACATGGCGGTCTATACAGTCTAATGCAATACCATGAAATAGCACCAGTGGTGGACTAAGTATTCAGATCCCTAAAGCAAACAAAAGTAAATACATTTGTGTGAAAATAGTCTTGCATAGGAAGTCCGGACTTATTGTTGACAAAATGTACATTGAGTATAAAAAAACAACAGCCCTCATTCAGCAGAAAAATGAATAATAGTTTTATTTGCCCCTGTAACTCATATTACATATGACATTAGTATCAGATCTATCAGATAAATGTAGTTGAGTGAGATGAAGAATAGAAGTATCAAGTTCAAAATTATACTTCATTATCGTATGTGAGTAAATGTTACTTTCCACCTTTAAATAGCAGAGCAATAGATATTACATCGATGAAGTAACCATATAATTACCTTTGTTTTTTGAGCCCTTCTTTGCTGTGGTGTTGTGTCAGATTGTGTGGTATCTCCCCTGAATATAAATAAGGTGAAAAAAAGGTGCGCCTTATAATTGAACATAACCAAAACTACAGCAAACTATAACCAATAAAATGTCTACTGACCGGCACTCTAAAGGTTGATTTGGACCCCAAAATGTTATTTTAATGGATTTTCACTGAAAAGGTCATTAAGCTTCACAAAGGCAGTATTTACTGAACAGTTCTTGTACCCATTAGATTGTGCAGGTGTTCATGTACGCGCGACCACCCCCGTAGATCTGCATAGAAACTGCATATAGTCCCACGGATTGTAATTGCAAGCCGGTGCAAATGAGCCACTTCATAACCAACAGCAAACAGAGGTGGAAGGAAAAGAGCAGCTTCAAGTTATGTAAGTGAATGTGTTAAAACACCTTGTGTTGTTTGGTATGTGTCCATCCTGTGAAAATTCAAAATGTCACCTCAGAAACATGTTGATTGGCTGAAGGATGCTGCTTGCTTTGCCAGAGAGTTTGATGGAGTTTGATGTTGAGTCCATAAAAAAAAAGGTACTGTTGGGTGGTTTGAACCTTATTTTTGAGTCTTTAAAAAATAGGACAAATATGGCACAATAATTTTTACACAGTCCAAATTGCACATTTGGGGAGGAATTAGCGTTTGCCAAAAACCTGCTTCTTGTTAGCAGAGCGTTCTGGCTACTTAAGTGCTACTAAATGAACAGTTATTACTGCTGTCACTGAATAAGTGAACAGCACACGCATCAGTAAAGCAGGTTTAACTGTACTGAAGGAGCATCATATCATAGGATAACTCTGTATGATTGCCACAGTTCTGGTATGATAAAGTGAAATGGACTGTCGGCCGGTGAAAAATTATCCATATTTTTATATAAAGATCCACATCTAGCCTTTTTATTATTATTGTTCTACTAGCATACCTAGATATAAGTATACTTATTATAGTTACTTTATATCTTTTTTTCAGTAAAACTGTCAAGGCAAAGATGAAATACAAAGAAATACAAATACAAGTACAAAAACTAAAAAAAAACTTCCCCTGCTTTCCCAAAACAATCAGACAACCCTCCGTTCAGCAAAAGAAAAATGACATAACCTTTCCCCTTTTCTGACCCACATCCCCCCTTAGTAATTTATGTATACTCCCTAACCAACAATATACTTTGTAAAGATAAGAGGGGTAATCAGGGGTTGTCTTTTTATGAGGGCTTGTGTGATGTTTAATGTGGTAAGCCGACGCAAAACTGCCTCTTTTTCGCCTCATCCACCTCCAGACCTGCTGGGAAACAGTTACTGATCACTTTTAATGTGGTAAGTCGGCCAGAAAACAAGTAGCAGCCAAAACAGTGGAGGAGGGGGGATTGGCCAAAAACGCTGACCCCGGGGTCAAGGAAATGGCCGTTTTGGGAGCCGACGCAAAACTGCCTCTTTTTCGCCTCATCCACCTCCAGACCTGCTGGGAAACAGTTACTGATCACTTTTAATGTGGTAAGTCGGCCAGAAAACAAGTGGCAGCCAAAACAGTGGAGGAGGGGGGATTGGCCAAAAACGCTGACCCCGGGGTCAAGGAAATGGCCGTTTTGGGAGCCGACGCAAAACTGCCTCTTTTTCGCCTCATCCACCTCCAGACCTGCTGGGAAACAGTTACTGATCACTTTTAATGTGGTAAGTCGGCCAGAAAACAAGTGGCAGCCAAAACAGTGGAGGAGGGGGGATTGGCCAAAAACGCTGACCCCGGGGTCAAGGAAATGGCCGTTTTGGGAGCCGACGCAAAACTGCCTCTTTTTCGCCTCATCCACCTCCAGACCTGCTGGGAAACAGTTACTGATCACTTTTAATGTGGTAAGTCGGCCAGAAAACAAGTGGCAGCCAAAACAGTGGAGGAGGGGGGATTGGCCAAAAACGCTGACCCCGGGGTCAAGGAAATGGCCGTTTTGGGAGCCGACGCAAAACTGCCTCTTTTTCGCCTCATCCACCTCCAGACCTGCTGGGAAACAGTTACTGATCACTTTTAATGTGGTAAGTCGGCCAGAAAACAAGTGGCAGCCAAAACAGTGGAGGAGGGGGGATTGGCCAAAAACGCTGACCCCGGGGTCAAGGAAATGGCCGTTTTGGGAGCCGACGCAAAACTGCCTCTTTTTCGCCTCATCCACCTCCAGACCTGCTGGGAAACAGTTACTGATCACTTTTAATGTGGTAAGTCGGCCAGAAAACAAGTGGCAGCCAAAACAGTGGAGGAGGGGGGATTGGCCAAAAACGCTGACCCCGGGGTCAAGGAAATGGCCGTTTTGGGAGCCGACGCAAAACTGCCTCTTTTTCGCCTCATCCACCTCCAGACCTGCTGGGAAACAGTTACTGATCACTTTTAATGTGGTAAGTCGGCCAGAAAACAAGTGGCAGCCAAAACAGTGGAGGAGGGGGGATTGGCCAAAAACGCTGACCCCGGGGTCAAGGAAATGGCCGTTTTGGGAGCCGACGCAAAACTGCCTCTTTTTCGCCTCATCCACCTCCAGACCTGCTGGGAAACAGTTACTGATCACTTTTAATGTGGTAAGTCGGCCAGAAAACAAGTGGCAGCCAAAACAGTGGAGGAGGGGGGATTGGCCAAAAACGCTGACCCCGGGGTCAAGGAAATGGCCGTTTTGGGAGCCGACGCAAAACTGCCTCTTTTTCGCCTCATCCACCTCCAGACCTGCTGGGAAACAGTTACTGATCACTTTTAATGTGGTAAGTCGGCCTGAAAACAAGTGGCAGCCAAAACAGTGGAGGAGGGGGGATTGGCCAAAAACGCTGACCCCCGGGGTCAAGGAAATGGCCGTTTTGGGAGCCGACGCAAAACTGCCTCTTTTTCGCCTCATCCACCTCCAGACCTGCTGGGAAACAGTTACTGATCACTTTTAATGTGGTAAGTCGGCCAGAAAACAAGTGGCAGCCAAAACAGTGGAGGAGGGGGGATTGGCCAAAAACGCTGACCCCGGGGTCAAGGAAATGGCCGTTTTGGGAGCCGACGCAAAACTGCCTCTTTTTCGCCTCATCCACCTCCAGACCTGCTGGGAAACAGTTACTGATCACTTTTAATGTGGTAAGTCGGCCAGAAAACAAGTGGCAGCCAAAACAGTGGAGGAGGGGGGATTGGCCAAAAACGCTGACCCCGGGGTCAAGGAAATGGCCGTTTTGGGAGCCGACGCAAAACTGCCTCTTTTTCGCCTCATCCACCTCCAGACCTGCTGGGAAACAGTTACTGATCACTTTTAATGTGGTAAGTCGGCCAGAAAACAAGTGGCAGCCAAAACAGTGGAGGAGGGGGGATTGGCCAAAAACGCTGACCCCGGGGTCAAGGAAATGGCCGTTTTGGGAGCCGACGCAAAACTGCCTCTTTTTCGCCTCATCCACCTCCAGACCTGCTGGGAAACAGTTACTGATCACTTTTAATGTGGTAAGTCGGCCAGAAAACAAGTGGCAGCCAAAACAGTGGATGAGGGGGGATTGGCCAAAAACGCTGACCCCGGGGTCAAGGAAATGGCCGTTTTGGGAGCCGACGCAAAACTGCCTCTTTTTCGCCTCATCCACCTCCAGACCTGCTGGGAAACAGTTACTGATCACTTTTAATGTGGTAAGTCGGCCAGAAAACAAGTGGCAGCCAAAACAGTGGAGGAGGGGGGATTGGCCAAAAACGCTGACCCCGGGGTCAAGGAAATGGCCGTTTTGGGAGCCGACGCAAAACTGCCTCTTTTTCGCCTCATCCACCTCCAGACCTGCTGGGAAACAGTTACTGATCACTTTTAATGTGGTAAGTCGGCCAGAAAACAAGTGGCAGCCAAAACAGTGGAGGAGGGGGGATTGGCCAAAAACGCTGACCCCGGGGTCAAGGAAATGGCCGTTTTGGGAGCCGACGCAAAACTGCCTCTTTTTCGCCTCATCCACCTCCAGACCTGCTGGGAAACAGTTACTGATCACTTTTAATGTGGTAAGTCGGCCAGAAAACAAGTGGCAGCCAAAACAGTGGAGGAGGGGGGATTGGCCAAAAACGCTGACCCCGGGGTCAAGGAAATGGCCGTTTTGGGAGCCGACGCAAAACTGCCTCTTTTTCGCCTCATCCACCTCCAGACCTGCTGGGAAACAGTTACTGATCACTTTTAATGTGGTAAGTCGGCCAGAAAACAAGTGGCAGCCAAAACAGTGGAGGAGGGGGGATTGGCCAAAAACGCTGACCCCGGGGTCAAGGAAATGGCCGTTTTGGGAGCCGACGCAAAACTGCCTCTTTTTCGCCTCATCCACCTCCAGACCTGCTGGGAAACAGTTACTGATCACTTTTAATGTGGTAAGTCGGCCAGAAAACAAGTGGCAGCCAAAACAGTGGAGGAGGGGGGATTGGCCAAAAACGCTCAAGGAAATGGCCGTTTTGGGAGCCGACGCAAAACTGCCTCTTTTTCGCCTCATCCACCTCCAGACCTGCTGGGAAACAGTTACTGATCACTTTTAATGTGGTAAGTCGGCCAGAAAACAAGTGGCAGCCAAAACAGTGGAGGAGGGGGGATTGGCCAAAAACGCTGACCCCGGGGTCAAGGAAATGGCCGTTTTGGGAGCCGACGCAAAACTGCCTCTTTTTCGCCTCATCCACCTCCAGACCTGCTGGGAAACAGTTACTGATCACTTTTAATGTGGTAAGTCGGCCAGAAAACAAGTGGCAGCCAAAACAGTGGAGGAGGGGGGATTGGCCAAAAACGCTGACCCCGGGGTCAAGGAAATGGCCGTTTTGGGAGCCGACGCAAAACTGCCTCTTTTTCGCCTCATCCACCTCCAGACCTGCTGGGAAACAGTTACTGATCACTTTTAATGTGGTAAGTCGGCCAGAAAACAAGTGGCAGCCAAAACAGTGGAGGAGGGGGGATTGGCCAAAAACGCTGACCCCGGGGTCAAGGAAATGGCCGTTTTGGGAGCCGACGCAAAACTGCCTCTTTTTCGCCTCATCCACCTCCAGACCTGCTGGGAAACAGTTACTGATCACTTTTAATGTGGTAAGTCGGCCAGAAAACAAGTGGCAGCCAAAACAGTGGAGGAGGGGGGATTGGCCAAAAACGCTCAAGGAAATGGCCGTTTTGGGAGCCGACGCAAAACTGCCTCTTTTTCGCCTCATCCACCTCCAGACCTGCTGGGAAACAGTTACTGATCACTTTTAATGTGGTAAGTCGGCCAGAAAACAAGTGGCAGCCAAAACAGTGGAGGAGGGGGGATTGGCCAAAAACGCTGACCCCGGGGTCAAGGAAATGGCCGTTTTGGGAGCCGACGCAAAACTGCCTCTTTTTCGCCTCATCCACCTCCAGACCTGCTGGGAAACAGTTACTGATCACTTTTAATGTGGTAAGTCGGCCAGAAAACAAGTGGCAGCCAAAACAGTGGAGGAGGGGGGATTGGCCAAAAACGCTCAAGGAAATGGCCGTTTTGGGAGCCGACGCAAAACTGCCTCTTTTTCGCCTCATCCACCTCCAGACCTGCTGGGAAACAGTTACTGATCACTTTTAATGTGGTAAGTCGGCCAGAAAACAAGTGGCAGCCAAAACAGTGGAGGAGGGGGGATTGGCCAAAAACGCTGACCCCGGGGTCAAGGAAATGGCCGTTTTGGGAGCCGACGCAAAACTGCCTCTTTTTCGCCTCATCCACCTCCAGACCTGCTGGGAAACAGTTACTGATCACTTTTAATGTGGTAAGTCGGCCAGAAAACAAGTGGCAGCCAAAACAGTGGAGGAGGGGGGATTGGCCAAAAACGCTCAAGGAAATGGCCGTTTTGGGAGCCGACGCAAAACTGCCTCTTTTTCGCCTCATCCACCTCCAGACCTGCTGGGAAACAGTTACTGATCACTTTTAATGTGGTAAGTCGGCCAGAAAACAAGTGGCAGCCAAAACAGTGGAGGAGGGGGGATTGGCCAAAAACGCTGACCCCGGGGTCAAGGAAATGGCTGTTTTGGGAGCCGACGCAAAACTGCCTCTTTTTCGCCTCATCCACCTCCAGACCTGCTGGGAAACAGTTACTGATCACTTTTAATGTGGTAAGTCGGCCAGAAAACAAGTGGCAGCCAAAACAGTGGAGGAGGGGGGATTGGCCAAAAACGCTGACCCCGGGGTCAAGGAAATGGCCGTTTTGGGAGCCGACGCAAAACTGCCTCTTTTTCGCCTCATCCACCTCCAGACCTGCTGGGAAACAGTTACTGATCACTTTTAATGTGGTAAGTCGGCCAGAAAACAAGTGGCAGCCAAAACAGTGGAGGAGGGGGGATTGGCCAAAAACGCTGACCCCGGGGTCAAGGAAATGGCCGTTTTGGGAGCCGACGCAAAACTGCCTCTTTTTCGCCTCATCCACCTCCAGACCTGCTGGGAAACAGTTACTGATCACTTTTAATGTGGTAAGTCGGCCAGAAAACAAGTGGCAGCCAAAACAGTGGAGGAGGGGGGATTGGCCAAAAACGCTGACCCCGGGGTCAAGGAAATGGCCGTTTTGGGAGCCGACGCAAAACTGCCTCTTTTTCGCCTCATCCACCTCCAGACCTGCTGGGAAACAGTTACTGATCACTTTTAATGTGGTAAGTCGGCCAGAAAACAAGTGGCAGCCAAAACAGTGGAGGAGGGGGGATTGGCCAAAAACGCTCAAGGAAATGGCCGTTTTGGGAGCCGACGCAAAACTGCCTCTTTTTCGCCTCATCCACCTCCAGACCTGCTGGGAAACAGTTACTGATCACTTTTAATGTGGTAAGTCGGCCAGAAAACAAGTGGCAGCCAAAACAGTGGAGGAGGGGGGATTGGCCAAAAACGCTGACCCCGGGGTCAAGGAAATGGCTGTTTTGGGAGCCGACGCAAAACTGCCTCTTTTTCGCCTCATCCACCTCCAGACCTGCTGGGAAACAGTTACTGATCACTTTTAATGTGGTAAGTCGGCCTGAAAACAAGTGGCAGCCAAAACAGTGGAGGAGGGGGGATTGGCCAAAAACGCTGACCCCGGGGTCAAGGAAATGGCCGTTTTGGGAGCCGACGCAAAACTGCCTCTTTTTCGCCTCATCCACCTCCAGACCTGCTGGGAAACAGTTACTGATCACTTTTAATGTGGTAAGTCGGCCTGAAAAGAAGTGGCAGCCAAAACAGTGGAGGAGGGGGGATTGGCCAAAAACGCTGACCCCGGGGTCAAGGAAATGGCTGTTTTGGGAGCCGACGCAAAACTGCCTCTTTTTCGCCTCATCCACCTCCAGACCTGCTGGGAAACAGTTACTGATCACTTTTAATGTGGTAAGTCGGCCAGAAAACAAGTGGCAGCCAAAACAGTGGAGGAGGGGGGATTGGCCAAAAACGCTGACCCCGGGGTCAAGGAAATGGCCGTTTTGGGAGCCGACGCAAAACTGCCTCTTTTTCGCCTCATCCACCTCCAGACCTGCTGGGAAACAGTTACTGATCACTTTTAATGTGGTAAGTCGGCCAGAAAACAAGTGGCAGCCAAAACAGTGGAGGAGGGGGGATTGGCCAAAAACGCTGACCCCGGGGTCAAGGAAATGGCCGTTTTGGGAGCCGACGCAAAACTGCCTCTTTTTCGCCTCATCCACCTCCAGACCTGCTGGGAAACAGTTACTGATCACTTTTAATGTGGTAAGTCGGCCAGAAAACAAGTGGCAGCCAAAACAGTGGAGGAGGGGGGATTGGCCAAAAACGCTGACCCCGGGGTCAAGGAAATGGCCGTTTTGGGAGCCGACGCAAAACTGCCTCTTTTTCGCCTCATCCACCTCCAGACCTGCTGGGAAACAGTTACTGATCACTTTTAATGTGGTAAGTCGGCCAGAAAACAAGTGGCAGCCAAAACAGTGGAGGAGGGGGGATTGGCCAAAAACGCTCAAGGAAATGGCCGTTTTGGGAGCCGACGCAAAACTGCCTCTTTTTCGCCTCATCCACCTCCAGACCTGCTGGGAAACAGTTACTGATCACTTTTAATGTGGTAAGTCGGCCAGAAAACAAGTGGCAGCCAAAACAGTGGAGGAGGGGGGATTGGCCAAAAACGCTGACCCCGGGGTCAAGGAAATGGCTGTTTTGGGAGCCGACGCAAAACTGCCTCTTTTTCGCCTCATCCACCTCCAGACCTGCTGGGAAACAGTTACTGATCACTTTTAATGTGGTAAGTCGGCCTGAAAACAAGTGGCAGCCAAAACAGTGGAGGAGGGGGGATTGGCCAAAAACGCTGACCCCGGGGTCAAGGAAATGGCCGTTTTGGGAGCCGACGCAAAACTGCCTCTTTTTCGCCTCATCCACCTCCAGACCTGCTGGGAAACAGTTACTGATCACTTTTAATGTGGTAAGTCGGCCTGAAAACAAGTGGCAGCCAAAACAGTGGAGGAGGGGGGATTGGCCAAAAACGCTGACCCCGGGGTCAAGGAAATGGCCGTTTTGGGAGCCGACGCAAAACTGCCTCTTTTTCGCCTCATCCACCTCCAGACCTGCTGGGAAACAGTTACTGATCACTTTTAATGTGGTAAGTCGGCCAGAAAACAAGTGGCAGCCAAAACAGTGGAGGAGGGGGGATTGGCCAAAAACGCTGACCCCGGGGTCAAGGAAATGGCCGTTTTGGGAGCCGACGCAAAACTGCCTCTTTTTCGCCTCATCCACCTCCAGACCTGCTGGGAAACAGTTACTGATCACTTTTAATGTGGTAAGTCGGCCAGAAAACAAGTGGCAGCCAAAACAGTGGAGGAGGGGGGATTGGCCAAAAACGCTCAAGGAAATGGCCGTTTTGGGAGCCGACGCAAAACTGCCTCTTTTTCGCCTCATCCACCTCCAGACCTGCTGGGAAACAGTTACTGATCACTTTTAATGTGGTAAGTCGGCCAGAAAACAAGTGGCAGCCAAAACAGTGGAGGAGGGGGGATTGGCCAAAAACGCTGACCCCGGGGTCAAGGAAATGGCCGTTTTGGGAGCCGACGCAAAACTGCCTCTTTTTCGCCTCATCCACCTCCAGACCTGCTGGGAAACAGTTACTGATCACTTTTAATGTGGTAAGTCGGCCTGAAAACAAGTGGCAGCCAAAACAGTGGAGGAGGGGGGATTGGCCAAAAACGCTCAAGGAAATGGCCGTTTTGGGAGCCGACGCAAAACTGCCTCTTTTTCGCCTCATCCACCTCCAGACCTGCTGGGAAACAGTTACTGATCACTTTTAATGTGGTAAGTCGGCCAGAAAACAAGTGGCAGCCAAAACAGTGGAGGAGGGGGGATTGGCCAAAAACGCTGACCCCGGGGTCAAGGAAATGGCCGTTTTGGGAGCCGACGCAAAACTGCCTCTTTTTCGCCTCATCCACCTCCAGACCTGCTGGGAAACAGTTACTGATCACTTTTAATGTGGTAAGTCGGCCAGAAAACAAGTGGCAGCCAAAACAGTGGAGGAGGGGGGATTGGCCAAAAACGCTGACCCCGGGGTCAAGGAAATGGCCGTTTTGGGAGCCGACGCAAAACTGCCTCTTTTTCGCCTCATCCACCTCCAGACCTGCTGGGAAACAGTTACTGATCACTTTTAATGTGGTAAGTCGGCCAGAAAACAAGTGGCAGCCAAAACAGTGGAGGAGGGGGGATTGGCCAAAAACGCTGACCCCGGGGTCAAGGAAATGGCCGTTTTGGGAGCCGACGCAAAACTGCCTCTTTTTCGCCTCATCCACCTCCAGACCTGCTGGGAAACAGTTACTGATCACTTTTAATGTGGTAAGTCGGCCAGAAAACAAGTGGCAGCCAAAACAGTGGAGGAGGGGGGATTGGCCAAAAACGCGGTCAAGGAAATGGCCGTTTTGGGAGCCGACGCAAAACTGCCTCTTTTTCGCCTCATCCACCTCCAGACCTGCTGGGAAACAGTTACTGATCACTTTTAATGTGGTAAGTCGGCCAGAAAACAAGTGGCAGCCAAAACAGTGGAGGAGGGGGGATTGGCCAAAAACGCTGACCCCGGGGTCAAGGAAATGGCCGTTTTGGGAGCCGACGCAAAACTGCCTCTTTTTCGCCTCATCCACCTCCAGACCTGCTGGGAAACAGTTACTGATCACTTTTAATGTGGTAAGTCGGCCAGAAAACAAGTGGCAGCCAAAACAGTGGAGGAGGGGGGATTGGCCAAAAACGCTGACCCCGGGGTCAAGGAAATGGCCGTTTTGGGAGCCGACGCAAAACTGCCTCTTTTTCGCCTCATCCACCTCCAGACCTGCTGGGAAACAGTTACTGATCACTTTTAATGTGGTAAGTCGGCCAGAAAACAAGTGGCAGCCAAAACAGTGGAGGAGGGGGGATTGGCCAAAAACGCTGACCCCGGGGTCAAGGAAATGGCCGTTTTGGGAGCCGACGCAAAACTGCCTCTTTTTCGCCTCATCCACCTCCAGACCTGCTGGGAAACAGTTACTGATCACTTTTAATGTGGTAAGTCGGCCAGAAAACAAGTGGCAGCCAAAACAGTGGAGGAGGGGGGATTGGCCAAAAACGCTGACCCCGGGGTCAAGGAAATGGCCGTTTTGGGAGCCGACGCAAAACTGCCTCTTTTTCGCCTCATCCACCTCCAGACCTGCTGGGAAACAGTTACTGATCACTTTTAATGTGGTAAGTTGGCCAGAAAACAAGTGGCAGCCAAAACAGTGGAGGAGGGGGGATTGGCCAAAAACGCTGACCCCGGGGTCAAGGAAATGGCCGTTTTGGGAGCCGACGCAAAACTGCCTCTTTTTCGCCTCATCCACCTCCAGACCTGCTGGGAAACAGTTACTGATCACTTTTAATGTGGTAAGTCGGCCTGAAAACAAGTGGCAGCCAAAACAGTGGAGGAGGGGGGATTGGCCAAAAACGCTGACCCCGGGGTCAAGGAAATGGCCGTTTTGGGAGCCGACGCAAAACTGCCTCTTTTTCGCCTCATCCACCTCCAGACCTGCTGGGAAACAGTTACTGATCACTTTTAATGTGGTAAGTCGGCCTGAAAACAAGTGGCAGCCAAAACAGTGGAGGAGGGGGGATTGGCCAAAAACGCTGACCCCGGGGTCAAGGAAATGGCCGTTTTGGGAGCCGACGCAAAACTGCCTCTTTTTCGCCTCATCCACCTCCAGACCTGCTGGGAAACAGTTACTGATCACTTTTAATGTGGTAAGTCGGCCAGAAAACAAGTGGCAGCCAAAACAGTGGAGGAGGGGGGATTGGCCAAAAACGCTGACCCCGGGGTCAAGGAAATGGCCGTTTTGGGAGCCGACGCAAAACTGCCTCTTTTTCGCCTCATCCACCTCCAGACCTGCTGGGAAACAGTTACTGATCACTTTTAATGTGGTAAGTCGGCCAGAAAACAAGTGGCAGCCAAAACAGTGGAGGAGGGGGGATTGGCCAAAAACGCTGACCCCGGGGTCAAGGAAATGGCCGTTTTGGGAGCCGACGCAAAACTGCCTCTTTTTCGCCTCATCCACCTCCAGACCTGCTGGGAAACAGTTACTGATCACTTTTAATGTGGTAAGTCGGCCTGAAAACAAGTGGCAGCCAAAACAGTGGAGGAGGGGGGATTGGCCAAAAACGCTGACCCCGGGGTCAAGGAAATGGCCGTTTTGGGAGCCGACGCAAAACTGCCTCTTTTTCGCCTCATCCACCTCCAGACCTGCTGGGAAACAGTTACTGATCACTTTTAATGTGGTAAGTCGGCCAGAAAACAAGTGGCAGCCAAAACAGTGGAGGAGGGGGGATTGGCCAAAAACGCTGACCCCGGGGTCAAGGAAATGGCCGTTTTGGGAGCCGACGCAAAACTGCCTCTTTTTCGCCTCATCCACCTCCAGACCTGCTGGGAAACAGTTACTGATCACTTTTAATGTGGTAAGTCGGCCAGAAAACAAGTGGCAGCCAAAACAGTGGAGGAGGGGGGATTGGCCAAAAACGCTCAAGGAAATGGCCGTTTTGGGAGCCGACGCAAAACTGCCTCTTTTTCGCCTCATCCACCTCCAGACCTGCTGGGAAACAGTTACTGATCACTTTTAATGTGGTAAGTCGGCCAGAAAACAAGTGGCAGCCAAAACAGTGGAGGAGGGGGGATTGGCCAAAAACGCTGACCCCGGGGTCAAGGAAATGGCTGTTTTGGGAGCCGACGCAAAACTGCCTCTTTTTCGCCTCATCCACCTCCAGACCTGCTGGGAAACAGTTACTGATCACTTTTAATGTGGTAAGTCGGCCTGAAAACAAGTGGCAGCCAAAACAGTGGAGGAGGGGGGATTGGCCAAAAACGCTGACCCCGGGGTCAAGGAAATGGCCGTTTTGGGAGCCGACGCAAAACTGCCTCTTTTTCGCCTCATCCACCTCCAGACCTGCTGGGAAACAGTTACTGATCACTTTTAATGTGGTAAGTCGGCCAGAAAACAAGTGGCAGCCAAAACAGTGGAGGAGGGGGGATTGGCCAAAAACGCTGACCCCGGGGTCAAGGAAATGGCCGTTTTGGGAGCCGACGCAAAACTGCCTCTTTTTCGCCTCATCCACCTCCAGACCTGCTGGGAAACAGTTACTGATCACTTTTAATGTGGTAAGTCGGCCAGAAAACAAGTGGCAGCCAAAACAGTGGAGGAGGGGGGATTGGCCAAAAACGCTGACCCCGGGGTCAAGGAAATGGCCGTTTTGGGAGCCGACGCAAAACTGCCTCTTTTTCGCCTCATCCACCTCCAGACCTGCTGGGAAACAGTTACTGATCACTTTTAATGTGGTAAGTCGGCCTGAAAACAAGTGGCAGCCAAAACAGTGGAGGAGGGGGGATTGGCCAAAAACGCTGACCCCGGGGTCAAGGAAATGGCCGTTTTGGGAGCCGACGCAAAACTGCCTCTTTTTCGCCTCATCCACCTCCAGACCTGCTGGGAAACAGTTACTGATCACTTTTAATGTGGTAAGTCGGCCAGAAAACAAGTGGCAGCCAAAACAGTGGAGGAGGGGGGATTGGCCAAAAACGCTCAAGGAAATGGCCGTTTTGGGAGCCGACGCAAAACTGCCTCTTTTTCGCCTCATCCACCTCCAGACCTGCTGGGAAACAGTTACTGATCACTTTTAATGTGGTAAGTCGGCCAGAAAACAAGTGGCAGCCAAAACAGTGGAGGAGGGGGGATTGGCCAAAAACGCTGACCCCGGGGTCAAGGAAATGGCCGTTTTGGGAGCCGACGCAAAACTGCCTCTTTTTCGCCTCATCCACCTCCAGACCTGCTGGGAAACAGTTACTGATCACTTTTAATGTGGTAAGTCGGCCAGAAAACAAGTGGCAGCCAAAACAGTGGAGGAGGGGGGATTGGCCAAAAACGCTGACCCCGGGGTCAAGGAAATGGCCGTTTTGGGAGCCGACGCAAAACTGCCTCTTTTTCGCCTCATCCACCTCCAGACCTGCTGGGAAACAGTTACTGATCACTTTTAATGTGGCAAGTCGGCCAGAAAACAAGTGGCAGCCAAAACAGTGGAGGAGGGGGGATTGGCCAAAAACGCTGACCCCGGGGTCAAGGAAATGTCCGTTTTGGGATCCGACGCAAAACTGCCTCTTTTTCGCCTCATCCACCTCCAGACCTGCTGGGAAACAGTTACTGATCACTTTTAATGTGGTAAGTCGGCCAGAAAACAAGTGGCAGCCAAAACAGTGGAGGAGGGGGGATTGGCCAAAAACGCTCAAGGAAATGGCCGTTTTGGGAGCCGACGCAAAACTGCCTCTTTTTCGCCTCATCCACCTCCAGACCTGCTGGGAAACAGTTACTGATCACTTTTAATGTGGTAAGTCGGCCAGAAAACAAGTGGCAGCCAAAACAGTGGAGGAGGGGGGATTGGCCAAAAACGCTGACCCCGGGGTCAAGGAAATGGCCGTTTTGGGAGCCGACGCAAAACTGCCTCTTTTTCGCCTCATCCACCTCCAGACCTGCTGGGAAACAGTTACTGATCACTTTTAATGTGGTAAGTCGGCCAGAAAACAAGTGGCAGCCAAAACAGTGGAGGAGGGGGGATTGGCCAAAAACGCTGACCCCGGGGTCAAGGAAATGGCCGTTTTGGGAGCCGACGCAAAACTGCCTCTTTTTCGCCTCATCCACCTCCAGACCTGCTGGGAAACAGTTACTGATCACTTTTAATGTGGTAAGTCGGCCAGAAAACAAGTGGCAGCCAAAACAGTGGAGGAGGGGGGATTGGCCAAAAACGCTGACCCCGGGGTCAAGGAAATGGCCGTTTTGGGAGCCGACGCAAAACTGCCTCTTTTTCGCCTCATCCACCTCCAGACCTGCTGGGAAACAGTTACTGATCACTTTTAATGTGGTAAGTCGGCCAGAAAACAAGTGGCAGCCAAAACAGTGGAGGAGGGGGGATTGGCCAAAAACGCTCAAGGAAATGGCCGTTTTGGGAGCCGACGCAAAACTGCCTCTTTTTCGCCTCATCCACCTCCAGACCTGCTGGGAAACAGTTACTGATCACTTTTAATGTGGTAAGTCGGCCAGAAAACAAGTGGCAGCCAAAACAGTGGAGGAGGGGGGATTGGCCAAAAACGCTGACCCCGGGGTCAAGGAAATGGCCGTTTTGGGAGCCGACGCAAAACTGCCTCTTTTTCGCCTCATCCACCTCCAGACCTGCTGGGAAACAGTTACTGATCACTTTTAATGTGGTAAGTCGGCCAGAAAACAAGTGGCAGCCAAAACAGTGGAGGAGGGGGGATTGGCCAAAAACGCTCAAGGAAATGGCCGTTTTGGGAGCCGACGCAAAACTGCCTCTTTTTCGCCTCATCCACCTCCAGACCTGCTGGGAAACAGTTACTGATCACTTTTAATGTGGTAAGTCGGCCAGAAAACAAGTGGCAGCCAAAACAGTGGAGGAGGGGGGATTGGCCAAAAACGCTGACCCCGGGGTCAAGGAAATGGCCGTTTTGGGAGCCGACGCAAAACTGCCTCTTTTTCGCCTCATCCACCTCCAGACCTGCTGGGAAACAGTTACTGATCACTTTTAATGTGGTAAGTCGGCCAGAAAACAAGTGGCAGCCAAAACAGTGGAGGAGGGGGGATTGGCCAAAAACGCTGACCCCGGGGTCAAGGAAATGGCCGTTTTGGGAGCCGACGCAAAACTGCCTCTTTTTCGCCTCATCCACCTCCAGACCTGCTGGGAAACAGTTACTGATCACTTTTAATGTGGCAAGTCGGCCAGAAAACAAGTGGCAGCCAAAACAGTGGAGGAGGGGGGATTGGCCAAAAACGCTGACCCCGGGGTCAAGGAAATGTCCGTTTTGGGATCCGACGCAAAACTGCCTCTTTTTCGCCTCATCCACCTCCAGACCTGCTGGGAAACAGTTACTGATCACTTTTAATGTGGTAAGTCGGCCAGAAAACAAGTGGCAGCCAAAACAGTGGAGGAGGGGGGATTGGCCAAAAACGCTCAAGGAAATGGCCGTTTTGGGAGCCGACGCAAAACTGCCTCTTTTTCGCCTCATCCACCTCCAGACCTGCTGGGAAACAGTTACTGATCACTTTTAATGTGGTAAGTCGGCCAGAAAACAAGTGGCAGCCAAAACAGTGGAGGAGGGGGGATTGGCCAAAAACGCTGACCCCGGGGTCAAGGAAATGGCCGTTTTGGGAGCCGACGCAAAACTGCCTCTTTTTCGCCTCATCCACCTCCAGACCTGCTGGGAAACAGTTACTGATCACTTTTAATGTGGTAAGTCGGCCAGAAAACAAGTGGCAGCCAAAACAGTGGAGGAGGGGGGATTGGCCAAAAACGCTGACCCCGGGGTCAAGGAAATGGCCGTTTTGGGAGCCGACGCAAAACTGCCTCTTTTTCGCCTCATCCACCTCCAGACCTGCTGGGAAACAGTTACTGATCACTTTTAATGTGGTAAGTCGGCCAGAAAACAAGTGGCAGCCAAAACAGTGGAGGAGGGGGGATTGGCCAAAAACGCTGACCCCGGGGTCAAGGAAATGGCCGTTTTGGGAGCCGACGCAAAACTGCCTCTTTTTCGCCTCATCCACCTCCAGACCTGCTGGGAAACAGTTACTGATCACTTTTAATGTGGTAAGTCGGCCAGAAAACAAGTGGCAGCCAAAACAGTGGAGGAGGGGGGATTGGCCAAAAACGCTCAAGGAAATGGCCGTTTTGGGAGCCGACGCAAAACTGCCTCTTTTTCGCCTCATCCACCTCCAGACCTGCTGGGAAACAGTTACTGATCACTTTTAATGTGGTAAGTCGGCCAGAAAACAAGTGGCAGCCAAAACAGTGGAGGAGGGGGGATTGGCCAAAAACGCTGACCCCGGGGTCAAGGAAATGGCCGTTTTGGGAGCCGACGCAAAACTGCCTCTTTTTCGCCTCATCCACCTCCAGACCTGCTGGGAAACAGTTACTGATCACTTTTAATGTGGTAAGTCGGCCAGAAAACAAGTGGCAGCCAAAACAGTGGAGGAGGGGGGATTGGCCAAAAACGCTGACCCCGGGGTCAAGGAAATGGCCGTTTTGGGAGCCGACGCAAAACTGCCTCTTTTTCGCCTCATCCACCTCCAGACCTGCTGGGAAACAGTTACTGATCACTTTTAATGTGGTAAGTCGGCCAGAAAACAAGTGGCAGCCAAAACAGTGGAGGAGGGGGGATTGGCCAAAAACGCTGACCCCGGGGTCAAGGAAATGGCCGTTTTGGGAGCCGACGCAAAACTGCCTCTTTTTCGCCTCATCCACCTCCAGACCTGCTGGGAAACAGTTACTGATCACTTTTAATGTGGTAAGTCGGCCTGAAAACAAGTGGCAGCCAAAACAGTGGAGGAGGGGGGATTGGCCAAAAACGCTGACCCCGGGGTCAAGGAAATGGCCGTTTTGGGAGCCGACGCAAAACTGCCTCTTTTTCGCCTCATCCACCTCCAGACCTGCTGGGAAACAGTTACTGATCACTTTTAATGTGGTAAGTCGGCCAGAAAACAAGTGGCAGCCAAAACAGTGGAGGAGGGGGGATTGGCCAAAAACGCTGACCCCGGGGTCAAGGAAATGGCCGTTTTGGGAGCCGACGCAAAACTGCCTCTTTTTCGCCTCATCCACCTCCAGACCTGCTGGGAAACAGTTACTGATCACTTTTAATGTGGTAAGTCGGCCAGAAAACAAGTGGCAGCCAAAACAGTGGAGGAGGGGGGATTGGCCAAAAACGCTCAAGGAAATGGCCGTTTTGGGAGCCGACGCAAAACTGCCTCTTTTTCGCCTCATCCACCTCCAGACCTGCTGGGAAACAGTTACTGATCACTTTTAATGTGGTAAGTCGGCCAGAAAACAAGTGGCAGCCAAAACAGTGGAGGAGGGGGGATTGGCCAAAAACGCTGACCCCGGGGTCAAGGAAATGGCTGTTTTGGGAGCCGACGCAAAACTGCCTCTTTTTCGCCTCATCCACCTCCAGACCTGCTGGGAAACAGTTACTGATCACTTTTAATGTGGTAAGTCGGCCTGAAAACAAGTGGCAGCCAAAACAGTGGAGGAGGGGGGATTGGCCAAAAACGCTGACCCCGGGGTCAAGGAAATGGCCGTTTTGGGAGCCGACGCAAAACTGCCTCTTTTTCGCCTCATCCACCTCCAGACCTGCTGGGAAACAGTTACTGATCACTTTTAATGTGGTAAGTCGGCCAGAAAACAAGTGGCAGCCAAAACAGTGGAGGAGGGGGGATTGGCCAAAAACGCTGACCCCGGGGTCAAGGAAATGGCCGTTTTGGGAGCCGACGCAAAACTGCCTCTTTTTCGCCTCATCCACCTCCAGACCTGCTGGGAAACAGTTACTGATCACTTTTAATGTGGTAAGTCGGCCAGAAAACAAGTGGCAGCCAAAACAGTGGAGGAGGGGGGATTGGCCAAAAACGCTCAAGGAAATGGCCGTTTTGGGAGCCGACGCAAAACTGCCTCTTTTTCGCCTCATCCACCTCCAGACCTGCTGGGAAACAGTTACTGATCACTTTTAATGTGGTAAGTCGGCCAGAAAACAAGTGGCAGCCAAAACAGTGGAGGAGGGGGGATTGGCCAAAAACGCTGACCCCGGGGTCAAGGAAATGGCCGTTTTGGGAGCCGACGCAAAACTGCCTCTTTTTCGCCTCATCCACCTCCAGACCTGCTGGGAAACAGTTACTGATCACTTTTAATGTGGTAAGTCGGCCAGAAAACAAGTGGCAGCCAAAACAGTGGAGGAGGGGGGATTGGCCAAAAACGCTGACCCCGGGGTCAAGGAAATGGCCGTTTTGGGAGCCGACGCAAAACTGCCTCTTTTTCGCCTCATCCACCTCCAGACCTGCTGGGAAACAGTTACTGATCACTTTTAATGTGGTAAGTCGGCCAGAAAACAAGTGGCAGCCAAAACAGTGGAGGAGGGGGGATTGGCCAAAAACGCTGACCCCGGGGTCAAGGAAATGGCCGTTTTGGGAGCCGACGCAAAACTGCCTCTTTTTCGCCTCATCCACCTCCAGACCTGCTGGGAAACAGTTACTGATCACTTTTAATGTGGTAAGTCGGCCAGAAAACAAGTGGCAGCCAAAACAGTGGAGGAGGGGGGATTGGCCAAAAACGCTGACCCCGGGGTCAAGGAAATGGCCGTTTTGGGAGCCGACGCAAAACTGCCTCTTTTTCGCCTCATCCACCTCCAGACCTGCTGGGAAACAGTTACTGATCACTTTTAATGTGGTAAGTCGGCCAGAAAACAAGTGGCAGCCAAAACAGTGGAGGAGGGGGGATTGGCCAAAAACGCTGACCCCGGGGTCAAGGAAATGGCCGTTTTGGGAGCCGACGCAAAACTGCCTCTTTTTCGCCTCATCCACCTCCAGACCTGCTGGGAAACAGTTACTGATCACTTTTAATGTGGTAAGTCGGCCAGAAAACAAGTGGCAGCCAAAACAGTGGAGGAGGGGGGATTGGCCAAAAACGCTGACCCCGGGGTCAAGGAAATGGCCGTTTTGGGAGCCGACGCAAAACTGCCTCTTTTT